>NW_006921665.1:1876700-1910533 GCF_000298275.1 Orycteropus afer afer | reverse complement strand
TTTACAATAAACTAATTTGCTACAGCAAGGAAGCCTGGCACTCAAGAGGAGATCCAAGGACTTCAATTTAAGAAAGATAGTGGTCTCCTTCGATAAGAAGCTATGAGGAAATTAGATGAAATAAAAAGAGTGGTTTCTGGAAAGTTGTCATTTAAGCAAAGACTAGTCCTTTCAAAGAGGTGCAAAATTGTCCTTTCTTTCAAAATTGATTGGGCCACATATTTTTTCTTTCATTTGCAACAATGCAACATTCTTGGCTTTACTATGATGAAGTCTCAAGAGAATGCAGATTTAGAAAACACCAGGGAAGTAAGGTTTATAGGTGGAAGTACTTGGGGCTTATCTAAAATGATTATATTGTCAATTCTGATTGACATGCCAGTGTAACCATTTCCATCATGTCTAGGTGGGGTTCAAGGTCAGATGAATGTGTCCTAGACCACATCCTAACATCCTAACCTCTCTGAAAGGAGAGCTACAGCCTGAGGCTCATCCCATAGTAGGAAAGAGTCCTCCCAGGTCAAGGAAGGGTGGAGGGACCACTGGATTCAATCAGAAATGGCAAATATACCCCAAGACATGCAGGTCTGGTTTGAGGTCCTTTGTAACTAAAAGTTGATGTAGACCCTAGAAGAAGATGATGTGATGAGATTAAAGAAATAATGTTCTTAAAAAATTTAATCCCACTGTTGTTGTCGTTATTGTTATTGCTGTTGTTGTTAGTTGCCATGGAGTCAATATTAAGTCTTGGTGTGCTGAGTAGAATTGTGTGCCATAGGATTTTTTGTGACTGATTTTTTGGAAATAAATTGTCAAACATTTCTTCCAAGGTACCTCTGAGTGGGTTTGAACTGACAATCTTTTGGCTAGCACTTAGTCATTTATGACACCATGGATTCAATCCCATTGAGTACTCAATCTCTTCCTCGCACCATTCAATATGATGATAACTTAAAAAAAAAAAAAAATCACCATCAAGTTGATTTTAACTCACGGTGGCCCAGATGGGACAGAGAACTGTGTCTGAGTGGGTTTTCAATGGCAGATATTTCATAAGTAGATCACCAGGCCTTTCTTCTGAGGCATGTCTAGGTGGACTCATACCACCAAACTTTTGGTTAGAAGTCAAACTTTTTGCCTTAACCATTTGCACTACAAGGTTATACTTAGGAAGTAGTAATTAATGTTGTTATGTGCAATACAGTCAGTTCCAATGAATAGCAAGAGACCCTATGTCCAACAGAACGAAACTCTGCCCAGTACTGTGTCATCCTTACAATCATTGCTATGTTTGAGCCCATTGTCTAAGCCATCTTGTTCAGGGTTTTCATTCTATTCTGCTGACCCTCTACTTAATCAAGCATGATGTCCCTCTCCAGGGACTGATCCCTCTTTATAACATGTTCAAAGCACATGAGATGATATCTTATCATCCTCACTTCTAAGGAGCATCCTGGCTGTACTTCTTTCAAGACAGATTTGTTCATTCTTCTGGCAGTTCTTGTTATATTTAATTTTCTTCACCAACACAATAATTCAAAGGAATCAATTCTTTTTCAGTCTTCCTTATTCATTTTCCAGCTTTTGCATGCATAGGAGGCAACTGAAAATACCATAGCTTGGGTCAGTTGCATCTGAATCCTCAAAGTGACTTCTTTACTTCTTAACACTTTAAAGAGGTCTTTTGCAGCAGATTTCAATACAACATTTGATTTCCTGATTGCTGCTTCCATGAGTATTGATTGTGGATCCAAGTAAAATGAAATGTTTGATAACTTCAATCTTTTCTCCATTTACTATGATGTTATTATTGGTCCAGTTGTGATGATTTTTTTCTTCTTTATGTTGAAGTGCAATCCACACTGAAGACTATAGTATCTGATCTTCACCAGCAAGTGTTCCAAGTCCTCTTCTCTTTCAGCAAGCAAGATTGTGTCATCTGCGTATCATAGGTTGTTAATGAGTCTTCCTCCAGTCCTGATGGCACGTTCTTGATATAGTCCAGCTTATCACATTATTTGCTCAGCATACAGGCTGAATAAGTGTGGTAAAGGGATACAACCCTGGTGCACAGTTTTCCTGATTTTAAATCACACAATATCCCCTTGTTTTCTGTTAGAATGACTGCTTCTTGATCTGCATGAGCACCATTATGGGTCCTGAATTTCTGTTCTTCACATTCTTATCTATCATTTATTTTGATACACACAATCAAATGTCTTTGCATAGTTAATAAAACAGAAGTAAATCTCTTTCTGGTATTCTCTGCTTTCAGCGAAGATTCATCTGACATCAGCACTGATGTTCCTTTTTCCATGTTCTCTTCTGAATCCAGCTTGAATTCTGGCAGTTCTCTATGTACTGCTGCAATCGTTTCAGAATTATCTTCAGCAATCTCTTCCAGTTGTGGCCATGTAGCTATCTGCTAAATTTCTTGGCATAAATGAGTGAGTGTTTCTAGAGTTGCATCCATTTATTCATACATATCAATTGGTGTTTCATCAGTTCCTGAAGTCTTATTTTTCACCAGTGTCTTTAGTGCAGCTTGGATTTCTTCCTTCAATAACATTGGTATTTGACTGTGCCTTCTGAAAAGATTGATTGTCAACCAATTCTTTTTGATATAGTCACTCTGTGTAATCTTTCCATTTTCCTTTGATGCTTCCTGCATCATATAATATTTTGCCCATAGAATCCTCCAATAGTGCATCTTAAAGTTTGAATTTTTTCTTCAGTTCTTTCAGCTTGAGAAATGTCCAGCACTTTCTTCTCCTTTGGCTTTCTAACTCCAGGTCTTCGCACATTACTTTATGATACTTTACTTTGTCTTCTCAAGCTGTCCTTTAAAATCTTTTGTTCAGTTGTTTTACTGAGGCTACAGAGATAAAAGTGCACAAGCCCAATCCACTGGAGAGACTGAGATGTAATTTAGTAATTACAAGATTCTGGAAGCCGTAACAGTAGTGTGTGTAGAGGTAAATAGCACAAACAAGAGCCTTCAAAGTCATCCTAGAAAAGGTGATGCCTAAGATCCTCAAAGATGATAAAGAGTGTGATGTTTGGATGGGGAGGGGCACTTGGAGTGAGCAAAGATCATATACTAAAAGAGGTATCTTATGAATTTTACAGCAATATTTGGAGAACTCTCTAGGAAGAACACTGTGCAAGTATGGAACACATTAAGTGGGAGATCTTGACTCCAGAGCACTTTCTATCTCTTGGTTCAAAGAGTATGTATGCATTTGACTCTTTGGGATTAACAGCATCTGAAATGTACACTAATTACCCCTAATAAGGATTGGATTATACACTCCCAAAAGATATTTTGAAGTCCTAACCCCGGGTACCTGTGAACATGACATTGTTCAGAAATAGAATCTTTGAAGATATCATCAGCTGAGGAAACCAAAGTAGAGTGGATCTTAACCCATTTGAATGGTGTCCTTTTAAAAGAGAACAGAGACAGAGAGAAAGATATAGGCAAAAATGAGCATGTGATTATGGAGTTAGGCTATAGCTACAAGCCAGTGAATATGTGGGGCTACCAGGAGCTGGGAGAGGCAAGAAAATATCTTCTTCCCCTAGATCCTGTAGAAAGAATATGACTCTGTCAAAACCATGAATTCTGACTACTAGCCTCCAGAAGTAGCAATTTATTTTCCATATTCACTCCAATGTGGCAATCCAGAACTGTAAAATAATCAATTTCTGTTCTTATAAAGTACCTAATTGTGGTATTTTATTACAGAAGCCTGAAGAAATGAATACATCCATACTTCCAATTTGTGCCCTTTAACCTTTCACTAAGATGTGGTTACAAATCCTGCAAAATGTAGAAACATCTTCTAAAATGATAAAACAGTCATCTTGATAGATACATAGCCAAATGACATGCAGAAGTACAAGATGAAATTCAGTGAATGAACACAGATATGGAAAATGATCAATTGTATTAGTAATTACAAATATGTAGTTAAAATGAAATAGCTTTCTGTTTATTGTATTACCACACATTTTACAAAGTGATAATGTCTAATCCTACAAAAACTCTGGTGAAACTATTCATTCACATGTGGCAGTTGGGCTATAAATCTCTAGATCCTTAACCCCAAAATAAAGGGAAAAAATTATTTGCACAACAATGTTCACTTCAGAATTATTTATAGTAATGAAAATATGGAAGGAAACTAAATTTCCAAATTTAATGAGTAAGTTAAAGCATGCTATATTCATAAGGAGCTTTGGTTGTGCAGTGGTTAAGCAGTCAGCTGCGAACCAGAAAGTCAGCAGTTCAAATCCATCAGCCACTCTGCAGGAGAAAGTTGTGACAGTCTGTCTCTGTAAAGATTTACAGCCTTGGAAACTCTTTGCTCTGTAGGGTCACTATGAGTCAGAATTGACTAAACGACAATGGGTACTGTGTATTTTGGGTATAAAGGTTTTGGTTACTTTTATCTTGAGTCTTCTTCATTTCTGTAATAATTATTTTAAATAATGCTAATAGAAAGGTAGAATGTGGATTATTTAATAACCTCAACACAATGGGATGATATTTGAAGCACTTTACAAAACAGTCTTGGGCACTTGCAGACTCCCATGTTGTTGCTTTTAGTTGCTGTCAAGTTGACTCTAACACACATGACTCCCATATTAAGGAGAATAATATGCAAGCACATAGAATTAAGAAAAAATTATCATCTTTAGGGGGCCAGATTCATTCCAAATTCTGCCTTGCGTAAGCGTGCAAGTTGTCTTTATGGTGTCTCATCTTACTTATCAGTTTGAACATGAAGGTGGAATATGGTCATCTAAATTATCCATTTACCTTGTATCTGGAACTAAAAGCTCTGTGTTAGGGAACTCAAAGTATCAAGAGACAGAGTCATGCTGGGGATTGATTCTGTAGATTAGAACATTTCCATCAAAGCATTTGGCCTGTGAGATGTCTAAGTAGATTAATTGAAGTAGAAATGCATTATTTATTATTTAACACTTAGTGAAAGCAATCAGTGTGCTAGGTTTAATAACGATTTCTTTTAGACACTCATTGATGAATAAGAATTAGGTAAACATGACCAAACCGTTATTTGGGAGGTCTATCAAGTTTCAAAATCAGAACTTTTCGAACAGGCACATAGCAGTATGATATTCCCCTACAACATTGGAAAAGGTAAGTCTTATGTTATATATGGAAGCTTTAAAAATTAGAACTGCTTAGACAAGAAATGGTAGAGCATTTTACAATGTCAATGGAGGCCCTTTTCAGTCAGGACTGTTTCTGATTCTCATGTGTCAGGATCTCATTAACTCACCTCAATATTCCTGATGGTGACTACTAATTATTTTGAAATTGGAGGTGGCTTTCCTTCCTATTAGGAGCTCTGGTGGTATAGTGCCTAAGGCATTTGACTGCTAACCAGAAGGCTAGTGGCTCAACCTCACCAACCACACTCGGAAAGAAGATGGGGAAATTCACTTCTGTAGAGATACCACCTTGGAAATCCAAGGAGGAGTCGCTATGAGTTGGATCCAACTCAACGGCAGTGAGGTTTTTTTTTTTTTGGTTGTTGTTCCTTCCTATTATAAGTGCTAGAATGCTAGGATAGCTAAGTTTTCACTTTTTAAGAAATCTGATCCTTACCCATGTAAAGGAAAAACTCATCTGTTTTGGAAACAGTGGTGGCACTTCTGAAGGTGACTCCTGGTCCTTCAGGTGATGCTCCCCTTAATATGTGAGTTATATCATATTTCTGAAATTATGTCACCAAGCATAGACTGATTTATTCTTGCTGTTATTATTGTTAGCTGTTGTCATGTAGACCCATGACTCCTGGTGACTCCATCCATAATGGGTTCAGACCATTGTGATCCATAGGGCTTTGATTGGATGATTTTCAGAAATACATTACATGTCTTTCTTCCTAGACTGTCTTAGTCTAGAAGCTCCTCTGAAACCTCTTCAACATCATAACAACATTCAAGCCTCCACTGACAGATGGGTGGTGGCTGAATGTCAGGTGCATTGGCTGGGAATTGAACAGGGTTTCCCTCACGGAAAGCAAGAACTCTACCACTAAAACACTGTTGTCTTCATAGTTTGACTAAGAGCCCACTTCTTCAAAGAAGGCAGCGTTTGGCTAGGAAACCACTAATGTGTAGCTATTTGAAATGTTAGGAAGGAGATGTAAATGATTAACTGCCCTCCCTTATTCTTCTCCCCCAATGAGGACCCCATTCATTAATTCCCATCACGTGAATTCTAATGCTTCTAAGGCTGTGATTTGCCTCAAGGTACTTAACCTTTCTGAGATTCACCTTCTTTATGAACAATGTGAAGAGGTATTATTGGGATTAAAGGCCCCAGGTACTGTCACATAATCAGAGTTTGATGCATATTGGACCCTCCATTCCTCTCTTTCCTTATCCCCACAAATTTCTCCAACACTTCCTTCTACCTTCTCATTTCTTTACTCATCCCATGAACTGCAACACAACCACCACTTCCAATGCCACCCAATTTTTGGATTTTTCTGATAATGTCTAAGTATTTTATGATTAAGTGTCTCTTTTCTCTGCTGATAGATAGCGTTAAAAATATTGTATAACCTCCAACTTTAATGGAAAGGATTACAGCTGAATGTTGAAAGTTAACAATACACTGCAGAGTAGTAGCAAAAAAATAAAAGGATTATTTAAGAGACCACAGTTTATAAAAAACACATTTCCTAACAGACCAGTACAACAAGAAAGTCAAGTTTTAGATTCCCATATTTTCAGTGTTTGTTTATTTCATGGTTTGTTTTATTGTTATCATATAACAAATAACACACTTTCAATTTATATATATAGGGATTTGAATTTTCCATTTTTATATGAATTAAGGTTTATTTTTAAATAAAATAACAAGATTTATCACATTGTAACAAATACATCTAAATAACTAAGGGGAAGGCAATGTCAGAAGGAATATTTACTTTAGATTACAATCAGTGGCTCAAACTACAGCTGAGTTCCAAAGATATTAAAATTAAAATATAACTCTACCATATGTGATAATTTGATTTATATGAAATTTAATTCTGTAAAAGTTTTCTTTGGATTCTGATTAATAAATATGTTCTTAAAAGGTTTTCCTCTCAGCAACACACATGTTTAATTCCTACTACTTGACACTTTTTAAATGAACTAAATATTTATTTTTGGCATTATTTGCAAATGAGGTGGAGCTCATTTAGAAGTACATATAAGTGGAAGGAGAAAACACATACCTTTCTGCAGAGAAAAGTTGGAAGAGCATGGGGTTGGGAAGGCAGAATCCAGATTCCGGTACAGTTCTGCCAGCCCCTCCTCAGCTTGCTGTGAGAATTTAACTGTGGAAAGATTTTTATTTCTACATTTGAGATGTTGTATGATGATGAAGCTTCCTTCCTGCATTAAAATTCTATTATTCCAAGTTTTTTCTCACTTCCCTGGATTTTCCTTGGCTATGAATTTGAATGCAGTTAGTTAACTCTGTCAACAGATGCCAATAAAAAGATGTCTACAGTGTGTGATAATGAATATCTCACAATTTCTTCTGCATAAAGTCACATAGCTAGGTTCAGAAATTAAAAAAAAAATAAAACTTATAAAATATTCTGTGATCAGCTGCCCTTGTCTCACATTGTACAAACATTTGCAAGAAGTGCTCAATGTGAAACAAAGGGATTGCTTAAAGACTGATAGCAGACTATATGAGAAGAACCTGGACAACACAGTGACTCCTACTTCTAATCAGTAAGCTTTCTCTCAATTCCAAATACTGTAAATATCAAATGGTGTTCAAATATAGGACTCTTACTGCACATTTTCCCATAGTCTACAGGAGCTTCTATACATATTTAGGACTCCAGATGTCATGTTCTCACTAACCTCTGTTGGATACAAATTTGGAAGTTCTCTGGGGTTTTCACAATTTAACCAATAACATCGTGATAAATGAAGAAAAACTTGAAGTTGTCAACTATTTTACTTGGATCAACAATCAAGGTCAGTGGACACATCAGTCAAGAAATAAAATGACATATGACATTATGTAATTCTGCTGCAAAAGACTCCTTTAAAATTTTAAAAAGCAAAGATCACTTTGATGACTAAGGTACACCTGGCCCATGCCATAGTTTTTTAAATTGCCCCGTATGCATATGAAAGCTGGACAATGAAAAAGAAAGATGGAAGAAGAATTGGTGCCTTTGAACTGTGGTGTCGCCAAAGAATATTGAATATACCATGGACTGCCAGAAGAATGAACAGGTGAATATTAGCAGAAATATACCTGGAATGCTCCATAAAAACAAGGGTAATGACACTTCAATAAATCCCCAACAATTGTTAAACAACTTTGGACATGTCATCAGGAAAGAGCAATCGTTAGGGAAGGACATTATGTTTGGTTACATAGAGGGGCAATGAAAATGAAGGAAACTTTCAATGAGATAAATGGATACAATTGCCCCAACAATCGACTCAAACATACCAAGGATCATGAAGCTAACATAGGCATGAAACTAGCATAGGACAGGGTTATGTTTCATTCTGTTACGTGCAGAGTCACATGAGTTGCTGCTGATTCTTTGGCAACTAACAACATCTAGGGTCAAGTGGCAAATACAACTTTCGGAAGGATTTTTCCTGGAAGGAAATGATGACCAAGCAGTAGAATGACTGGAAATAGGCAAAGAAAAATAAATAAATAAATAAATAAAAACCTGGAGTACTTACTGCTTTAAGATTTTTTTTTTTTTTTAATTATATTTTATGATATTAAAAAAAAAGTTCTGGACTTCTTCCAAAAGACCACGTTTGCTTATAATGAAATGTGTTTGTTTTCAAATTGCCTTTTTCTGCTCAAAGAGCAAAGGCCTGAAAACACAAGAAATTCTTTTGCAGTGGAACACAGTACATGAAAAGAAAATCATTACAAAATCTTCTGAAAGTTGAAGTTGGTATATTTAAGAGCCAGCTTAATTAAAGTGATATATGGAGGTTGCTTGTCTAGAAATAGCAGCTGTATTATATGGCAGAAACTTGATTCCTAGGGACTCTTGGCAATTGTATTCTGAAGAGTATTTTTTAATAGCAGTTTTTTGTATCATATTTGATGTCTTGTTTACAGCTTTAAAGTTAGGGGAAGAATGAGAGGGGGAGCAAGAAAGAGAGCACATCAATGAGGAAAGATAATAGGAGATAATTATAGAACATAATGCAGAGCTCTGAGCCTCTGGGGTACAAAGAACAGGCTCATTGCTAACCGAAAGTTGGGGATTCAAGTCCACCCAGAGACCTCTTAGGAGGAAGGCCTGGTGATCTACTTCTGAAAAAGTCAGCCATTGAAAACCCTATGGATCATAACACTACTCTAATGCACACTGAGTTAGTATGAATCAGAATCAATTCAACAGTGACTGGTTTTAATGCAGAGTTCATGATGGGGACATAGGACCAGAGCAATTCATAGCAGCATCTATTGCCCTTGCCCTTGCTTATTCTTCGTTACTAAAAACGAAGTCTTACAATAGAACAAGGTCTTACACACACATCCTCTTCCCTAGGAGTAAGAATCACCAGCCATTAGCATACAATGTGGCAGTGTGGTCTTTCCTCCAGAATGGGGCTGGCGATTTGATTGGTGGTATGACCCCTGAACTTATCCATGAGAATTTTTGGTCCTCCTAAAGAGGCACATAAAATTTGCTGACGTTTTTATTTGGGTACCATGAAGCCAATTCATGACCATTCTTGCACCAAATGAGGCCCCCCTAGCTATGGACACCATTTGTTCATTCATTCACTGTGTGATTCCATTCCTGGTTGCAAACTGGCTGGGTTATGCCATTCCAGGAAGAATTGATAGAGTGGAAGCTACTAATTAGAAAAGAGGGGCCTGTCAATAATTTAATAAGTCATGCTTTCAATAAGAAAACAGAAGTGGGAGGATTGGGTTGGGCATTTGTTTCTTCAAAGTTTGTAATTGTTATTAGGTATCACCGAGTAGCTTTTTGACTAATAGTGACCCCATGTAACAGAGTAGAACTGCCCCATAAAATTGGCTAGGATGTAATCTTTATAGGAGCAAATCACCAGGTCTTTGTCCTGCAGAGACTCTGGTGTGTTTAGAAACACCAACCTTTCCACTAGCAGTCGAGCAATTAACCATTGCACCAGCAGGGCTCCTTTTTTCAAAGTTTAACATAGCCTGATGGAAACAAACAAATAACAAGATGTAGAAATTGAGATCACAATAAATAGTGTTCTTAAAAGACTGAAAAACAAAATAGAATCTAATTATGAAGATGAACTAAACCAAAACCAAACCTATTGCTGTCAAGTTAATCCTGACTCACAGCGACCCTATAGGACAGAATAGAACTGCCCTATAGGGTTTCTAAGGATGTAAATCCTTACAGAAGCAAACTGCCACATCTTTCTTCCACAGATTGGCTGGTAATTTTGAATCACCAACTTTTACTTCTCATCTGAGCACTTTAACCACTGTACCACCAGGATCCATAAAGACAAACAGAAAAATGTTCAGTTGAATACTTCATTACTTCTATGTGCAAATTGAAGCACAGTAAATCCCCAACAATTGTTAAACAACTAGTTAATTGTTTTCCATTTACTTAAGAGGTTCCTCTATTGATCAAACACATGTTATATTCTAAGATCTTGCCAGATACTCTCCCTATATAACTTTATTTAATCTTCTAAGTCTCTGAGGTAGATCCCATTATCCAAGGTTGCTAGATTTAGCAAATTGAAATACAGGATGCCTAGATCAGTTTGAATTTCAGATAAACAATGACTAATATTTTTTAGTGTAATTGTGTCCAATGCAATATTTGAGACACAGTTATAGAAAAAGCAGTCTGCTGTTTTTATGAAGTACAAATTTAACTAGGTATCCTGTATTTTATCTGGCAACCAAAATATTATTGCAATTTAAATGATAACTAATTTTTGGAGTAAACCTTGGTCAAATTCTTCCAAGCATTACATGGTTGCACACAAAGGACACTCTATAATTGAGTTAAGCAAGCTGTCGAGAAACATAGAGATTAGGTATACTTCCTATACTTTGTCTCCCAAAACTTAAAATTTTACTGAATTGGGGGTTTGGAAAGGCCCCATTGCATATGGTCATGGCCAGTCCTACGCTCCTTCACATACTTTTAAAATGAAATAGATTAGTCTGGGTTAATACATCTAAAGTCAGACTACCCTAACTAAGCTTCTGGTTTAAAATAGACCTGAGAACAGAAAAACACTACAGGCTGAGATCTGGCTTGAAGGGATGGTACCCGGGAAAATAATAGAGCAGCTGACATGAACCCCCTGTCACCAAATAAGTCCCTTAGACCTCTCAAGAAAACTTATTTTTCAAAAAATTAACTAACATTTATATAACATTTACATTCTATGTGGAGATCAAAATCTTTTAGTCTTTTAATCCTCATACAACCCTATGAGGTAGATACTATTATTATTTCAATAATAATATACTACAGATGAGGGAACTGAAAATAACCAAAAGGAAAAAAAAGACCCAAACCTTTTGCCACTGGGTTGATTTTGACTCAAGGCAACCCCATGTGTTACTGAGTAAAACTGAGTTCCATAGGGATTTCTGGGTTGTAACCTTTATAAAAACAGTTATCCAGGTCTTTCTATAGCAGGACCACTTGGTGGGTTCAAACCTCCAATGTTTTATTTCATATGTAAACCATTTGTGTCATCCAGGGAACTTAACTGAGAACTAGAGGAGTCCTCAGTCCTCAGTTTGTCAGTTTGTTGTACTGTGGTGGTTTGCATGTTGCTGTGATGCTCGAAGATATGCCACCAGTATTTCAAATATCAGCAGTACTGTTCATGGTGGACAGGTTTCAGGAGAGCTTCCAGAGTAAGATAGACTATGAAGAAGGCCTACTTCTGGAAAAATTGGCCTTTGGAAACCTTATGAATAGCAGTGAAAAATTGTCTGATATAGTGCTGGAAGATGTGTACCTCATATTGGAAGACTCAAAATATGACCGGCAAAGAGCTGCCTCTTAAAAGTAGAGTCAACCTTATTCATATGAATAAAGTACAGCTTTTGGGACCTTCCTTTGCTGATGTGGCACAACTCAAAATAAAAAGAAACAGCTGTAAACATCCATGAATAATTGGAATGAGGAAAGTATGAAGTATGGTTCTAGGAAAATTAGAAGTTGTCAAAAATAAATTGAATGCAGAAAGTTCAATATCTTAGGCATTAGTGAGCTGAAATGGACTGGTATTGGCCATTTGGTCTACTATGCCAGGACTGACAAAGTAGAGGAATGGTATCCAATTCATCACCAAAAAGAGCATTTCAAGATACATTCTGAAGTACAATACTGTCAGTGATGGGATAATATCCATACACCTACAAGGAAGACCAGTTAATACTACTATTACTCAAATTTGTGCACCAACCACTAACACCAAAGATGAAAAAATTGAAGGTTTTTACTAAATTCTGCATTCTGAAATTGACCAAACATGCAAGAAAAATACATTGATAATTTCTGGTAAATGGAATGCAGAAGTTGGAAACAAACAAGAAACATCAGTTCTTGGAATATGGCCTTGATGTAATGACGAAGATTGCATGACAGAATTTTCTAAGACCAATGACTTATTCATTGCAAATACCTGCTTTTTTTTTTTTTTCTTTAATGATGTAAACTGTGACTATGTATGTAGACCTCAACAAATGGAATACACAGGAATCAAATTGACTATATCTGTGGAAAGAGACAGTGCAGAAGCTCATTATCACAAGTCAGAAAAATGCTAGGGACTAACTGCATCAATTACTCATAAGCAAGTTAAAGTTGAAACTGAAGAAAATGAAAACAAGTCCACAATATCCACGATATGGCCTTGAATATATCTCATCTGAATTTAGAGACCATATGAAGAACAGATTTGAGTCATTGAACATCAATGACTGAAGACCAAATAAATTGTGGGATGACATCGACAACATCATATATGAAGAAAGTAGAAAGTCATTAAAAAGAAATGGGTGTCAGAAGAAACTCTGAAAATTCCTCTTAAAAAGAGAGTAGCTAAAGTAAAAGGAAGAAATGATGAAGCAATAAACCTGAACAGAAGATTTCAAAGGACAGCTTGAGAAGACAACCAAAAAAAACCAAGCCCTCAGCTGTGGAGTTGGATCCAATTCATAGTGACCCCTCCTTGGGTTTCTGGGGCAGTATCACTACAGAAGCAGATTGTCCAATCTAATGAAATGTGCAAAGACCTGGAGTTACAAAAACAAAAGAGAAGAACATGCTCTGCATTTTTAAAGCTGAAAGAAGAGATGAAAAAATTCAAGACTCAAATTGCACTACTGAAGGATTCTATGGGCCAAATATTGACTGATGCAGGAAGTATCAACAGAATATGGAAGGAATGCACAGAGTCACTGTATCAAAAAGAACCAGTCAACATTCAACCATTTCAGGAGGTAGCATATGATCAAGAACCAATGATATTGAAGGGAGAAGTCCTAATTGGATTGAAGGAATTGGCATAAAGCAAGATTCCAGGAAGTGACAGAATACCCACTGAGATGTTTCAACCAATGGATGGAATGCTGGAAGTGTTTATTCATTTGTGCCAAGAAATTTTAAACACAGCTACCTAGCCAACCAACTAGAAGAGATCTATATTTTTACCCAATACAAAGAAAGGAGAAATTGTCAAATAATATAATTAAAATTACATCCAAGTAAAATTTTTCTGGAAATAATGCAAAAACAGTTGCAGCAATACATAGACAGGGAACTGCCAGAAATTAAACTGTGTTCAGAAGAGGACATGGATGAGGGATATCATTGCTGATGTCAGATGGATCTTGGCTGAAAGCAAAGTATACCTGTATGTTATTTACTATGCAAAGGTATTTGACAGTGAGGATCAGAACAAATTATTGATAACATTGCAAAGAACAGAAATTCCAGATCACTTAATTGTGATTAGAGGAACCTGTACACAGACCAAGAGGTAACCATTTGAACAGAACAGGGGATACTGCCTGCATGGTTTAAAATCAGGTCTGTGTCAGGGTTATATCCTTTCACTGTACTAATTCAATCTGTATGTTAACCAAATAATATTAGACACTTGAATGTATGAAGAAGAATGGGGCATCAGGGTCGGAGCAACACTTATTAACCATCTGTGCTATGCAGATGACACAACTTTGCTAGCTAAAAGTGAAGACTTGAAGCACTGATGAAGATCAAATACTACGGTATTCAGTATGGATTATATCTCAAAAAAAAAAAAAAAAAAAAAAAAGTCATCACAACTGAACCAGTGAGCAACATCATGATAAAAGGAGAAAAGATTGAAGTTATAAATGATTTCATTTTACTTGGATCCACAATCAACCCCCATAGAAGCAGCAGTCAAGAAATCAGATGATGTTTTGCATTGGGCAAATCTACTGCAAAAGTACTACTTAAAGTGTTAAAGAGAAAAGATGTCACTTTGAAGACTAAGGTGCAACTGACCCAAACCATGGTATTTTCAATTGGCTTATATGCATGTGAAAGCTAAACAATTAATAAGGAAGAGCATAGAAGAATCAATGCATTTGAATTTTGGTGGTGGCAGAGAATATTGAATATATGACAGGCTGCCAGAAAAAAGGAAGAAGTATATCTGGAATGCTCCTTAGAATCAAGAATGGCCAGACATCATTTCAAGTACTTTGAACATGTTATTAGAGGAGCCAGTCCCTGGAGAAGGTTATCATGTTTGATAAAGCAGAATGTTAGCAAAAAAAGGAAGACTCTTAATGAGACGGATTGACACAGTGGCTGCAACAATGCCTCACACACAGCAATGATTATGAGGACAGTACAGGACCAGGCAGTATGTTGTTCTGCTGTATAAGGTCTCTGTGAGTTAGATCCAGCTCAATGGCACTTAATACCAACACCAACACAGGGGTTAAATAATGTCCCAAGATCTCACAGTTAGTACATGGTAAAGCCTAGATTCAAATCCAGGTAGACCAGCTCCAGAATTTGTGCATGAACCACTAAGCATTGCTTCTTTGAATTATATCTATCTATTGATAGATTTTTGGAAATAAGTCAAGAATTCTGTAAAAGAAACCACATGATACATTCACTAGTTCTAAAATGATTTTACATGCATAATCAATCTTATCCAAATCTTAGGGGAACTGAGTAGAAAGAGAAATTTGTAAATATTATTGTTATTGACATTTTGCAGATTATGAAAGTAAAGTGTGTCTCTGATCCGATGTTAATTAGTAAGTACTATATCTAATCTAAACCAGATTCTATTTCTATCCTTTTGTTGTTAGTTACCGTCACGTATCTCCCATTCATGAGAACCCCACATACAACAGAATGAAATGTTGCCTGCTCCTGTTCCATCTTCATGATCATTGGTATGCTCCAGTTTGTATTGTGGTCACTATGCATTTTGAAAGCTGCAAGTTCCTGGCAGTCTAGTGGTTAGGATTCAGTGCTTTTACCATTGTGGCCAGGGTTCGATTCCCAGTAAGGGAAATCTTTGGCGCTCTGGTGGCATAGTGCCTAAGGCATTTGACTGCTAACTAGAAGCCTGGCAGTTCAAACCCACCAGCCACTCTTCGGAAGGAAGATTGGGCAATCTACTTCCGTTGAGATACTGTCTCTGAAACCCAAGAAGTATTTGCTACGAGTCGGATCCAACTCAATGGTAGTGAGTTTGGTTTTTGGTTTGGTATGCATTTTGAATGCCTTTCAACATAGGAACTCATCTTCTAGCACTGTATCAGATAATATTCTGTTGTAATCCATAGGGTTTCCATTGACTAATTTTTGGAAGTAGATTTCCAGGCCTCTCTTCCTAATTTATCTTAGTCTGGAAGCTCCACTGAAACCTGTTCACCCTGGGTGATACTGCTGGTATTTTAAATACCAGTGACATAGCTTTCAGCATCAGAGGAGCACACAAGCCACCACGGAGGACAAACTGACAGACTGGTGGCTTTCTACTCTACCTAATCTCAATATGGAAAAGAAAAAGAAAACTAGAAAATGCTGAGAAAAAATTATTTTGCTCCAATTTAAAATGTGTAGTTTAGAATGCAAACAAGTCCTTAATTCTGGGATTTCAAGAAGCTAGAGGTAGGCTTTGCTTGATGAAGTAGTATGCAGGAGAGGGACACCATCGCTAAGAATCTGCTCATTGGTTTGGAAGTAGTTTGGGAGTATGGGAGAATGGTAGACTTGGCCTCATTGCAGAGGAAATCTATCATTTGGAAACTGTGAAAACAAGTGCAACAATAAACCAAGAGAAGATTTTCACCACCAAAACCCTTATCTGTTTTTAAGGTGCTTCTCATCATTGAGAAGATGAGCACTTTCCAATGTACTAACATTTAGAATGCTGATACTGTGTATCCCAAAACCTAGTTTTCTAAGTACCAAAGTTTATTGCTGGGAAATCACTATGGCCTGGTATTAAGTATCAAGATGATGGTAGGTTTAGATCTAAAATTAGAGAGGTTTTAGTTAGAAGAGACATTGGTATTTACAATGTTGATTTTACGGGATAAGACCATAACAAATGACTTCTTAGAGTGAAAGTAGAAATTGGCTGTGAAATTAGCTACCTTTGTTTTGCTCAGATTGCATTGTCTGCAGAAACTTTCTCGAAAGAGAGTGTGAGAGGCCAGGCCCAGTCCCTGCTGTGATCTGTGAAGATGTCGAACAGCCAGCATGCCTGCTAATGAGACCTCAGGAGTGTCTGATCATCTCCTCTAATTGCTATAAATAATTGGAGAGCTGTATGGCCTGGCCTTGCCTTCCCAGAGACTGTCAATCCAAATATGCAAATCTTAAATTATTTGAATACTGTTCTAATTGGAGTCTGGGTTACACATTATTTGCTGAAGAACAAAACAATATGACTAAAAACACTGACTCTCAAATCCTTCATTTTAAGCTTCACTGATCTCCCAAAATTACCCACAGTCAGTCTTGACAGGGACCACTTTACAAGGGAGTTGAAGACCCCTAATTAAGACACAAGGAACTTCTAGTTATGTTAATATTTGAAAATGAAATTGGTTTGACCTATGCAATTCCATAAATTACCGCCAAATACAACTCAAATCCAAGTAAACAATTGCATTCTAGTTGGCAAAATGTCCAATATCTCAATAAATATATTGCAAAAATGCAAGCACCCCTGTCTCAGCTGATGATATTAGAAAATCCACGTCTACAATGTCACACATGAGAACACTGTTTTCTGAAGAAACTTGATCCAACAAATGATGCTAGAAAGACATCTTTGGTTCCCTTTCCCATTTGGAGTTGGAGTCAAGGGTGCACATTTTTATTTAGTCTCTCTTATCTGAGTTGTTGTTTTCAGCTGTTGTCCATTCAATCTCTGAGTCATGAAAACATAGACACAATGGAAGGAGATGTTTTGTCCTGTGCTATCCTCATGATTGACCAGTTATGGATTGATAGGATCCCCTGTGATCCATAGGATTCTTATTGGATGATTTTTGGAAGTAGATCACCACACTTTTCTTTCTAGTCTGTTTTAGTCTGGAAGCTCCACTGAAAACTGTTCAGCATCATAGCAACACATAAGCCTCTCTCCATCTCTCTATATTTATCATTTCTTTTGAAATGAACCTCACCTTCTTTCTTGGTTACCTAGTACTGCTCTGACAAGAATATACCATCAATGGGATGGTTTGAACAAACAGTTTATTCTTTTATGGTTCAGGAGGCTAGAAGTCCAAGTTCAAAGTGCCAGGCTCTAGGGGCTACATGAAAACCCCTCAACCTTGGGCTTCAGCTCTGCCTCTTGCTCCCTGCCCCCTGAAGCTAGAGGCACCTCTTCATTCAGACAGCTACTGACTGCTGAGGCTAACAAGCCCAAGGTAGACAAATAAAATGGCACAGTCCCAATGTTGCCAAACCACATGGCAGGCCATTAATTCAAATCCATTGAAAGTCCCAAAGTTGACAGAGCATGGCAGGCTGCTGAACAACGACTTAGCTGTATGCAGGGTTCAAGTGTGTCATAAGCTAGAGACCATTCCCAAACCTGTTTCTTACACATGGGAAGCAGACCACATACCCAAAGTAGCTACTCAGCTGCTCACAGTAGATTCCACCATGGAGTTGATTACTAGTCTCATCATGGGGAATACTACATCCAGCTGTCCAGCCACTCAACTGGGCACAGCCAAGTTGACACACAAACTTAACTACCACACCTTCCCTTCATTTTTTCAGTTCTCCCTGTCTTAGTCTCCATTTCTTATGGAATGAATTGTGTCTCTCAGAATGATATGTTGAAGTCCTAATTCCTGTATCTGTGAAAGTGACCCTCTTTGGAAACAAGGTCTTTGAAGATGTCAAGTTTAGATCATACTGAACAGGGCAGTACAAAGAGACAGAGAGAAAGAGAAAGGATGATCATGTGGAAGATGCAGCTACAATCCAAGGAATGCCCAGAACTACCAGAAGTTGGTAGAGACAAGGAAGAATCTTCCCTTAGCAGCAACAGGGAAAGAACATGGACTGGCAAACATGTTGATTTTGACCTCTAACCACTAGAATTGTGAGATAATAAATTTCTGTTCTTTAAAGTGTCCCAGTTTTTGGTGTTTTGTTATGGTAGCCCTAGGAAACTAAGACACTGTCCTACTATATTCCAAGCCACCATTCTTTTCACTGGCCTGCCTGCTAATAATTGACTTCTTTTCTAACCTATTCATCCTATTGCTGTACCTATATTAGAATACTCAGTCCCATATACCATGACTTTGCAGATGAAATTACAGAACTTTGCCTTCCCTTTTAATTTGCCCTCCATCTCTTCAACCTATTAAAGGAGCCCAATGGTATATCTGGTAAGCAAATGGCTGCTAACTGAAAGTTTAGCAGTTCAAACTCACCCAGCAGCTCTGCAGAAGAAAGACCCACTGATCTGCTCCTGTAAAGACTAAAGCTTAGAAAACCCAGTGGGGCAGTTCTATCTACTCTGACACATAGAATTGCTATATTGTTTATATTCAATTAAGAGGGAACAGTGGTAGTTCAACGGTGGAATTCTCCCTTTCCATACAAGAGACTTTGGTTTGATTCCCATCTATGCAGCCAGATGGTCTCTCAACAGAGGCTTATGAGTTGCTATGATGCTGACCAGGTTTCAGCGGAGCTTTCAGACTAAAACAGACTAGAAAAAAAAAGGGGTGGTGATGTACTTCCAAAATTCATCCAATGAAAATCTTATGGATCACAGTGGATCCTATGGATCTACAACTGGTTGATCATAGAGATAGTACAGGACAAAACAGCTTTCCTTCCATTGTGTACAGGTTGCCATGACTCAGAGACTGACTAGACAACAGCTGAAAACAACAACTCAATTAAGAGAAGCTAAACAAAAGTTTGCAACCTTAACTCCAACTCCAAATGGGAAAGGGAACCAAAGATGTCTTTCCAGCATCATTTGTTGGATAATGTTTCTTCAGAAAGCAATGTCCTCAGGTGTGACATTTTAGATTTGGAAACTAACTCAACAACACGTGACAATAACTACTTGGGCTTGTGTTTAGTGCTTCCTATTTCTCCATTCATGTTATTGTATGACTTGCTTTTCTTTTTCAATTTCTCCTGAGTTTGTAGCTTAGGATCTGGCTCAAGGATATTGAAGTAAGTCATGGTGCTGCACTTTATGTGCAACACAGATGAAATGGAAGGGAAAACAACCACAATGGCAAGGGAACTTGAAGTTGGGTCACATGGAAAGGGCTGGATTGTCATTGTTGTTAGGTGCCACTGAGTTGGCTCAAACTCATAGCAACACTATGTACAACAGAACAAAACACTGCCCAGTCCTGCACCATCCTTACCATATCTGCTATGCTTGAACCCATCTTTGCAGCCACTATGTGAATTCATCTCATTGAGGGTCTTCCCTGTTCCACTGACTCTCTACCAAGCATATCTTTCTCTAGGGAATAGTCTCTTTAAACAACATGACCAAGGAATGTGGGACAAAGTCTGGCAATTCACTCATTAGGGGTTGACTAGGAGCTGGGTAAGGGGAGGTTTACATTTATTATGTAGAGGCAATTACAAATCAATACTCAACTCACTGCCGTTGAGTTGAACCTGACTCATAGACACCCTTCCTTGGGTTTCCAAGGCGGTATCACTATTTACTATGGAAGTAGATTGCCCAACCTTCCCCTGAGGTGTGGCTGGTGGATTTGAACTGCCAGCCTTCTGGTTAGCAATCAAATGCTTTAGGCACTACTCTAATAATAATTCCAATTCTTATCATTCTTTTTACTACCAATAAGATCAAACCAATATTACCAGTTACCTGAAATATTAAAGGTTTCCTTCCAATCTTCCAACATGAATCTACCAAATGAAGCTTTCAGAAGTATATTCTATTCAGCCAATGTTTCTGGATGCTCCCCTGCTATCCTTGGAATAAAGTCTAAATGTTTTAACCTTACAAACCCAAACCTCTACCTACATCCCTTAGCCTCTCTCGACTCTTCCTGGATGCCTGTAATGAAATTATACTGGATACTATATTGTTTATCAAGTAGGTTGCTCTCTTTACCACCACCAGGTCTCTCCTCTAGCCACAGAATGCAAAGATAAGGGAGACACTAACTCTGATGTTAATTGGTTACATAAGACATAAACACAGAAAACTGAAACATGAAGTTTCAATGCCCTAGGAGTTGCCTTCTTGGATAACTAAGGAAAAATTGTCCTGAAGAACTTGTTGAATTTGAACAGGCTAAGATGGAGCCATGATTCCATTACAGATTTTCGGCAGGAAAAAACAAATACTTGTTTCAATAATTTTAAAGGGAAGAGAGAAAACATGGGTTGTTTGAGTAATAGTAACAGGACCTCTCAATATTGAAAGAAACTTTAGCCTATTTGTGAATATTCCAATAAATGAAATGTTAATGTATTATTACAGCATTATAACATAAATGTAATTTTTATATTAAACATATTCATATTTGTAATAAATCCATTGCCATCAAGTTGACAGTAAAGACAATTAAAACAAGTCCATGAGAGCCAAAATACAACCTTGATTATATCCCACCTGAATTTAGAGACCATCTGAAGAATACATTTGACACCCCGAACACCAATGACCGAACAACAGACTGGTTCTGGAATGACATCAAGATCCCATACATGAAGAGAGCAAAAGGTCATTAAAAGACAGAAAAGGAAGAAAAGACCAAAATGGATTTCAGAAGAGACTCTGAAGCTTGCTCTTGAATGGAGAGTAGCTAGAGTGAATGGAAGAAATGATGAAATAAAGAGCTAAACAGAAGATTTCAAAGAGTGGCTTGAGAAAACAAAGCAAAATATGATAATTAAATGTGCAAAGACCTCGTGTTAGAAAACAAAAAAAGAAGAACACAGTTGGCATTTCTCAAGCTGAAAGAAATGAAATAAAATTTCATTGTCAAGCTGGACAATGAATAAGGAAGACTAAAGAAGAGTTGATGCTTTTGGGTTGTAATACTGGCAACTTCAATCTTTTCATCATTTATTGTGATGCTACTAATTGGTCCAGTTGTGAGGGTTTTTTGTTTTCAATCACAGAAAGGTGATTCAACAGAATGTGGACATTGTTGAACAATTAATATCACATGCAAGTAAAATTTTGCTAAAGATAACTTAAAAACATTCAGCAGCATATTGACAGGAAACTTCCAGAAATGCAAGCTGGATTCAGAAGAGGATGTGGAACAAGGGATATAATTGCTGATGTCAGATGGATCTTGACTGAAAGTAAAAGATACCAGAAAGATGTTTACTTGTGTTTTACTGACTACAGAAAGGCATTCGATTGTGTGGATCATAACAAATTATGGATAACATTGTAAAGAGTGGGAATTCCAGAACACTTAATTGTGCTCATGAGTAACCTGTGCACAGACCAGGAGGCTGTTGTTTGAACAGAACAAGGGGATACTGCAAGGTTTAAAATCAGGAAGGGTGTGCATCAGGATTGTATCATTTCACCATACTTATTCAAACTCACCAGCTGCTCCACAGAAGGAAGATGGGGAGATCCACTTCCATAAAGATTTACATCCTCAGAAACCCAACAGGGGTCACTATGAGTTGGATTCAACTTTATGGCAATGAGTTTGGATTTTTTGGAGTTACTATTATTATTATTATTATTCGCTCTGTATGCTGAGCAAATAATCAGAGAAACTAGGCTATATGAAGAACAATGAGACATCAGATATGAAAGAAGATTAATTGACAACCTGCGATATTCAGATGACACAACTTTGCTTGCTGAAAGTGAAGATGACTTGAAGCATTCACTGATGAAGGTCAAAGACTACAGTTTGTGGTATGGATTACACATCAACATAAAGAAAACAAAAACCCCTCATAACTGGACCAATAAGTAGCATCACAAAAAATGAAGAAAAGATTGAAGTTGCCAAAGATTTCATTTTACTTGGATCCACAGTCAACACCCATGAAAGAAGCAGTCAAGAAATCAGATGTCATATTGCACTGGGCATATCTGCTACAAAAGACCTCATTATAGTGCTAAAGAGCAAAGATGTCACTTTGGGTGCTAAGGAGGGCCTAACCCAAACCATGGTATTTTCAATCTCCTCATATGCATGTGAAAGCTGGACAATGAATAAGGAAGACTAAAGAAGAGTTGATGCTTTGGGGTTGTAATACTGGCAAAGAATACTAAAAATATGATGGACTACCAGAAAAATGAATAAATCTGTCCTGGAAGAAGTGCAGTCAGAATACTCTGTGGAAGTGAAAATGGCCAGACTTCATCTCATCAACTTTGGTCATATTGTCAGAAGGGACTATACCTTGAAGAGGAATATCATACTTGGTAAAGTAGAGGGTCAGTGAAAAAGGGGAAGACCTTCAACAAGATGGATTGACACAGTGACTGCAATGATAATCTCAAGTATAGCAAGGATTGTGAGGATGGCGCACAACCAGGCAGTGTTTTGTTCTGTTGTATGTAGAGTTGCTATCAGTTGGAGTCAACCAGATGGCACCTAACCACAGCAACAACAAAGACTAATGATGATGAGCATCTTCTCATTTGCTTGTTTGTCATTTTCATTTCTTCTCTGGTGAAATGTCTATTCAAGTCCTTTGCTTATTTTTAAATTGGGTTGTTTATCCTTTTGTTGTTAAGTTGTAAGTGTTCTTTAAATACTATAAATATTAAACCCTTATAAAATTTATCACTTCCATTTTTTTTTCCTCAATATGTAGGTTGTCTTGAGTTTGTTGGTAAAGTTCTCTGATGAAACCCACACATCTATGGTCAATTCATTTTTTGACATGGGTGCTAAACCCATTTAGTGGGGAGAGAAGAGTCTCTTCGATAAATGGTTCTTGGACAACTGGATTTCCACACACAAAAATAAGGAAGCTGGACCTATACAAAAATTTCCTCAATATGGATCAAGGACCTCAATGTAAGAACACAAACTGCAAAACTGTTAGAAGAAAACATCGGGGTAGTGTTTTGGGAGGAGCTCTGGTGGCATAGTGCCTAAGGTACTGACTACTAACAAGAAGGCAGGAGGTTCAAATCCACCAGCCACTCCTGGGAAGGAAGGTTGGGCAATCTACTTCCATAGTGATACTGCCTCGGAAACCCAAGAAGAGGTCGCTATGAGTTGGATTCGACTCGATGGCAGTGCTTTACTTTGTTGAATGCTTTGAGACTTAATGTTTACCAGTTAATTCTTAGATATGATACCAAAAGCATGAGCAATGACAAGAATGATCAATGGACCTCATCAAAATTAAAAAACTTCCATTCATCAGAATCACTTGAAATTTGAAAATATCAAATTTTAATAAATGTTCTTAACATTTTTCATTTTACATGATTTTACAAAAGTTTATTTTAAATTTTTTTAAGTATAAGAGCCAGCATGAGATAATATTATCACCAAGTACAGTGAGCATGAAACTTAAAGTAGATAGTAAATAAATGCACAGACAATTGACCCTTTGCTCTGTTTTTACTTTTAAGAGTCAGTTGCAGGAAAAGGCATTGGCCCAATATCAAAAATCACAGCTTTGTTTCACTTGTATTTTGCATGCATTGCATAGGAGTTGACTTTTACAACAGGAAAATATTTACTAGGTTAAATTCATTTATGAGCAAAGATCCATGGTTTGTTAAGTACCCTAAAAAATTATTTTCAGAATACAGATTGTCAATATATTCTGGATAAACATCCATGTATTTAAACATACAGTAATTTGTGTTGAGTTGATTGCCAGCTATTACTGTTCAGTGCTCAACATTACACCCTGTGTTGAGGTGGGCAAGGTAATGAAGCATTAAGTCTGGCCTAGACTGAAAAAATGGAGCCCCATCTTGGCTCTGTGCCCAGGAGTGAACATTCACAGAGGCAGAGCCAAGCCAGCAAAGAGTGTCTGGCATTTCTTCCTGGTGGCCACCAAGACCAATCTTTATATATAAAGAATGGTACAACTATGTTCTGCCTTATAGATGCAAGAAAGTTCTTTGGCTTGTCTTTGGCTGAGCTGTACCTTCAAACTTTTTGGCATGCTTTAGAACAAATTCTCACATATCATCTGAGACACATCTTTCATCAGGACTTAACTATCAGTTGGTTGACTATAATGAGCTCACCTGTCCCACAGATAGTAAGTGGAACTTCAACTTTCATTGTCACATTCACCAGCCTGATGGGACATGTTTTAAATTACATAAGACAAGGGACACCCTCTATCGGGCAGTTTTTCTGAGAATCTCTAGCCTGATTTATAAGTACCACAAAATGTATTAACTCATAACCTCTTAAAGAGGCTTCAATAAGCTGGCCATTGATAACCCTATAAAGCACAGTTCTACTTTGATACATATAGGGTCACCTTGGGTCAGAATCCACTCAACAGCAGTTGTTTTTTATGTTTTTCATGGTTATTTCACAAAAATATTAATGTTTTAGTTGTGACTTTTTCTTGTTAGGTGAATATCTGCAAACATGCTCCCAGTTGCACCACAAAGATAAAGATGATTAGCTTCTGGCATCTTCCTAAATGTGTAGACATTCACAATCCTCTGTAAAATTAATTCTTCACTTTTAAAAAGGAAAGACACAGAAGCCTAATGTTGTGTTGTTGTTATAAAGTACCATAGAGTTGGCTCTGATTCATAGCAACCTTATGTACAACAGACAAAATACTGCTCTGTCCTGCACCATCTTCACAATCCTTGCTTGAGCCCATCATTGCAGCCACGGTATCAATCCATCCTGTTGAGGGTCTCCTCTTTTTTGCTGACATTCTACCCAGCATGATATTCTTCTCCAGGGAATGGGCCCTTCTGACAATATGACTAAAGTAGATGAGATGAAGTCTAGTCACTCTTGTTTCCAAGGAGCACTCTGGCTGTCTGTCTGTACTTCTTCCAGGACAGATTTGTCCATTCTTCTGGCATTCTATGGTATTTTCAGTACTCTTAGCCAGCACCACAATTGAAAGGCATCAATTCTTTGATCTTCCTTACTCATTGTTCAGCTTTCACATACATATGAAGCAATTGAAAATTCCCTGGCTTTGGTTAGGTGCACCTTAGTCTTCAAAGTGGGATCTTCACTCATTAACTTTTTAAAGAGGTCTTTTGCAACAGATTTGCCCAGTATAATGCAATGTCTGATTTCCTAACTGCTGATTCCAAGGGTTTGGATTATGTATCCAACTAAAATGAAATCCCTGGCAACTTCAATCTTTTCTTCATTTGTTATGATGTAGCTTATTAGTCTAGTTGTAAGGATTTTTGTTTTCTATCTGCTGAGGTGAAATCCATAATGAAGACTGTAGTCTTTGATCTTTATCAGTAAGTTACCTTCACTTTCAGCAAGCAAGGTTGTGTCATCTGCATATTGCAGGTTGTTAATGAGACTTCCTCTATTCCTGATGCCACACTCTTCTTCATATAGTCCAGCTTCTTGGATTATGTGCTTAGCCTACAGATTGAATGAATTTGGTGGAAATATGTGACCCAGACATACATCCTCCATTATTTTAAACCATGCAATATCCCCTTGTTCTGTTCAAATGACAGCTTCTTGGTCTATGAACAGGTTCCTCCTGAGCACAGTCAAGTGTTCTGGAATTCCTGTTCTTTGTTGTGTTATCTGTAATTTGTTATGATCCAGTCAAATGTCTTTGCCTAGTCAATAAAATGCAAAGTAAACATCTTTCTGGTATTCTTTGCTTTCAGCAAATATCCATCTGGCATCAAAAATGATATCCCTTATTCCATGTCCTCTTCTGAATCCAGCTTGCATTTCTGGAATTACCCTGTCAATATAGTACTTTATTTTGAATTATCTTCAGCAAAATTTTACTTGCATGTGATATTGTTTAACAATTTCCACATTATGTTGGATCACCTTTCTTAGGGATGGGCACAAATATGGATCTCTTCCAGTCAGTTAATCAGGCAGTTGTCTTCAAACTTTCTTGGCATAAACAATAAGCACCTCCAGGACTGCATCTGTTTGTTGAAACATCTCAATGTTATTCTGTCCATTTCTGGATCCTTGTTTTTCACCAGTTCCTTCATGTAGCTTGGACTTCTTCCTTAAATACCATAAATTCTTGATCATATGTTACCTCATGAAATAGTTGAATATCAATCAATTCTTTTTGATTCAGTGACTCTATGTATTCCTTCCATCTTCTTTTGATGTTTCCTGCATAATTCAATGTTTTGCCAACAGAATCCTTCAATATTACAACTTGAGGCTTGAATTCTTTCTTTAGTACTTTCAGCTTGAAAAATGCCAAATGTGCTCTTCTTTTTTGGTTTTCTAACTCCAGGTCTTTGCACATTTCATTATAATGTTTTGCTTTGTCTTCTCAAGCCACTCTTTGAAATCTTCTGCTTAGCAATTTTATTTCATCATTTCTTCCATTTGCTTTAGCTACTCTCCATTCAAGAGCAAGTTTCAGAGTCTCTTCTGACATCCATCTTGGTCTTTTCTTTCTTTTCTGTCTTTTAATGACCTTTTACTTTCTTTGTGTATGATGTTCTTGATGTCATCCCATAACTCATCTGGTCTTTGGTCACTAGTGTTCTGTGTGTCAAATCTATTTTTCAGATGGTCTCTAAATTAGGTGGGATATAATCAATGTCCTATTTTGGCTCTTGTGGACTTGTTTTAAGTTTCTTCACCTTCAACTTGAATTTGCATATGAGAAATTGATGGTTTGTTCCACAGTCAACTCCAGCCTTGTTTTGACTGATGGTATTGAGGTTTTCCAATGCCTCTTTCCACAGATGTAGTCGATTTGATTCCTGGGTATTCCATCTCTCAAAGTCAACATGTATAGCCATGGTTTATGTTGTGGAAGAAAGGTATTTGGGTAGTGTAGTGCCTAAGGCACTTGATTACTAACCAGAAGGCTGGCAGTTCAAACCCATCAGACACTCTTCAGAAGGAAGTTGGGCAATCTATTTCTGTAGTGATACCACCTCAGAAACCCAAGGAGCAGTCTCTATGAGTTGAGTCTGACTCAATTGCACACAATAAAAACAACAATTGTTGGTCTTATAAAATTCTATCATGTGATCTCCAACATCATTTCTATTACCATTACCATATTTTCCAACTGCTTATGATTCAACTTTGTTTCTAACTTTCTAATTTCAATTCCCTGTAATTATCAATACATCTTGATTTCATATTTGGTCAATTTCAGACTGCAGAAGTTGCCAAGAATCTTCAATTTCATCTTTGGCTTTAGTGGATGGTGGGCAAATTTGAATAATAGTAGTATTAACTGGTCTTCCTTGTGTTGTTGGTGTCATTAGGTGGTGTCGAGTCAGCTCTGACTCATAGTGACCCTATGTACAACAGAATGAAACACTGCCCAGTCCCGTATCAGCTTCACAATGCTTGCTATACTTGAGCCCATCATTCTAGCCACTGTGTCAATCCTTCTCATTGAGGGCCTTCCCCTTTTTCATTGACCCTCTACTTTACCAAGCATGATATCCTTCTCCAGGAAATGGTCTCTTCTAACAACATGAGCAAAGTAGGTAAGACAAAGTCTGTCATGTGGATATTACCCTGTCACTGACAACATTGTACTTCAGGATAGATCTTGAAACATTCTTTGTGATGATGAATGTGATGTCATTTCTCTTCAATTTGTCATTCTTGATACAGTAGGCCACATGATAGTCTGATTCAAAATGCCAGTAACATTCCATTTCATCTCACTAATGCCTAGCATATTGATATTTATGCATTCCATTTCATCTTTTCACAACTTCCAATTTTCCTAGATTTATATTTTGTAATTCCATGTTATGATTATTAATGGATGTTTGCAGCTGTTTCTTTCCATTTTGAATACTACCTCACCAGCAATGGTCCCAAAAGCTTTGATCCATCTACATCACTAAGATCGACTTTACTTTGAGGATGCAATACTTCCCCAGTCTTATTTTTAGTGCCTTCCAACCTGAGGGGCTCATCTTCCCGCACTATGTCAAACAACACTTCACTGCTACTCATAAATTTTGCCAGTAATATATCAGATAGTGTTTCATTGCTATTCCTGAGGTTTTCAGTGGCCAATTTTTTCAGAAGTCATGGCCCCTTCTGTCTTCCCAGTATACCTTAGTCTGGAAGCTCTGCTGAAATCTGCCCACCATGAGTGACCTGCCTACCATGAGTAGAAATGTGCTCTGCTGAGACCTGTTCACCATGTGTGAAGCCTCAAGCTTCACAGAGCACACAAGCCACTACAGTATGACAAACTGACAGATCAGTAGTGGCAGAAGCCCAATAAGCAGGAAAATTGAAGAATTCTTCTGGGAACCAAAGGACCAAGGGCTTTCATGTTTTCTTTTCCCTATGGAAATGACTATACATAAAATTCTGAGGTAAAATTGATTTCCATTGTTTAATGTGTCCTCCTTCTATGCTCTTTCTTCATGCTTTGTTTCTCTTTATTACTTTCTCCTCCTCCCTTTTGAGCAATCTTCATATTCATGATAACTTTATCAAAACCTAATGAGAGACAAGGATGTGATATCGCTCCTCTACATCTTAGTAGAAACTGAAGTAAATGTCTTATCTTTCCCCAAAATTTCCATTCTAAACGTTGTTGATAATTATGATGTACTTCACTCCTTCCACTAATAAGAATTTCTGTTAACAGAGTAGAAAAATAAATAAATAAATAAACTATTTAAAATTGAAGAGGAATTTTCTAGGATTCCTGAAATTGGAAACTTACTCTAACATATAAGGCCATCTCTGGACCACTGCAGTCATTTATTCCTTATTTAATTTCTTAGCCAACAGTATAATGCAATGAATTCTAAGAGTCTTGTGCATGAAAAAGATCATATATGCTACAGGGATTCAGAGAAGGGAGGGATTGCTCCTGGTTGAAATAACCCTGGAAGCATTATGGAAGAAGTAGTATTAATGTTGAACCTTGAAAGATACACCTAGGATCTCCCTCTGTTTCTGCAGTGATAAAACATTTGTGGTGAGATTCAACTAGAACAATGTGCATGGAAACATCTAGCTAGGATGCTCCTCTGATTGAACACTGGAGTTTGGAATTTTGGAAAAGATGGAATCAAGGTAAGCCTGGCCTCACCCTGTGTCACATCAGAGGCTAACTCCAAAGTATCCATCCAGTCTTTCCCTTCTATGGTTGGGATGTCCACCAATCATTTTCCCTCAGGGGAAGCCCCACTCCCCTAAAGCAATCTCTGAGGAACTGGGAAGGGATGTCTTGCCATCTACAATTGGTACATATCCCTGGACTTCTTTCACAATTGGCTACCAGAGAATTATCTGAGAAGTGCTAAGAGATGGAAAAGGTAAATTATCAAGTGGGCAGATCATGACAGTATGAAAACCAGCAATGATGGTGAAATTCATTTAGCCATCTAGTACCTCTTCTTTGCTGGGTGCTGGAATATAGTCTCAAATAAGATACAATCCCTCTCCTCAAGCACTTATGAGCCAGAAAGAACCAGGAGGATGCTGATCCTCATGCCAGAGGAAGGAATGAGGGAGGGAACTACAAAGTGTTTGTGCATGTGTGCAGGTATGGGGGACTCTGAAGATGGTGTGTAGAAGACAAAGTGGAAAGATAACCAGGTTAGGAGTCAGAGGACCTAGCCTGCCTTCCAGGTTTTCCACTCTCTGTATGACCATGAGAAGTCACTTTACTTTCTAGGACTTCAGTTTCCTAATCTAGTATTTCAACAGTTTGAAAGAGGTCATCTCCATGCCCTCTAGCTCTGCTGTTCAACCTGTTCTGTACCTATCCCAGGATCATTGCTGAGGCCCAAATGGATGAGAACTGACTCTCAGTATGTCTAGGACATGAGCCTTTCATTGCCCATTGACTCAATTTATTATTCATTTGTTGCTTCTGGCTGTATACTAGTCTTAAATTGTTTACTGCTTAAGGGAGGAGTGGTGGATTTGAAATTGTCTTTCAACTGCTTGCCATACGTACCTTGGCACATTAAATACTGCTTATATAACACAGTGGCTGCAGTGATGGGCTCAGGTATAATAGGGCTCATAAGGCTGGCACAGAACTGGGCAGTGTTTTGCTCTGTTGTACATAAGGTCGCTATGAATCATAGATGGCTCAATGGCACATAACAACACAACAAACAACATAGAACTGTTATTGTTAAATTCTTTCCTGCTCATGGTGACCCTATGTATTTCAGAGTAGAACTGTTCTACAGGGTTTTCAATGTTTGACCATTCAGAAGTAGATCACCAAGAACTTTCTTCTGAGGCCAATCTGAGTAGATTTGAACCTCCAAACTTTCAGCTAGCAGTTGAATGTATTAACCATATGTACCATCCAGGGACACTTCATGCTTCATATATATGATGTTTGTTTTATGTCTCTTTTAACAATAATGTCTGCTCCACAAAGATAAGACATTTTAACTTCTTTAGTTATTGGTGTAAGAAGCTCTGGTGGCACAATGCCTAAAGCATTTGACTGCTAACCAGAAGGTTGGTGGTTCAAACCCACCTGCCACTCAGTGGAAGGAAGATGGGGCAATCTACTTCTGTAAAGATTTACTGCCTTGAAAACCCAATGGGGGTCACTATGAGTTGGACTCAACTCAATGGCAGTGAGGGTTTTGTTTGTTTGTTTTTTCAGTTATTGATGTATCCTTGGCCCATGAAACAATGTCTGGGGACTCAGTAGGCATTAAGTGACAGTTTTTTTCTTAATAAATGACCAATAGGATCTCCTGAACAGATTTCTACAATTCTCAGGCACCCTAGCCAGGGCTTGGCTCAGTAACTGTTTGTTGAGTGAATATATAATTGCCCATTTGATGTCACAGCTCTTTACTGATTGAGAATTCCAGATGTTCAGATGTGCATTAAATGATCTAGAAAAGTGAAAGGACTTGATCAAGTTTAAGTAAACTAGAGATAGGAACCTATATTCCCTGCATTGCCATGTAAACTTCACCTTAAGAAGAATAATATCAGAAATAGCTAGATAGAAATTAAACACAGAAAGAACTATTATGGAGCATTTGGTCTGTGGGCTCTTGGTCTTAATAGAGTATGGTGGCAGAAGTCTAAGATAGTCCCTAAGATGTCAACCACTTGGTCTATCTATACCTTTATAATCCCCTCCTCTGAGTGAGATGGAAAATGTGAATATGATGACCTATCCTTCCCATGGTTATGTTACTTTATATGGCAAATGGGGGATTATCCAGGCTTGACCTCATCAGGTGAGCCATTTAAAATCAAAATATTTTCTCCATCTGATTGCAGAGAAGGAAGTCACAGAGATGTACTCATGCTCACACAGAAGAAGAAGCAACCTTCAAGGTGCGATTCATCTATAGGGGCCAAAGGCAAACAACTGACAGCAGGCAGCCTTTCAATGCTGAGAGTGGTCATGGGCCAACAGCTAGCAAGAAAACAAGGATTTCTGTCACACAACCACAAGGAACTGAATCCCACTAACAAACAGTGAGCTTTAAAGAGGATCCTGAGCCTCAGATAAGAACCTCAGCACAGCAAACACCTTCATTACACCCTTGTGAAACCCTTAACAGAGAACCTAGCTACCCCATTCCTGATCTGCAGGAACTATGAGATCATAAATATATGTTGTTTTAAGACACTAGTTTGTGGTAATTAGTTTCATGGCAATAGAAGACTAATATGTCTATTTAGCCAGCTGAGTTCAGTTCTTAGTAGTTTAACAGATGAACTAAACAAGCCAGTTGCCATAGAGTCAACTCTGACTCATGGTGACCCCATGTGTGTCTGAGTACAATTGTGCTCCGTAGGGTTTTAATGGCTCATTTTTCAGCAGTAGATTGCCAGGCCTTTCTTCAGAGGCACATCTGGGTGGACTCAAACTTCCAACCTTTCATTTAGTAGTCAAGCACTTGACTGTTTGCACCAACCAAGGACTCCAAAAACATGAATAAATAAAGTGAACAAAGATAACTGGGTTGTTCTTTGGTTATATCCAAGGGGATTCTTCTCATATCTCTAACTTCAACTGTATTCAAAGATAAATTCTTTATCAAATAAATACTCAGTCTTGTTGATTCATGTAGTAGAGAAAAGAAGAATTATAGAAATCATTGTAAATCAGTATGGGTAAAAAATTACCCCAAACCTGATAATCATCTTCAGTTACAAAGTGATTTGAAAATAGGAAGTGAAGAGAGTCAGATAACCTAGAGAAATGGGAGTATGTCATGTCAGAAGAACAGCCTTCAAAGGTGAGGCAGAGAAATGTCCAGCATTCTACCTAAGCCTCATGGCTACTCTGAGCATACTTGTATAGGACAGACTACCATGATAAGTGTAGAACAAGACCTTAAAATGTAGCAGAGAATATCAACCAATCCAAAACTCAGGAGAGGAAAAGCCAAGAAAAGGTGAGGAAGCTTTTTGTCAGAGGTAGATAATAAACTAGGACCCTACTTCAGTAGTGATACTGCCTCGGAAACCCAAGGAGGGGTCGCTATGAGTCGGGCTGACTCAACGGCACATAACAACAACAACAACAAGGGGTCCTAGGTAGTGCAAACTGTTAATGTGCTCTGCTGCTAACTGCAAAGTTGGAGGTTTGAGTCCACCCAGAGGGGGCTTGGAAGAAGGCCTGGAAGTCATTTCCCAAAAATCAGCCATTGAAAACCCTATGGAACACAGCTGTACTTGGACACTCAGGGGTCACCACGAGTCAAATCAACTTGATGGCAACTGACCAGTGGTAGACCCAGCCAGGAAGTCCACAGATGGTTGTGCCAGTGGAGGGAGGCCTTGGGAATAGGGATACAATGGGGTTCTGGCTGGCTGGGGGGCTCTGGAATGCTTTGATGCAAATAGAATCTTTTGAACTGTTCCTTTTTAGAAGAGAAGATTTTCAAAAGTCCAACTTTATAACTATAATGTAGTTCTACTGGGCACTGTAGAACATAGTGAAATATGACATTTTATATTTCCTACTCTTGATAGCCACTACTCATCTGTCAGTTTGTCGTACTGTGGTGATTTGCATGTTGCTATGAGGCTGGAAGGAGCTCTGGTAGCATAGTGGCTAAGACACTTGCCTGCTAACCAGACGGCTGGCGGTTCAAACCCACCAGCCACTCCTCGGAAGGAAGGT
>NW_006921665.1:1866236-1876600 GCF_000298275.1 Orycteropus afer afer | reverse complement strand
TGCTAACCAGACGGCTGGCGGTTCAAACCCACCAGCCACTCCTCGGAAGGAAGGTTGGGCATTCCTACTTCCGTAGTGATACTGCCTCTGAAACCCAAGGAGGGGTTGCTATGAGTCGGGGCCGACTCGATGGCAAACAACAACAACAACATGAGGCTGGAGGCTATGCCACCAATATTTCAAATACCAGCAGAGTTACCCATGGTAGACAGATTTCAGCAGAGCTTCCAGAGTAAGGCAGACTCAAAAGAAGGAAAGGGCCATCCACTTCTCAAAAAGTCGGCCAGTAAAAACCTTAAGAATATCAGTGAAACACTGACATGTTACTGGAAAACTTTATTAATAGCCCTGAAACACTGTCCAATACCATGCCAAAAGGTGATCCCCCCAGGTCAGAAGGCACTCAAAATACGACTGGAGAAGAGCTGCCTCCTCAGAGTAGAGCCTTCTTTAATGATGTGGATGGAGTAAAGCTTTTGAGACCTCCATTTGCTAATGTGGCATGACTCAAAATGAAAGAAACAGCTGCAAACATCCATTAATCATCGGAACATGGAAAGTGCAAAGTATGAGTCTAGGAAGATTGGGAGTTGTCAACAATGAGATAAAGTTGTCAAAAATGCATAAATATTGATATCCTCGGCATTGTTGTTGCTATGTGTTGTCAAGTTGGACCCGACTCATAGCTACCCCTCCTTGGGTTTCCAAGACAGTATCACTATGGAAGTAGATTGTCCCATCTTCCTTCTGAGAAGTAGCTGGTGGGTTTGAACCTCCAGCCTTCTGGTTATCAGTCAAGTGCCTTAGCCACTATGCTACCAGAGCTCCCATCCTAGGCATTGTTGTTGTTGTTGTTGTTAAGTGCCGTCGAGTTTCTGACTCATAGTGACCACATGCACAGCAGAATGAAACACTGCCCGATCCCGCGCCAGCCCCACAATCCCTGCTATACTTGAGTCCATCATCGCAGCCACCATTGGCCAGGGAAAACCTTATGAATAGGAAAGAAACATTGTTTGGTACATTATCAAGTGGTATCATATGCCACTTCCTGAAATGGATGAAGATCGATCAGTTCTTTTTGGTACAGTGACTCTGTGTATTCCTCCCATCTTCTCTTGATGTTTCCTGCATCATTCAATATTTTGCCCATAGAATCTCTCAATATTGCAACTTGAGGATTAAATTTTTTCTTCAGTTCTTTCAGCTTGAGAAATGCCAAGCATGTTCTTCCTTTTTTGTTTTCAAACTCCAGGTCTCTGCACATTTCATTATAGTAATTGGTTTTGTCTGCTCGAGCTGCTCTTTGAAATCTTCTGTTCAGCTCCTTTATCTTGTCATTTTTTCCATTTGCTTTAGCTATTCTCTGCTCAAGGGCAAGTTTCAGAGTCTCTTCTATCATCAACTTTGGTCTTCTCTTCTTTTCTCATCTATTTAGTGATCTTTTGCTTTCTTCATGGATAATGTTCTTGATATCCTCCCACAATTCTTCTGGTTTTCAGTCATTGGTGTTCAATGCATCAAATTTATTCTTTAGATGATCTCTAAATTCAGGGGGGATATGTTCAGGATCATATTTTGGCTCTCTTGGACTTGTTTTAATTGTCTTTAACTTCAAGTTGAACTTTCATATGAGCAGTTGATGATCTGTTCCACAATCAGCTCCTAGCCTGGTTTTGGCTGAAGATACTGAGCTTTTCCACCACCTCTTCTCACAGATGTAGTCAATCTGACTCCTGTGTATTCCATCTGGTGAAGTCCACGTGTAGAGCCACTGTTTGTATTGTTGAAAAAAGGTGTTTGCAATGAACTAGTCGTTGGTCTTGCAAAATTCTACCATGTGAGTTCCAGCATTATTTCTGTCACCAAGGCCAAATTTTCCAACTACCGGTGATTCTTCTTTGTTTCCAACTTTTGCATTCCAGTCACCAGTGATAATTAACACATCCTGATTGCATGTTTGGTCAATTTCAGACTGCAGAAGTTGATAAAAATCTTCAATTTCCTCATCTTTGGCTTTGGTGGTTGGGGCATAAATTTGAATAATAGTCATATTAATGGGTCTTCCTTGTAGGTGTATGCATATTATCCTATCACTGACAGCACTGTACTTCAGAAGAGATCTTGAAACATCCTTTGTGATGATAAACACCATGCCATTCCTCTTCAAACTTTCATTCCTGGCATAGTAGATCACATGGTTGTCTGATTCAAAATGGCCAAAACCAGTTCATTTCAGCTGACTAATGCTGAGGATATCAATCTTTATGCATTCCATTTCATTTTTAACAATTTCCCATTTTCCTAGATTCATACTTCATACATTCCATGTTCCGATGATTAATGGATGTTTGTGGCTGTTTCTCTTCAATTTGAGTGGTGCTACATCAGCAAATGGAGGTCTCAAAAGCTTTACCTTATCCATAGGGGTAAGGCTAGGTTTACTCAGATGATGCAGCTCTTTCCCAGTCCTATTTTGAGAGCCTTCTAACCTAACCGGACTATGCATAAAGTTGGGTGGTAATGTATCACACAGTGTTTCTTTGCTATTCATAAGGTTTTTCCTGGCCAATTCTTTGAGAAGTGGATGGCCTCCTCCTTCTTCCTAGTCTGTCTCAGTCTGTAATCTGGGCTGATACCTGTGCACCATATGCATCCTGCTGAGTTTGAAACACCAGTGTCTCAGTCTCAAAAGTCACATCAACACGTCATGGTGGTAGGACAAACCAACAGACAAGTTTGTCTCCCTGTTGGAAACCTCTCTTACCACCCTTATATGGGTTCCTGCGGCTGACTGCTCCTCTGTCTGGGTTCTTGGCTTTTAATCCCCTTTCTCCCTCTCTCCCATCCTGCTGCTTTGGGCGTGCCTGCATTCTCTCTCCTCACCTGGACTCCTGTGGCTGACTGCTCCTCTGCCCTGGTTCCTGGGCCTTTTAATCCCTTTTCTCTTGCTCTCCTGCCCTCCTGCTTTGGGCGTGCCTGAGTTGTCTCCCCTCACCTGGATCCCTGTGGCTGACTGCTACTCTGTCTGGGTTCCTGGTTTTTAATCCCCTTTCTCCCGCTCCCCAGTCCTGCTGCTTTGGGTGTTCCTGGGTCCTTTCTCCTCACTTGGATCCCTGCAGCTGAGTGCTCCTCTGTCCAGGAATAACCAACAACTTATTCATTGCAAATATCTTTTTTCAACAACATAAATGGTGGCTATATACATGGACTTCACCAGATTGAGTACACAGGAATCAGACTGACCACATCTGTGAAAGAGGCGATAGAAAAGCTCAATATCTTCAACCAAAACAAGGCCAGGAGCAGATTGTGGAACAGACCATCAACTGCTAACATGCAAGTTCAAGTTGAAGCTGAAGGCAGTTAAAATAAGTCCATGAGAGCCAAAATATGACCTTGATGTCTTGAATTTGAAGACCATCTAAATAAGAGATTTGATGCACTTGAACACCAATTTCCAAAAACCAGACAAATTGTGGAATGATAATACTAGAGCCCTGAGCTTTGAAAGGAAGTATACAGAAGTGGATTAGGCACTAACTAGTAGAAAAACCTGAATGAAAACAGTGAGTATGGAGACAGAGCAGTGGACTATTAGCTACTTTGATGAGACCAACAGCCTGAATATTTCCAAGTGGAGTCAGGATGTAAGAATTTACCTAAAGATCAGCCCTAGTGGCCAAGGACTGCAAGGACAAGTGCACTGGTGACCTATATCTAGGAAGGGAAACAGCAAGGGGGAAGACAACCTGAGCTTGAATTTTCTGCTCTCTGGAGGGTGCAGCCATTTTGATTGTTTACAAGCAGCAGCCATTTTGGATACTTAAAATGACAGAGGGTGCAGCCACTTTGAATCTTTAAAAGTGGCAACCATTCTGGATATTTAAAGTGACCAAGGGTGCAGCCATTTTGAATCTTTATGAGTGGCAGCTATTTTGGATTTTAAAGTGACAGCATTCTCATTCGGATTCCAGGGGCCTAAGAATAGGCTTTGTTTGCCGGGGACAGCAGGGACATATGTGAGGATGACAATAGGAAAGGAGATAGATGGTGAATGTATAAGTGCTGCCAACTAGTGAATAGAGGAGCATAGCGCAGTACCCTGCTTACGTAGATAACATACAAACAGAAAAAGAAAATGAAAAATGTGGGCAAGTCACTCCAATACACAATCACCAAATAAATATAAACACAAAAATGTCACAATGTCTCAGAGACAACAGACCATCACAGTCCACACAAAGAAGCAAGATAAAGCAGGAGAAACAAGGGACTAGGATACAGACCCAAAACATATTCCTGAGGAAGACGCAGCATTGGAACTTCCTGATAAAGAATTAAAAATATATATATTTAGGTACCTTCAATGAATTAAGAGACAGATTAAGGAAAACACTGACAAACTTGCAGGAAACTCAGAGAAAACCCTGTCACAATTTTGAAAGACAATACAAGAACAAAATGACAAAATAAATGAAAAATTAGAAATGATACAAAATCTACAGGCAGAAACCTAGAAGTTTAATACTAAATTTTCAGAAATAGATAATACATTTAGTGGGCAAAGGAGTAGAATTGAATCAATGGAAGACAGAATTAGTAAGATTGAAGACAAATACCTGAATATTTCTTTGGAAAGGGATCAATCAAAAAAAGATCAAAACAAAATGAAGAAAGCCTAAGGTTCATGTAGAATACTATCAAAAAGAATAATCTACATGTCATTGGAATTCCAGAACAAGAAAAGACAAATAAAACCACAGAGAAAATTGTTGAATATTTGTTGGAAGATAATTTTCCTGGTATGATGAAAGATGAGAATATATCCATTCAAGAAGTCCAATGAACTCCAAACAGGATAGACCCTCCCCCAAAAAATCACCAAGACATATCATCATCAAACTCACCAAAACCAAAGACAAAGAAAGAATCCTGAAAGCACCACAGGGAAAATGAAGTCACCTACAAGGGGCAACCAGTAAGACTAAGCTCAGATTTTTCGGCAGAAACCATCCATGCTAGAAGACAATGGGATGGTATATATAAAGTCCTGAAAGAAAATTTCCAATCAAGAATTATACAGCCAGCAAAATTGTCCCTAAAATATGATGGTGAAATTAGGACATTCCTACATAAGCAGAAATTAAGGGTATTTGTTAAAACCAGACCAACCTTAAAAGAGATGCTAAAGGGAGTGTTTTGGACAGAGAACCAACAACAGCAAACAATAACCGACCATTAATACCCATGATGACATAACCCAGAAACCAATACAGCTATGGAAGTATCCAAAGTAAATAAGCCTACAAGACTGTAAACAGGGAACCAGCAGACATCAATTGACAAATGAGAACAACTAGAAACCAAAAAGAGGGGAAAAAATGTATAGACAAATATAGTATTAGTTCATTGTTGTGGAAAGTCAAGGAAAGGTTTATATATGGAGGGAAACTTCTAAATGGTAGGGAAGTCAAGACAAGTATAAGATAGAATGGACTGTTCTTAACTTTGGAAGAAAACTATATATCACAAGGTAACCTCAGAGAAAAATGATAAACCTTCACTTCAAAATAAAAAAGAGGACCAGCACAAACATTTAGCAAAAACTAAAACAATAGCAACAAAGGAAGTGATAACATGATTCATAAACAAAATGAGCTCAGCACAGAAAATTATATGGAACATAGAAATCAACACCATGAAAAAGCACATAACAAAATGACAGCAACAAATTCATACTTGTCAATAATTACATATCTGGCAAGGGACTCATCTCTAAGATTTATAGAAAAATCCAATGCCTCCACAGCAAAGGGATTAATAATCCAATTGAAAAATGAGCAGAAGACATGAATAGACACTTCACCAAGTAAAAAGATTTTTACTTGTGTTTTATTGACTATGCAAAAGCATTTGATTGTGTGATATTCAGGTGGCCAGCAAATTCATGAAGAGATGCTCATGATCATTGGCCATCAGAGGAGGCAAATCAAAACATAAATGAGATACCATTGTACCTCAGCACAGGTGGCGAGGTTCAATGAGACAGAAAATAAAAAATGCTGGTGGAAATGTGGAGAGATTGGGATTCTCATACACTGCTGGTGGGACTGTGAAGTGATACACCCACTGTGATATATGCACACCCATGTTCATCACAGCACTATTTACAATAGCAAAAAGATGGAAACAACCTACGTGCCCATCAATGGAAGATGTACCATACCAAACTGTGGTACATACACACAATGGAATGCTATGCAGCACTAAAGAATAATGTAGAGTCTGCAAAACACCACATAACATGGATGAACTTGGAGCACATTATGCTGTGTGAAATAAATCAGTTACAGAAGGACAAATACAGTATTAGTTTGTTGTTGTGGAAGGCCAAGGAAAGATTTATATATGGAGGGAAACTTTTTTTGTTGGTTGCCAGGGGCAGGAGGGGTGGGGAGGGAATACTGCAAAAAAAAAAAAAAAAGCATTGATCCATGTCACTTTACTTCTGTGTATTTCACTACATATAAATTATATTTCAATACAATGCATTTTAAACAAAAAAATAAGGCAACATCAATTATTATAATGAAATGTGCAAAGATGTGGTGTTAGAAAACGATAAGGGAAGAACATGGTTGGCATTTCTCAAGCTGAAAGAACTGAAGAGGAAATTCAAGCCTCAAGTTGCAATATTGAAAGCTTCTATGGGCAAAATACTGAATGATACAAGAAACATCAAAAGAAGATGGAATGAATACACAGAGTCACTGTACCAAAAAGAACTGTCCAATGTTCATCCATTTCAGGAGGTGGGATATGATCAAGAGCCAATAGTATTGAAGAAAGAAGTTGAATCTACACTGAAGGAATTGGTGAAGAATAAGGCTCCAGGAATTGACAAAATACCCATTGAGATGATTCAACAAACAGATGCCATGCTGCAGACACTCACTCATCTATGCCAAGAGAGTTGGAAGATAGCTACCTGGCCAATTGACTCGAAGAGATCCATATTTGTACCCATTTCAAAGAAAGGTGATCCCACAGAATGTGGAAATTATCAAATAATATTATGAATATTGCAAGCAAGTAAAATCTTACTGAAGATAATTCAAAAATGGTTGTAGCAATATATTGACAGAGAACTTCCAGAAATGCAGGCTGGATTCAGAAGAGGATGTGAAATGAGGGATATCATTGCTGATGTCAGATGGATCTTGGCTCAAAGTAAAGAATATCAGAAAGATGTTTACTTGTGTTTTATTGACTATGCAAAAGCATTTGATTGTGTGAATCATAACAGAGTTTGGACAACATTGAGAAGAATGAGAATTCCAGAACACTTAATTATGCTCACAAGGATTCTGTACATAGACCAGGAAGTTATCTTTGAACAAAACAAGGGGATACTGCATGGTTTAAAATCAAGAAGGAAGTGCTTCAGGGTTGTATACTTTCACCATACTTATTCAATCTGTATGCTGAGTAAATAATCTGAGAAGCTGGACTATATGAAGAAGAATGTGGCTTCAAGATTGGAAGATGACTCATTAACAACCTGCAATATGCAGACAACACAACTTTGCTTGCTCAAAGTGAAGATGACTTGAAACACTAAAGACTGAAGACTAAAGACTACCATCTGCAGTATGGATTATATCTCAACATAAAGAAAATGAAAATCCTCATAACTGGACCAATAAGCAGCATCATGATAAATGGAGAAAAGATTGAAGTTGTCAAAGATTTCATATTACTTGAGTCCACAATCAACATCTATGGAAGCAGTGGTCAAGACATGAGACAATGTATTGCACTGGGCAAAACTACTGCAAAAGACCTTTTTAAAGTGTTGTGGAGCAAAGATGTCTCTTTGAAGGCTAAGGTGTGACCCAAGTCATGGTATTTTCAATTGTCTCATACACATGTGAGAGCTGGACAATGAATAAGGAAGACTGAAGAAGAGTTGATGCTTTTGAATTCTGGTGTTGGTTAAGAATACTAAAAATACCATGGACTGCTAAAAGAATTAACAAATCTGTCTTGGAAGAAGTGCAGCCAGAATGCTCCTTGGAAGGGAGAATGACCAGAGTTGGTTGTCAGAAGGGACCAGACTTGGTTGTCAGAAGGGACCATACTCTGGAGAAGGAGATCATGCTTGGTAACGCAGAGGGTCAATGAATAAGAGGAAAGCCCTCAATGATGTGGATTGACATAGTAGCTACAATGATGGGCTCAAGTATAGCAATGATTGTGAGGCTGGCACAGGACCAGGCAGTGTTTCGTTCTGTTGTTCGTAGGGTTGCTATGAGTCGGAGATGACTTGACGACACTTAACAACAGCAACAACACTCTTGCCAGCTGGGTTATCTCAGTACAGGCTGGTGGTTTGATAAGAACAAGAACTGGAACTCCTCTGGAAAGTACACTTCATCCCCTTGGACTAGGCAGAGTCCCGACCAGTGCTTGGAACTGGTTCACTCCAGTCCAACCTCCTGCTGAGAATTTGTATTTCCACTCCAGATATGTTGAATCAGAATCTACATTTTAACAAGATCCCCAAGTGATTCTTACAGGTCTTGTAAAATATAGATGGGAATCTTATTAAAATGTAGATTCTGATTCAGTATATCTGGGGTAAAAATGCAAGCTCTCAGCAAGGGATCAGACTGCAGTGAACTAGTTTAAAGCCCTGGTCATGACCAGATCAGCTAGGTGGTTCATGCTCAGTTCTATCATCCCCCATCCCCCGACCACTGCTCCCAAACTATGTTGCCTTTTGTTATCTTTTCATGTCCTATACATCACCTTTCCAGTATGTAGGAGGACATATGACAGATCATAAAATTTATTAATACTACTAGTACTATCAAGGAGTTCTGGTGGCGTAATGGTTAAAGCATTCAATTGCTAAACAAAAGGTTGATGGTTCTAAACCACCAGTTCCTCTGTGGGAGAACGATGAGGCAGTCCGCTTCCGTAAAGACTTACAGCCTTGGACACGCCATGGAGCAGCTCTACTTTGTGCTATAAGGTTGCAATGAGTCAGACTGGACTCAGTGGCAGTGGGACTACTACTATTACAATAAGAATGCTTCTGCTTGCTTACTTTGGACATGTCATCAAGAAAGACCAATTGCTAGAAAAGGATATCGTGGTTGGTAAAGTAGAAAGTCAGTAAAAGTGCAGAAAATCCTCAATGAGAGAGATTGACACAATTGTCACAGTAATGGGCTCAAGCATATCAAAAATCGTGAAGATGGTTCAGGGCTGGTAACATCTCATTGTATTATATACAAGGTTACCAAGTGTTGGAGCACACTTAATGGCAACTAACAACAGCACCCCTATTACTACTACCATTAATAATAATAATGATAATAATGGTAACTACACAAAACCCAAGACATACATTGGCCATCCAGTGTACTGACACCATGGTAATTACTCTATACATTTTCTCATTTCATTCTCACAGCAGTATTATGAGAAAATGCTCCAAGTGGGTAATAGCTTATTCAGTGTCACACAGCAAGTGGGTGGGTAATGGGATTTTAACTTAGGCTCACTGACTTGAGGGCTCACACTTCTAGAATTGAGGAAATCCCACCTCTCCTTTAATTACAATCCTTTAAAAATGAGCTTCAGAGCGGATGAACTACACTTTAACATTTTCTTTTCTTTTCTGAAGCTGCTGCCTTTGTCAGAGGTAGAGCAGAAGCCTGTCCAAAAGAGCAGCTGGAGGTGGGGACTAGACAATGCACAGAAATTTGAGAGGGGAATGAGGAGAATACACATTCATATGCATATTCAGATAAGGCAAGAACTGAAAGATCTTATGACATCTGATAGAAAATTTCAAATATATAATATCAAACTCATTTGAAGGGTAGGTGGTCTTGCCTTTGTATATAGCATTCACTAAGTATTAGGAGTTCCTGGGTAGTACAAATGGTAAAATGCTCTATTACTAGTGGGAACCTTCACAGAGGTGCCTCAGAAGAAACGACTGGTGATCTGCTTCTGAAAAGTCCCAGGCTTGAAAGCCCTATGGATCCGTTCTACTCTGCAGGTATGGGGTCACCATGAGTCAGAGCCACCTTGAGAACAAGAAACCAAAACAACAACAAACTTTAAAGGAGTAAAACTGCCACAGTGGTCCACAGAAAAATACTCCGGGAAGAGCAAAGCACTGTTTCTCAGAGAATTTGAGAATATTCGTCTTACCAAGTGCTCCCTTCAAATTTTAAATTCTCTTTCACTACAGAATCTCTCACTTCAAAAATAAAATGAAATAATGAAAGCTGCCTCAAGCTCACACAACACTCCAAATATTTTGAGTACTCACAGTACCTATA
>NW_006921665.1:1853697-1866071 GCF_000298275.1 Orycteropus afer afer | reverse complement strand
CTTAACCCAGTTTTCTTGTGTATTCAGGAAAAGACAGGATATACATTTATATCCTTAAGAAGTTAGCCATCTAACTTTTTTTGCTACTTGGTTTAAACATGTTTGGAAGGGAAGGAAAAAAAAAAAAAAAAACACCTCAGCTAAATTAAATATGCAATTTTATCTTGCTCTGATTGCTGATTTTCTCTGGAATTGTTTATATATGGGGAAAATATAACCAATAATATAAACTATCAAACAGTCCCAGAAGTGAAAACATTCTGTACTTTCTTTCAAAATTAATAAACCTAATTGGAATTGACATATTAGAAATGACATCTTGTATGTCTGGAATGATCTGAGAAAGAATTATTATAGATAATGTTTGAATAACTGAAGCTTTATTCTGAGCAGAAAATCTCTTTTTACTGAAAATGTTTTAACACAAATCTCTCTAAGATCGATTAAAATAAAATTTTTTTAAATGCCTGATTCTTAGCAGAAATATCTCCTTTTCTTTGAAGTATTTTAACATAATTCTTTCTAGAATCTGACTGTTTTTGGAAAATGTGCATCTTAACTCTCAGTTCCAAAAGCAGTGGGGGTTCAGTAGTAGAATTCTCACCTTCCATGCAAGGTTCAATTTCTGCCCAATGCCCGTCATGCTCAGCCATCATTCGTCTGTCCGTGGAGCTTGTGTGTTGCTATGATGCTGAATAGGTTTCAACAGAGCATGTAGAGTTACACACACTAGGAAGAAAGGCCTAGAGATCTAATTGTGAAAATCAGCCAATGAAAACTCTATGGATCACATTGGTCCAATCCAATTGTGCATGGGATTACCAGGAGTCTGGGACCGACTGAATGGCACCTAACAGCAAAATGTCAATTATTGTGCTGGAGTGTGATAAACAGATACACACAGAAGCTACTGAGGACTTAAATTGTCCACTCACAGATTATCCCCCAAAGTATTGTGCTTTCCTAACTTGTGTTTGTCTCCTTATCCTGTCACTTCTTTGAAGGACACTGGGTCTCAAACTTGTATTTTTCCAATCCACATTCATGCCTAGCCTTTTCCTTCTTTGTTCTCTGTATATAACCAGAAGCTAAGACTGTGAACTCAAATATTTCTTGACCTCAAAGCCAGCAGAGGCTAAGAGGAGGCTTTGCTGTTCCCCTGCTCTGTGTGATAGTGATAGCACCTTGGTTGGAATTACTAGGGTTTTTACTTATGTTTGGCCCACTCCCAAATTTCAGCTTTTCTGGGATTAAGATTGCCATACATTTGATGGGTGGAGAGAGAGGAAGAAGGAATAGGATGGAGTGAATAATTTTGCTTGGCTTTTTAAAAAAGTTTATCTACATTAGATACAGAAATATTTCCCGTGATAAGCAGTTCAAAGCAAATTCCATAGAAATATATTGAAATGATTCATAGCCATCTAAGAACAGACTAAATAACTTTCAAAAATGTTGTTTTAAGGCAGAAAAAGACTTTCAGTGTTTTTTTTTTTTTTTTTTTTGTGGAGCTGGAAGACTTGTTTGCACCTGTATTTAAATCAAAACCAAACCAGTTGCTGATGAGTTGATTCTGACTCACAGGAAGCGCACGTGTGTCAGAGCAGAACTACACAGTTTTTAATGGCTGATTTTTTAAAGTAGATTGCCAGGCTTTTCTTCCTAGTTGCCTCTGGGTGGACTCTAACCACCAGTCTTTTGGTTAGGAGCTGAGTGTATTAACCATTTGTGCTACTCAGGGACAACCCATACTTTTGTTTTCAGCTGCCATCCATCAGCATCAGAGCAACACAGAACCTCCTTTGACACATCAGGCAGTGCCTGCACATGAGATGTACAGGCCAGGAATTGAGCCCAGGTCTTCTGCATGGAACATGAGAATTCCACCACTGAACCACACTGCCTCTGTACCTCTATTAAATTTCAAAAAAAAAAAAAAAAACACACTGCCATCAATTCCAACTCATAGTGACCCTTAAAGCAGAGTAGAACTATCCCATAAGGTTTCCAAGGCTATAATCTTTATGGAAGCTGACTGGCACAATTTTCTCCCTTGGAGCAACTGGTATTAGGAGTAGAAAATAGAGGACAAAGGAAATTTCAAGAAGAAAGGCCATTCCTGTAGCAAAAGATATTATTAGTAAGCCTGGTTGTCCCCTATGCCACTTGGCAGTGATTTAAAGTAATCTATGCCTAATGCATTTGACTGCTAATCAGAAGGTTGGTGGTTCAAACCCATCACCCATTCCATGGAAGGAAGATGGAGCAATCTACTTCTGTAAAGATTTACCACCTTGGAAACCCAATGGGGTCACTGTGGGTCAGAATCAACTTGATGGCAGTGAGCTTGGTATTTTGAGTTTTATATGATTGTTATTTAGATACCAAATGGATTAAAATTAAAAAGTTGCAATTCAAAGCAATGTTATCAGTTAGAGGACTAGTTAAAGAAGCAATGATGCAGTGAGCAAGGGCTTTTAAGACTTCTGAAAAAGTAATGGTATCTGATAAATCTGAATCTCTCACAGAATTGTATCAAGGCTTCCCAATAAGCAGACTCAGACTATTGTAAGGGCCACGAGCAAGGCAGGGAAAACCATAAAAGGGGAAATTAAAAAAAAATGTTATGAATATCATCCATGTGTTTTTTAAAAATTGAAGTACTTGTTTTGAGAACCACCAGCCATTTTTTGGACTTCCTTACATGTGGTTTGCAGGTCTGTGTTGTTTTTCTTTGGGATTGCAAACAGGCGCAGACTGGCTATGGTTCTTTCAGTGCAAGGGGCCTCTAGATATTGAAAGAACATTGTGTTCAGAGAGCAGAGTAGAGGTAGAGGTGAAGGAACAACACTGACAAGGGTAATAAGCAAATGGGAATTAGGGTGAGGCAAGTGAGGCACTTACCTTGTATGCAAAATTTAAGGGGGCATACACACCCACATAAACATATACACATACATACAAAAAAAAGATCAGTCAAGATAAATACTTCAATGCAATATTTAAAAATCAATATTAATGTAAGAAATCAAAATAAATGCCATATCAAAATTTTAAATAGAAACAGGATCACTATTCCTGATTTTTTCCTTTGCCCCACTCCCCCATGGCTCAGTTACTGATAAGGATATTATTTAGATTTTTGATATTTTGTTCATTGAGGATTTTTCCACATTAATTGTGCTTTTAAAAGATTGCATCAAAATAGCATTTTGCTTCTATTTATTTTCTTCTTTTGGCACTCACTTAAAATTTTCACCCAAGGCAAATTGTTTACTCACCTGACCCTAGTCCTGGCCGTAATTGACAAGGCAATACAACTAAAGCTGAGATTTTTGAGAGTCCCCAAGGTGAGTTCTCAGGCAGAGAGGATTCTGGAAACAACTTTATTTTAAGTACATGGTAATCCTCAATATGCAACAGCCATAGGGGCATCGTTGATAGTTTCTAAATCCTTTCTATTTGGACATTCCTAAATTAGTTCTAACTTATTTACTTCTTAATGCAGGAAAGCAAAAAAAAAAAAACAACATTGGACAAATGTATGTACTATTGGGAGCTCTGGTAGCATAGTGGATAAGGCACTTGACTGCTAACCAGAAGGCTGGCGGTTCAAATCCACCAGCCACTCCTCGGAAGGAAGATGAGGCAATCTACTTCCGTAGTGATACTGCCTCAGAAACCCAAGGAGGGGTCGCTATGAGTCGGGTCTGATTCGAAGGCACACAACAACAACAAGGAGCAATATAGATCCCTGGTGGAAGAGTGGTTAAAAGTCTAGATTGCTAACTGGAAGGTCTGCAGTTTGAACCATCAACTATACTTCACAGGAGAAAGATGTGGCAGTTTGCTCCTATAAAGATTTACAGCCTTGAAAACCTTATGGAACAATGGCCCTACAGGGTCACTGTGAGTCAGAATCAACTGGACAACAATGAGTTTGGCTTTTGGGTTTAAGGAGTAATATTGGGGAGTATTTCTAAGTAAATACCTAAATACCTAATTTGCATTTCAAGAACAAAATATTTACTTTTCCAAGTGATAGATCTTCTCCATCTCTCCAATTTCAAGATTCTACATCTGTGAACGTGTTATTAGATGTTATTAGATGCTTGACTTTCTAAAATCCAGAAAATTGTTTTAAATGGCTTAAAAAGCATTGTTTTCATCTTTGTTTGTATACACCTAAAAAGGGGAAACTTCCTATAAAATAGGAAAAAAATTGCTAGCCACAAGAAGATAAGATCTAAGCAAATAAATTGCACTAGTAAACATTTTGATTAACTGTTACAGGGCCTAAAATTTTAACTAATTAGAAACATTTTACTGAACATTCAACATTAACACTTATAAAAAATATAAAATTATGTATAAACTCTAAAATTATCTATCTATAGGATATCACCATGGAATATGTGATATTCCAAGATTTTGTCTTCCTGTCTGGTACCTTTTCCCACTACTCCCTAATTATTAAAGTACTCAATCACTAAAGCTTCGTGATGGAGTTCTGCTAGTGGTGATTTTTCTCTACATTTCCACTCTAATGTTTGGGAAAAATTGTTCTGCCACCTATTGGCCTTCTATGTGAAATAGATTTGATCATACCTGGGAGCAAGGCTTCACCTGCCTGCTGGAGAGCAGTGCTGGAGTGACACAAATTGTTAACGGGCTAAGCTGCTAACCAGAAGTTTAGAAGTTCAAATCCATCCAGACAGAGGCAAGCACCTTGAAAGAAAGGTGTAGTAATCTACTGCTGAAAAGTCAGCCATTGAAAACCCTCTGGAGTTTTGTGTCAGTTCTACCCTAACACACTGATTTTTACTGATTTGGACTTGGTGAAGATATCACCTCAGCAAATCTGTCTGGTTCTCTCTTAGCCCTTTGGACAAGAGTAGGTACTCCCCCTGAAAAATAGCTGGATTCCTCAGACTGGAGAGCAGTAGGCTCAGTTCTGAGAAATGTCAGATTACTTCCCTTACTACATGTAAAATAAACTGATATACAGTTTTGGTTCAGGTATTTACAGCACAAGGGGTCATCAGCTGCTAAACAAATGCTTCCTGCTCCATTATACACAGGGCTGGAAATCTAGACTGAGCTCATCACCTACTCTCAGTCCCTAATAATATCTGATCACATGGTGGCATAGTACCTTAGGCATTTGACTGCTAACCAGAAGGCTGGAGGTTCAAACCCACCAGCCACTCTTCAGAAGGAAGATTGGACAATCTACTTCCATAGTGATACCACCTCAGAAACCCAAGGAGGGGTCACTATGAGTCAGATCTGACTCAACAACAGTGAGTGTTTTTTATATCTGAAAAACACTACCACCTCAGTTGTTTGCAGGACAAATGCAGCAAATCAATATAACAATTAACTGACCACTTGGATGTCACTAATGTGCAAGCAGTCACCTGGAATTTTGTGTGTCAATCAGAAAGATACTCATATAGTTGAGATGGAAACACTTGGGGCCAAACAATGACTCCTGATTTTATCTCTTATTAAACAATGCCAACCACTAAATTATATTTTCCCACAAAAAGGATAGATCACATAATCTATATCACCTGTGTTCCTAACAGGAAAGTAAGTAATGTGTGCAGCACTAGACAGTGTACCAGGTCTTATTGAAACTCTCTGTCCCTCCCACAGGCCCCTGCAATGCCATCTTTTACCACATCCATGGTCTCTTGACCAAATCCATTTTATTATAGTTTCATACTCTTCATCCCAAGACCATGGATTAATTTCTCTAAGTTGCTTCAAGAGTGGTTTCTCCAAGATGCAAATTTGATAATATCTCACCCTGTCTTCCAATTCTTCAATGCTCCCCCTCCACTACCAAAAAAACCACCACTCTTTACCATGGAATCTGGGGACTTCCAATATTTTATTTTCTTCTCTGGTGCCTTTTTCCACCACTACATGTAAAATAAGCCTAATTCATGATGGGAGTAAGGTGGGGGAAGATTAAAACCAGTATAAAAAAAATGCAGCTGTGGTGCTTCAGCAGTAGAAGTCTCACCTTGAATGCTGGAGACCTGGGTTCAATTCTCAGCCCATGCACCTGATGCACAGCCACTGCCCTATGTGTCAGAGGAGCCTTGTTGCTGTGATGCAGAACAGGCTTCACCAGGGCTTCCAGACTAAGATAGATAGACTAGGAACAAAGCCTGGTGATCTATTTCCAAAACTCAACCAGTGAAAACCCTATGGATCACAGAAGTCTGATCCACAACTGGTCACAGGGATGATGAAGTACCAAGCAACACTTTGCTCTGTTGTGCATGGGGGCACCATGAATCAAGTCAGGAGATGACTTAATGGCAGCTAACAACAACAATAGCAGGAATGTTAACAGAAGGTACTTTGTAGTTTAATATTAAATTTTTCAGGGAGGAGGTTTTAAAGAATCCTTTAAAGTCCATTAACAGAGTTAATAAAACAGGAGAATAAAATATATGTGTTAAAAGGGTATGAGACAAGCATCGTCTGATCTCCTCTAACTTCAAAAGGGAGAAGAAGGATCAAGGTCAACAGCTCAAGGCTGATTCCTATGAGGCAGAAGTCAGACATGCCTCCACCCTTCAACCATTTTACCAATTCTGACCTCAACCATCCCTCCCATGGCACTTTCTACTTCTCTGTTGGGTTGGATAATTCATTGCAATGGTCATGCAGAACTCATAGACCATGCTCACAATTATGGGGTTTATTAGAGAAGTAACAGGTTACAATTCACACTCAGGAACACTCACAATACACTTTTTCAATCAGGACAGCCTCCTTTCAACCATGCCCATAAGCATACCCCTTACTGGCCCTTGGTCTCTCAACCTGGCCTATGTCCTGCTTGGGCAAGTGTTACAATGATCTTTTAGCCCTACAAATAGTTGCCCAGAGAGACACCCACTCCAACAGCAATCTTCTTGGCTGAAGGTATTCAGCTTTCTTGCTCCTTGGGCTGGAAGCCCATTGTTCTGTCTTGTGTCAGTCTCTTCATTCTGCTGCCTCTGCTGCCACCATTTCTCTGCTACTGCTTCTCATGATCTCAGTTATTAATCATGATGTTTTTAGAAGTATTATTTAAATTAATAAAAAAAAACATTCTGGTTTCTCATAGTTTGTATGATGGTTTTCAGTTTGTTTATAAGTAATATCTCTGAAGGAGTCTTGGTGGTACAGCAGTCAAGCATTCAAACCAGTGCATATTTCTTACCCACTTAAAGGTAAATAAATAGTGATAAAGTAGAATTCTATTTTTTAGAAGAGAAAATGTACAAATCAAACTTTATCAGTAACTACTTTAAAGGCAGATCTAATGTCTTAGTTAGTCAGTACTGCCATCATAATGAAAAATACCATAAGTGAGTGGATTTAAAGAATGGGGATTTATTATATCACACCTCCAGAGGCTGGGCGTCCAAATTCAAGGTGGTAGCAAGGCTAGGCTCTCTGTGTTCTCTAGAGGAAGATTATAATCTCTTTCTGCTTCTATAGCCCCAGGCATCTTTTGGAGTTCCTTAACTGCTGATAGATGCATCTTTACCTGGTGTTTGTCTTGCTTCTGTGTGTGTGTTTCTGTGTCTATTCTATTCTTTTTATAAGTCACTATTCAGAAGGAATTAGGTTTAGGCCACCCCTTCACTCCAGTGTGACCTCATTAACATTACAAAAAATACCTCTATTACCAAACTGGGTCATATTTACATGTACAGGGTCAGGATTTCAACATAACGTCTTGAGGGACACAATTCCATCCATAAACCAAGAAATCCAGCTCACTGCTGTCAAGTAGATGATGACTCCTAATGCCCCTATAGGACAGAGGAGAAATGCACCACAGCATTTCCAAGGTTGAAAATCTTTATTGAAGAAGACTGCCTTATCTTTTTCCTGTGGAACGGCTAGTGGATTCAAACTGCTGATCTTTTGGTTAGCAGTCAAGTGATTTAACTACTGCACCACCAGAGCTTCTCTATTCAATGGATGGGACCTAATTAAAATATACGTGTGTGTGTGTGTGTGTATTTGTTGTTGTTGTTGTTATGTGCTGTCAAGTCAGCCCTGACTCATGGTGATCCCTCCTTGGGTTGCCCAGGCAGTTTCACTACAGAAGTAGATTGCCCAACCTTCCTTCTGAGGAGTGGCTGGTGGGATTGAATTGCCAGCCTTCTGGTTAGCAGTCAAGTGCCTTAGGCACTATGCTACCAGAGCTTACATATATATATATATATATATATATATATATATATATATATATATATACACACACACACACACACACACACACACACACACACTGAACAGTTCAGGACACTGCTCCTTCCATGGAGCTCTGCTATCACTTGTAAGGCCATTGTTATCTCTCATTGGGATCATCCTCTGCTTTGTTCCTGAGAAACAAGATGGGAGTATTCAGAGCCAGCCTTGCCTCACACCAATGTATGTCTTTTCACTTCCAAGACTTTGTCAAAAATAAAACAGATGGTTTTGTATTGAACTCAAACCAAAAACCAAACTCACTGCCGTCAAGTTGGATCTGATTCATAGTGACCCCCTCCTTGGGTTTCCAAGGTGGTATCACTATGGAAATATATTGCCCAACCTTCCTTCTAAGGAGTGGCTTGTAGGTTTGAACCTCTAGTCTTCTGGTTAGCAGTCAAATGCCTTAGGCAGTACGTCACCAGAGCTCCCTGCATTGAACTGGGTGAATGTAAATTCACCTCAAATACACAGGAAATACATATTCTTCTAAAGCAAATTTACAAAAAAAAAAAAATGAAATTCCTAGAGGACACACTTTTCCTTATTTAGTCAGTGTAACTTTAGCCATCTTCATTTTTTTTCCCCCTTCAAGTATCCTTCTTAACTTGACAGCATAATCCCACCATGTTTGGAGTTTGGAGGATGCGACCTTCCTTTCTTTGCTGGAGATGTTTGGGCTGTTCCTTATACCCAGAAAGGCCTTATAACTCCCCAAAATTCATTTTACTAAGGTAGAGGATATTTTGGTTTGTTTGCTTGTTTTTATTTTTTAAAAATAATTTATTTTAATTTTGTTGCTGTTGAAAATGTACACAGCAAAACATACACCAGTTCAACAATTTCTACATGTTCAATTCAGTGACATTGACTACATTCTTCAAGCTATGCAACCATTCTCACCTTCCTTTTTCATCTCATCCTGGTTTGCCTGGGACCTCCCTAGTGTTAGCAGCAAAGTCCTATGTTCTGGGAACCCCTTACTCTCAGGTAAACCTGGATGGTTGGTCACCGTACTCTTAATTTGCTCTTCATATATTTTAGTCAATAAATATCCCAAGTATTACTAGATTATCATAGCTAAAATAGTATGTAAGCTGATGTTGTCATTGTTAGCTGTCATCAAGTTGGTCCCTGACTCATGGGACGAGACTGTTGTGATCCGAAGGGTTTTCAGTGGGTGATTTTTGGAAGTAGATCACCAGGCTTTTCTTCCTAGGCTGTCTTAGTCTGGAAGCTCCACTGAAACCTGTTCAACATCATAGCAACATGCAAGCCACCACTAAAAGGTGAATGGTGACTGTGCATGAAGTGTGTTGTCTTGGAACTGAACTCAGGTCTCACACATGGAAGGCAAGAATTCTACCACCAACCCACGATTACTCCCTTATGTAAGCTGGTAACATCCCTAATACAAAAAGGTGAACTACACAATTAACTACTTTCACTCTACTTTTAAACTTTTCTAGAAAAACAGAGACCATAAGTCATGATGTAGTTTCCTCCTACCTGGACCTTGGTAGAGCTTTATTTCCTGGTTCCCCAAATCTCTTCTGCATACCTTCATTTGTAGATGCCATAACCATGTTCAAGTCCAGACTATTTATGTCTCCAAAATCTCTGAGGTGCCTTTTTTCATCCCTAGCTCAGCTATTTTCTATCTGTTCTTAGTAGGAAGCTAAGTCATGTTAGACACATTCTTTTCTTCTTTCTTTATCTTATGTCAGTTATCAAATCATGCTGGTTCTTCCTGTCATAATAATAACTTATTTATGTGATTTGTCCTGTAAACATACCAAGTGCTCTTGTAATCATTTGTTATTAGATCATCATGGTTACTTAGTGTAGTGGGGTGATGGGGTGATGAAGTAGAGTCTATATTTCACATATCCCAAAGCCATCTCAGGGATGTGAAGAGACTTGTCAAGCTCACACCATTATTATAAGTGGCAAATTCTAGTACATAAATTTGGCTTCCCTATGTTGTTTCTTCTTTTGAGAAAACTCTGATATATATTTGTTTTTCCTATTATTCTTCTTTAATTGCAGCCACCCTAGAGTCAGCTTTTACTACTGCTACCCAGATTAGTTGTCTTCTAACTGGTTCCCTTGCCTGTTTATTTAAGCAATCCTATGGACTAGAATCATAAGACCCCTTAAAACACTGATTTCATCATGTCGCTCTCTATTGTAAAGCCTCAGTCACTTCTCACCATACACAGGAAGAAGTCTCAAATTTCCATCTGGTATTCAAACTCTTTCAGAGTCTAGCCCTATCTTCTCTGCCTGATCTTTCACATTATGGCTCTCACATATAAGCTGTCAGTTCCTCCACAATGGTCTTTAGAATGGTCCATATCAAAGTAATACTCATTCTCAATGTCAAATCTGTGTTTTGCTTCTGCCTAGAATGTCCATGTTTCTCCTTTGAATAATCCAAATCATTTTGTTGTAGTTGCTGTTAGGTGTCTTCACATTGGCTCTAATAGTTACCCTGTGTACGACAGAATGAAGCATTGCCTGGTCTTGCACCATCCTCACAGTCATTACTGTATCTGAGCCCATGGTTGCAGCCACTGTATCAATCTATTTCCTCGAGGGTCTTTTTATTTGCTGTCTTTCTACTTTACAAAATATGATGTCCTTCTTTAGGGACTGTCCCCACCTGACAGCATGTCTAAAATATGTGAGATGAAGTCCCACCATCCTCACTTCTAAAGAGCATTCTGGCTGTGCTTCTTCCTAGAGAGATGTGTTCTTTCCTCCGAAAGTCCATGGTATATTCAATATTCTTAGCCAGCACCATTCATTCTTGATTATGTACTACCTCCTGGAATTTTTAAACATTGACAAATTCTTTTTAGTACAGTGACACTGTATCCCTTCCATCTTCTTTCGATGCTTCGTGTATCATTTAATATTTTGCTCATAGAATTCTTCAGTACTGCAACTCAAGGCTTGAACTTTTTCTTCAGTTCTTTCAGCTTGAAAAATGCTGAATGTATCCTTCCCTTTTGGTTTTCTAACTCCAGGTATTTGCACATTTCATTATAATAATTTACTTTGTCTTCTTGAACTGCCATTCTATTCAACTCTTTATTTCATCAGTTCTTCCATTTACTTTAGCTATTCTCTGTTCAAGAGCAAGTTTCAGAGTCTTTTATTACATCCATTCTGGTCTTTTCTTCCTTTGCTGTCTTTTAATGAAATTTTGGTTTCTTCATGTATGATATTCTTAAAGTCATCCCACAACTCGTCTGGTCTTCAATCATGGGTGTTCAATACATCACTTCTATTCTTAAGATGGTCTCTGAATTAAATGGGATATATTCAAGGTCATATTTTGCCTCTCATGGATTTGTTTTAATTTTTTTCAGCTTTAACTTAAACTTTCATAGGAACTATTGATAGTCTGTTCCACACTCAGCCCCTGACCTTGTTATGACTGATGACATTGAGATTCTACATTGTTTCTTCCTACAGATGTAGTTTATTTGATTCCAGTGTATCCCATATGGTAAGGGCCATGTGTATAGCCACCATTTATGTTGTTGGAAAAAACAAGGATTTTGAATGAATAACTCATTGGTCTTGCAAAATTCTGTCATGTGGTCTTCCACATCACTTCTTTCACCAAAGCCATATTTTCCAACTGCCAATGTTTCTTTTTTGTTTCCAACTCTTGCATTCCAATCACCAGTGTGATAGTTGAAGATGTGTCAACTTGGCTGGACTCCAGTTGTGAGTGGTGGTTCCCATGATGGATCACATGACTGCGTCCTAAGTGGCCGGTCAGTCTAGGGGGAGTTTCCCCAGGGATGTGGCCTACCTGTAATACTATCCCAGGGACAAACTGGAAGAACAGCATTCCGGACTATATACTTCCTGGAGCGAACAGCTCGCTGCTTGCCCTGGAGGTTTTCGGATTTTTTTTCCTTTGTTGGGAACAGTGACCAGTGCACTGTGTGTCAGCTTGATTCTCTCAGCTTTACTGTGCTTACAGGAACCAGACGACTCCGGGCCCCATCTCTCTCCAGAGACGAACTTTGTGACTTGAACTCCTCTGCCGTGCGTGCGAAAGCCAGACGGCCCTGGGCCCC
>NW_006921665.1:1847497-1851977 GCF_000298275.1 Orycteropus afer afer | reverse complement strand
TTTTTTTTTTTTTTTACAATTAATGTGACACCATTCCTCTTTAATTTGTTATCCTTGGCATAGTAGACCACATAATTCTCAATTTAAAATGGCCAATACCCATCCATTTCAGTTCATTAATGCCTAGGATATTGATATTTATATGTTCTGTTTTTTGACAACTTCCAATTTTCATACTTTGTATATTCCATGTTCAGATTATTAATGAATGATTGCAACTATTTCTTTCTTATTTTGAGTAATGCCACATCAGCAAATGAAAGTCCTGAAAGCTTTACTCCATCCATGTCATGAAGGTCATATATGATCAAGAATTGATGGTATTGAAGGAAGAAGTACAAGCTGCACTTTGAAGGAATTGGCAAAAAACAGGGCTCCAAGTATTGACAAAATATCATTGATATGTTTCAAGAAATGGATGCCATGTTGGAGGCACTCATTCATTTATGCCAAGAAATTGGGAAGACAGATACCTGGCCAACTGACTGGAAGAGATCTGTATTTGTGCCCATTCCAAAGAAAGGTGATCTAACAGAATGTGGAAATTATTAAGCAGCATCATTAATATAACATGCAATTAAAATTGTGCTGAAGATAATTCAAAAACGGTTGCAGCAGAATGTTGACAGGGAATTTCTAGAAATTCAAGCTGGACTCAGAAGAAGATATGATTGCTAATGTCAGATGGATCTTGGCTGAAAGCTGAGAATATTAGAAAGATGTTTACCTGTGTTTTATTGACTATACAAAGGCTATTTTACTATGTGGATCATAACAAGTTATGAATAACATTGCAAAGAACACTAAATTGTGTTCATGAGGACCCTGTACATGGACCAAGAGGCTATAACTCAAACAGAACAAGAGGATACTGCATGGTTTAAAATCAGGAGGGGTGTGTGTCAGGGCTGTATCCTTTCACCATACTTATTCTGCTGAGAAAATACTGAAAAGCTGGACTATATAAAGAATAATGTGCCATCAGGATTGGAGGAAGACTTATTAACAATTTGCAGCATGCAGATGACATAACCTTGGTTGCTGAAACTGAAGACTTGAAGCACTTAGTTGTGAAGCTCGAAGACTGCAGTCTTCAGGATGATTAACATCTCAATTTAAAGAAAACAAAAAATCTTCACAAATGGACCAAAAACAACATCATGATAAATGGACAAAAGGTTGAAGTTATCAATGATTTCATTGTACTTGGATTCATAATCAATGCCCATGGAAGCAGCAGTCAAGAAATCAAATGACATTTTGTAGTGGGAAAATCTGTTCCAAAAGACCTCTTTAAATTGTGAAGGAGCAAAGATGTCATTTTCAAGTTTAAAATGTGTCTGACCTACGCCATGGTATTATCAATCACCTCATTTGCATGTGATATCTAGACAAGGATTAAGGAATACTACCAAAGAATTGATGCATTTGAATTGTGGTGTTGATGAATATTATTGAAAATACCATAGATTGATACTTCTGGTGGGACTGTAAAATGATGCAACCCCTGTGGAAAATGGTATGGAGATTCCTTAAAAAGTTGGAATTAGAAATACTGTTTGTTCCAGCAATTCCATTACTAGGTATATATCTCAAAGTGAGAGCCACGCTACTTATGGTAAGATGGCAGAATAGACAGGCAAGCTACACAGATCCTCTTCAACAAAGAAAAGAGAAAACAATTGACAGATATATAGAAGATAATCCTGGAGCCTTGAGCTTTGACAGGAAGTATATAGAAGTGGATTAGGCACCAACTAGTAGAAGAATCTGAATGAAAACAGTGAGTATGGAGATGGACGGAGCTGTGGTCTGCCAGCTATTTTGATAGCACCAATAGCCTGAATATTTCCAAGTGGTGATGAGACCTGAGAATTGATCTAAAGATCAGCCCTGATCATCAAGGGCTGCAAGGACAACTGCACTGGTGGCCAGTGACTAAGAAGGGAAACAGCAGAGTTTAGACAACCTGAGCTGTAGACTTTTGGCTGTCTGAAAGGTGCAGCCATTTTGAATGTTTACAAGTGGTGGCCATTTTGCATGTTTAAAGCTACCAAGGGCACAACCATCTTGAGCGTTTGCAAAAGGCAGATATTTTGGATATTTAAAGTGACAACATTCTCATTCGGATTCCAGGAACCTAAGAATAAGTCCATTTACCAAAGATGGTAGGGAGGCTGACAATGGGAAAGGAGACAGGTGGTGAGTGTATAAGTGCTGCCAACTAGCGAATGGCAGAGCACAATACCCTGCTTGCTTAGATAACATACAAACAAAAAGAGAAACAGAAAATATTGGGTAAATCACTCCAATATACAATCACCAATTAAATATTAACAAGGTTTAAATATGGAAAGAAATTTTCTTTGTTGGTTTCCAGGGGTGAGAGAGGATTGCAGGGAACACTGCTAGATAGGTAGAGACAAGTATTGATTTGGGTGAAGAGAAGGCAATGTACCAAATGTGATGATAATCATGGTAGCATTGAGGAAGAGGAAGACATAGACAGATGCATGGTAGGTATAGATAACAAAAATGAACCCTTCTGCATATACAATACTGCGTTGTCAATGATGGCAAATACTGATATATATGAGTGGACAAGCTGAACAATTAGGTATGTCTACTCAAGGGGGAGTTTGCCCATGACCATGTATAAGGTTAGCAGACAATGTTTCTAGAAGTGTATTTGTATGTTCTGTAGGAATTTCCACGTATATAGTAAAGCTGACAAGGGGCCAGGTTGTAGTCACTTCTTGCCCACAGTCAGCTATCTGGAGAGACCGAATTGTTGGACCTGTGGGCTTGAGATCATCATCGCAGGGTACATCAAGCTCAATTGTCATATCATATTACACAAAAACACTGTTTCACATCGTGCTTTGGTGAGTAGCAACTGGGATCTTAAAAGGTTGTAAGCAGCCATCTAGATGCAACAATGGGTCTCTCCTCATCCAGAGAAAAGAAGAATGAAGAAAAACAAAGACATATGGAAACAAGTCCAAGGGACTGGTACCCCATGCAATCCTCAGCCTATCTGACTATGAGACCAGAAGAACTAGATAAGGCCCAGCTACCATTGTCAACCCCTCAGAGAGGGATCTATGCAGAAGATCCTGGATAGAGTGGAAAAACAATATAGAACAAAACTCAAAATCATAAAAAAAAAAAAAGTTTGCTGATCTAATAGAGTCTGGTGGAACCCCTGAGACTACGGTCCCTAGCTACTCTTTAGCTCTGAAATTGAATCCACTCCTGTGGCTGCTTTTTCCTTGGTGGTGGTTCTATTTTAAGGCTGGGGCTCAGGGTTTGAGTGCTGCTTTTTGCTTGGGTGTGGCTTTATTCTAAGGCCAGGGCCCAAGATAGGGAGGCCCAGGGTTTGGAGGCTGCTTTCCACTTGGGGCTGGCTCTATTTTAAGGCTGTGGCCCAAGGTAGGCAGGCCCAGGGTCTGGGGGCTGCTTTTTGCTTGAGAGCAGCTCTATTTTAAGGCCATTGCCCCAGTAGGCAGGTGCAGAGGGGTTAGCAACAACTAAAGGAGACAAATTTGTCTATAAGTTTGTCATCCTGTGGTGGCTTGCATGTGGCTGTGAGGTTGGAGGCTACACTATCAATGCGGCAAAATGCCAGCAGGGTTACCCATGGTTGACAGGTTTCAGCGGAGCTTCTGGGCTAAGAAGACTTGGGAGAAGAGGCTATCTATTTGTGGAAGAATTGGCCAGTGAAAACCTTATGAATAGCAGTGAAACACTGTCTGATGTATTACTGAAAAACTTTATGAATAGCTCTGAGACATTGTCTTATATAGTGCCAGCAGATGAGTCCATCAGGTCGGAAGGCACTCCAAATTTGATTGGAGAAGTGTTGACTCCTCAGAATAGAGACTACTTTAATGATATGGATAGAGTAAAGCTTTCAGGATCTTGGTTGGCTGATGTGGCATGACTCAAAATGAATAGAAACAGATGCAAACACCCATTAATAACTGTAAAATAGAATGTACAAAGTATAAATCTAGGAAAATTGGAAGTTGTCAAAAATGATACAGAATGCAAAAAGATCAATATCCCATGCATTAGTGAGCTGAAATGAACTGGTTTTGGCCATTTTGAATCAGACAACCATATGATGATCTACTATGCCGAGAATGACAAATTGAAGAGGAATGGTGTGGCATTCATCATTACAAAAACTGTTTCAAGATTTGTCTTGAAGTACAACACTGTCAGTGATAGGATAATATTCATATGCCTACAAGGAAGACCAATTAATACTACTATTATTCAAAGCTATGCACCAATCACCAAAGACAAAGACAAATAAATTGAAGATTTTTACCAACTTCTGCAGTCTGAAGTTGGTTGAACATGCCATCAGGATGTGTTCATTATCACTGGTGACTGGAATGCAAAAGTTGGAAACAAAGAAGAATTACCAGTAGTTGGAAAATATGGACTTGGTGATAGAAATAATGCTGGAGAT
>NW_006921665.1:1831990-1847397 GCF_000298275.1 Orycteropus afer afer | reverse complement strand
CTTTGGCAGATGGAATACACAGGAATCAGATTGACTCCATTTGTGGCAAGAAGCAATGACGAAATTCAATATCTTCAGCCAAAACAAGGGCAGGAGCTGATTGTAGAACAGACCATCAACTGCTCATATGCAAGTTCAACTTGAACTTACAGACAGTTTTAAAAAGTCCACAAGAACCAAAATATAACCTTGGTGATATCCCTCCTGAATTTAGAGACCATTTAAAGAATAGATTTGATGCACTGAACACCAATGACCGAAAACTAGAGGAAGTGTGGGATGACATCAAGAACATCATCTACAAAGAAAGCAAGAGGTCATTAAAAAGACAAGAAAGGAAGATAAGTCCAAAAGGGATGTCAGAAGAGACTCTGAAACTTGCTCTTGAATAAAGAGTAGCTAAAGCAAATGGAAGAAATGACGATAAAAGACCCGAATAGAAAAGTTCAAAGAGCACCTTGAGAAGACAAAACCAATTACTATAATGAAATGTTCAAACATTTGGAGTTGAAAAACCAAAAAGGAAGAACACACTTGGCATTTCTCAAGCTGAAAGAACTGAGGAAAAAAAAAAAAAATAAGCCTTAAGTTACAATGTTGAAAGATTCTATGGACAAAGTATTGAATGATGCAGGAAACATCAAAAGAAGATGGAAGGAATACACAGAATCACTGTACCAAAAAGAATTGGTTGATGTTCATCCATTTCAGGAGGTGGCATATGATCAAGAACCAATGGTACTGAAAGAAGAAGCCAAAGCTTCAGTGAAGGAATTGGCAAAGAACAAGCCTCCAGGAATTGATAGAATACCCACTGAGATGTTTTACCAAGGATGTCCTGCTGGAAGCACTCACTCAGTTATGCCAAGAGAATTGGAAGACAGCTACCTGGCCAACTGACTCGAAGAGAACCGTATTAGTACCCATACCAAAGAAAGCTGATCCCACAGAATGTGGAAATTATTGAACAATATCATTAATATCACATGCAAGTAAAATCTTACTGAAAAAAAAAAAAAAAAAAAACCTCACTGCCATTGAGTCGGATCCAACTTATAATGACCTCTCTTTGGGTTTCCAAGACAGTATCAATACAGATGTAAATTGCCCCATCTTCCTTCCAAGGGGTGGCTGGTGGTTTTGAACTGCCAGCCTTCTGGTTAGAAGTCAAAAACAATTGCAGCAGTATATTGACAGAGAGCTTCCAAAATGCAAGCTGGATTCAGAAGAGGACATGGAAACAGGGATATCATTGCTGATGTCAGATGGATCTTAGCTGAAAGCAAAGAATACCAGAAAGATGTTTACTTATGTTTTATTGACTATAAAAAAGCATTTGATTTTGTGGATCGTAACAAATTATGGGTAACATTGAGAAGAATGAGAATTTCAGAACAATTGATTGAACTCGTGAGGAATCTTTATATAGATCAGGAGGCTATCATTTGTACAGAACAAGGAGATACTGCATAGCTCAAAATCAAGAAGGGAGTGTGTCAGGGTTGTATCCTTTCATCATATTTATTCAACTTGTATGCTGAGCAAATAATCCGAGAAGCTGGATTATAAGAAGAAGAACATGGCATCAGGATTGGAGGAAAGCTCATTAACAACCTATCATGCACAGATGACACAACTTTGCTTGCTGAAAGTGAGGATGACTTGAAGCACTTACTGATAAAGACTAAAGACTACAGTCTGCAGTCTGGATCACACCTCAATATATAGAAAAGAAAAATCCTCACAACTGGTCCAATAAACTTTTTCACGATAAATGGAGAAGAGATTGAAGTTGTCAAGAATTTCTTATTACTTGGTTCTATAATCAACTCCTCTGGTAGTGTAGTGCCTAAGGCACTTGACTGCTAACCAGAAGTCTGGCAGTTCAAACCCACCAGCCACTCCTCAGAAGGAAGTTTGGGCAATCTACTTCCATAGTGATACCTCCTCAGAAACCCAAGGAGGAGTTTCTAGGAGTCGGATCTGACTTGATGGCACATAACAACAACAACAACACTATCATCAGCAATGGAAGCAGCAGTCAGTACCTCAGATGACATATTACATTGGGCAAATCTGCTGCAAAAGATCTCTTTCTAGTGCTGAAGAGTGAAGATGTCTCCTTGAAGATTAAGGTGCACCTACCCTAAGCCATGTTATTTTCAGTCACCTCTTATGCATGTGAGGCTGAACAATGAATAAGGAAGACCAAAGAACAGTTCATGCTTTTGAGTTGTGGTGGTGGAGAAGAATGCTAAGAGTACCATGGTCTGTTAAAAGGACTAACAAATCTTTCCTGGAGGAAGTGCAGCTAGAATACTCCTTGGAAGCAAAAATGGCCTGACTTTGTCTCACCAACTTTGGTCATGTTGTCAGAATCATTCCCTGGAGGATATTATGCTTGGTAAAATGGAGGGTCAACGAAGGAAGGGAAGACCCTCAATGAAATGGACAGACACAGTGGCTTCAACGATGGCTTAGGTATAGCGAGGATTGTGAGGCTGGTACAGGACTGGGCAGTGTTTCATTCTGCTGTGAATAGAGTCACTATAAGCCAGAGACAACTCAACGGCACCTAACAAGAACAACAACTGTGGTTTCCAGCCAAACAATAGGTAGACACATGACCTGAAATTTACATTAGGTAGATATACTCCTTGGAGAGATCAATCATGGGAGAATAGAAGGGCTGTGTATGCCCAGGAAGATAGCTCAGGGGTGGGGGCAGGAGTGCTTGGGAAGGAAGGACACAGGAAAGAGGTAACTAAGGGGAGGAAGTGGGAAGAGAGTCATTGCATTGTAGGAGACTACAGTCAATATCATGAGGCAAAGTCTATGTGAACTGCTGTATGGAAAATGAATTTACTCTGTAAACTTTCACCCAAAGCACAATAAAAATTGAAAAAAAAAAAAAAAGGACTGCCAGAAGAACAAACAAACCTATCTTAGAAGAAGCACAGATGGAGTACTCCTTAGAACTAAGAATGGCCAGACTTCGTCTCACCTACTTTGGTCATGTTGTCAGAAGGAACCAGTTCCTGGAGAAGGATATTATGCTTTGTTAAGTAGAGGGTCAGTGAAAAAGTGGATGACCCTCAACAAGATATATTGAAACTGTGACTGTAACTATAGGCTCATGCATAACAAAAATTATGAAGATGGTGCAGGACCAGACAATGTTTCATTCTTTTGTACATAGTTGGAACCAACTGAATGGCACTCAATAGCAACAAGCCAGCACTTGTGCAGGCACTCCAGATTGTCTCATTCAGCACCCACTCTTCCCCTTCCCGTGTGTTTTTGTCTGGAAAGCCATCTCCCAGACTTGCCTGCCATTCAGGCTCTCTCTATGAAAGATATTCCGCCAAGGAACTGTAACCAAGGGAAACTAGGCAATGAACAATGTCAAGATGATCCACATGGCCATCCAGCCTGGTCTTCTTCTTGGTCAGCTGTGACAGTAGTAGTGGCAATAACCACATTTCTGCTAGAAAAATCCCATGGTATGGGAGAGTCCTTCTCCACACAAGGCAGCATGCAAACTTGGTTCTTTGAATCCTTTGGAATTTCCATTAACTACCCCGTATCATGTAGTTTTTGTAGGTTAAATTAAAAACCAAAAACAGCTTCCAAGGAATAAATTCCAACTCACGACAACCTCATGTGTGTAAAAGTGAAACTGTGTTCCATAAGGTTTGCATTGGCTGACTTTGGGGAAGTAGACTGGCAGGCCTTTCTTTTGAGACATCTCTGGCTGGACTTGAACCCCCAGCCTTTTGGTTACCAACCAAGCACATTAACCATTTGCATCACCCAAGGATTTGTTGCTGTTTTTGTTCATTGCCATCAAGTTGGCTCCAACTCAGGGGTTAGGTAGATTGAGTTCTGTTGTCCATAACTTAGAACTCTGAGCCTTATTCCATAATGCTGCTATTACTTTTGATACACCATCAAATGGGAGCTCTGGTAGCATAGTGCCTAAGGCACTTGACTGCTCACCAGAAGGCTGGCGGTTCAAACCCACCAGCTACTCCTCAGAAGGAAGGTTGGGCAATCCTACTTCCATAGTGATACTGTCTCGGAAACCCAAGGAGGGGTTGCTATGAGTCGGGGCCAACTCGACGGCAAACAACAACAACACACCATCAAATATAGCCTTATATACACATTTTCATGTAAATATTTGGTTGAGCAGACACTCTGGCCCCAGGAAAATTGTGTGACTCCTTCTGCCTTCCTGTCCAAAAAATAAAGAATATTAGAGTCTTTCCATGCCAAGGATATTACTTGGCCATGGTGGCTGGCCAGAGCTTTTGGAAGGAAAGGGCACAGTGAACACTAGAATACCAGCCTGGCAAACTTTGCCAGGGGTCTGCTTTTCAGTTCCTCATTTAGATTTCTTTTTGAATTTCTCCCTTTGCCAAGGGAGAAATGGATAGAGAGGGAGGGTGTGAGAAGGGCATACAGATGTCTTCCATTTGAAAGAAATCTCTAGAATAAGAAACATCTGAGTGGGGAATGGGAAGGACTCCGGTAAGTGGCCATGTAAGAGAGGCCATGTATCCTGTCTCTCTCTAGACAATAGTTTTTCAAGATTACCTCAGGTTCATTTTCATTCACCAAGGATAGACCTTCCAAGGAGATTTAGCTTTAAAACCATGGGTAAATACACCAAGTAGCTTTGCCTTCTCTTGTTCTCAGTGCACCTCTCTCTCTCTCTCTCCCTCTCTCTGGGAGGAGGAGGCAAGGATTTGAAGATTCTGCTCCCAGTCACCACAGTCATAGCTATCATAACTAGCTCATGCCTCTTCAGTTAAATGATAAACCACCACAGAGGAGGACATATATCCTGTGCTTCAGTCATATCTCCTCCAGTTATGCAATCACTTTGTAAATACTTGCTAAATAAATACATCTAGCACCATCTTGTAAAATCCCCATGGATTCAATTTTTATTTCTCATCTGGTGAAAAGATCTTTACTGGAGTTATGAGCTTTAAAAATCTAGAAATTCAATGTATTCCATATTCACTTGGTCCCATAGCCTGAGAAAACTGTGTTACAAGAGGCATCACATCAAATGCTTTGCATACAGTTTATGGTACACATAGGAGCTCTGATAGCATAGTGCCGAAGGCATTTGACTGCTAACCAGAAGGCTGGCAATTCAAACCCACCAACCACTCCTTAGAAGGAAGGTTGGGCAATTTACTTCTGTAGTGATACACCTAGGAAACCCAAGGAGAGGTCGCTATGAGTTGGGTTTGACTCAACAGCAGTGATTGGCTGTGAATTAGTATGGTACACACATGCTGGGCTTCCTATAAAAGAAGGAAAACTGAAAACAAGCTTGGATTCTGTTCAGTTATAATAACAGTGCCAATAAAAATGAAGAAAACTTTCAATGAGATGGATTGCCACAAGAACCACAATAATGGCCTCAAATATACCAATGATCATGAAGATGGTGCAGCCATGCAATATTTCATTTTGTTATATGTAAGGCTGCCATAAGTCAGAGCCGACTTGATGGAACTAAAAACAATAACAGTGATAAGAACTCCAAACCACATGTAAATAACTGATGGAAAAATAACTTTTCTAAATTAATTATACCAGAATTAGAAATAAAAGAAAGTATTTACGTAAATCCAGTGTTATTTTACTATTGCCTCTTAATTATGATGCTTTAATCGTTACAGACTAGAATATTATTTCAAGAAAAGCTATTGTGTCATATTAGTCCATATACTAATAGCTTTCATTCAAAGTTTAAAAACATAGCCAATAATTTAAGAGCAAAGAATAGATATTACAGAGTATTGGTTGCGCTTATAGCCTTACATACTGATGGAAAGCCGGCTCAATGTCACAGAAAACTACGTCTGTAAGCACTTGCACTGCACTAATTGATCTTTTAATTGGTTCAGTCAACACTCTAGTCTCTGCACACAACACATTCTAATTGCTACAAGCAGCTGTTGCAATGCTCAAATCATTGAGAAGAAGACAGGAGTGTCCAATCAACCCAGCTTTACGCATAGAGCTGACAATAGGCAGATTGGTTTTAGTCCAGCATGTTGAAAAGCTGACACACATGAAAACAAGAACACTTTATTCTTTCATCACAAGAAGTATTTACGTGGAAATGTATCAATCTACTTTAATCAAATTGAAAGTGTAGGGAAGGGAAAAGCTATACAAATCACGGTGTTGGTTTTGTTAGCTTCCATTTAATTGGCACCCCCAGCTCATGGCAATTGTGGTGGTTACGTTTGTGTGTCAACTTGGTTGAGCTTGGTTGAGTGGCTGGAAAGTTGAATGTAGTTATTCGTCATGGTGAGATTGGTAATTGACTCCATGATGGAATCTATTGGAACAGCTGAGTAACTGCTTTGAGTATGTGGTCTGCTTCCTGTATATAAGGAGAAACCTTGGGGATAATCTCTAGCTTATGGCATTGCTTGGATCCTACATGTAGCCATGTCATTGTTCAGTAGGCTGCCATGCTCTGCCAACCTTGGGACTTACAACAGACTTGAATTAATGGCCTGTCATGTGGTTTGGTAACATTGGGACTATGTCATTTTACTTGTCAACCTGGGGCTTGGCAGCCTCAGCAGCCAGCAGCTAAGTAAAGAAAAGCCTCTAGCTTCAGTGGGCCAGGAACTGGAAGCAGAGCTGAAGCCCAAGGCTGAGGGGCTTTCACCCAGCCCCTAGAACCTGGCACTTTGAACTCACACTTAAAGCCTCCAAATTGTAAGAGAATAAACTCCTGTTTGTTCAGCCATCCCATTTGTGGTATATTCTTGTCAGAGTGGCACAGAGGTAACCAGAACAGCGATCCTGAATACAAAAGGAACCAAATACTGCTTAGTCCTGTGCTCTCCCCATAATAGCTTCTGTATTGAACTGCTGTGATTCATAGGATTTTCATTACCAAGCCTTTCTTCCTAGTCCATCTAAGTCTAGAAGTGCCACTGAAACCTGTTTGCAACTTTGCAACATACAGGTCTCCACTGACAGACAATTGGTGGCTGTGTGTGAGGTGCATTGGATGGGAATTGAACCTGAGTCTCCTACATGAAAGGCAAGAATTCTATCACTGAACCTATGTCTTCACACAAATCACATACATTGCCCAAACTGCTTTTTTAATTTCCATGTTTTGTTTTGTTGGTTTTTGGAAATAAAAGATAATTTGGTATTCTTCCTTAGTTCCACTATTATCTTTTACCTCTAAGAACACAGTCCATGAATTGTTATCAGGTTACACTTGCAGGTTTCTTAGTTTTTTCATTCCTTTATTGTTTCTGCAAAGACTGGGTCTAGAAATGAGTTTGAGACATAGCAGTCACCCATAAACTAATTGTACAATGGGTGAGTTTACTTTTTAAAAACAACTCTGTATTTGATGAATGTCTTGTCTAATTAAACAATGGGAGATCATCTATAAAATGATAGAATAAAGCAAGATTTTTCAATCATGGCACTATTTTGGGGCAGATAATTCTAAGTTGTGGTGGCTTTTCCTATAATCACAGGATGTTTAACAGTATCTATGGCCTCTATTCAATAAATGTCAGTAGCACTCCATTCCACCACAAAAAAAAAAAAAAAAAAAAAAAACACACTTCCACACATTTCCAAAATTACCTAGGGGCAAAATCAATATTGCTCCAGTTTAGAAACTATGGCACAAAGATGACATTAGTACATTCCCTGCAAAACCACACAATTGAGGCTTAAAATTTTTTTTTGAGAAGGTTCAATTTGGTAATTCTATACTTTCTGAGGAGGAGAGAGAACCCAGGCCCACCCAAAGCAGCAGGACAGGAGAGTGAGAGAAAGGGAATTAAAAGCCAGGAACCCAGACAGAGGAGCAGTCAGCCGCAGAGATGCAGGTGAGGAGAGGGAAATCAGGCACCCCTAAAGCAGCAGGGCAGGAGAGCAGGAGAAAGGGGATTAAAAGGCTGAGGAACCCGAACAGAGGAGGAGTCAGATGCAGGGACCCAAGTAAAGGTGGTACGAGAGGTTTCCAACAGGGAGACAAACTTGTCTGTTGGTTTGTCCTACCATCATGACGTGTTGATGTGAGTTTTGAGGCTGAGCCACTGGTGTTTCAAACCAGTGGAATGCACATGGTGCACAGGTATAAGCCCAGATTATAGACTGAGACAGACTAGGAAGAAGGAAGAGGCCGTCCACTTCTCAAAGAATTGGCCAGGGAAAACCTTATGAATAGCAAAGAAACACTGTGTGATACATTACCGCACAACTTTATGAATAGTCCGGTTAGGTTAGAAGGCTCTCAAAATAGGATGGGGAAAGAACTGCATCATCTGAGTAAACACAGCTTTACTCATATGGATAAGGTAAAGCTTTTGAGACCTCCATTTGCTGATGTGGCACCACTCAAATTGAAGAGAAATAGCTGCAGATATCCATTAATCATCAGAACATAGACTGTATGAAGTATGAATCTAGGAAAATGGGAAGTTGTCAAAAATGAAATGGAACACATAAAGATTGATATCCTCACCATTACTGAACTGAAATGGATTGGTTTTGGCCATTTTGAATCAGACAACCATGTGATCTACTATGCCAGGAATGACAGTTTGAAGAGGAATGGTGTGGCATTCATCATCACAAAGGATGTTTCAAGATCTGTCTTGAAGTACAATGCTGTCAGCGATAGGATAATATCCATACACCTACAAGGAAGACCCTTTAATACGGCTGTTATTCAAACTTATGCACCAACCACCAAAGTCAAAGATGAGGAAATTAAACATTTTTATCAACTTCTGCAATCTGAAATTGATCGAAAATGCAATCAGGATATGTTAATTATCACTGGTGACTAGAATGCAAAAGTTGGAAATCACCAGTAGTTGGAAAATTTGGCCTTGGTGACAGAAATAATGCTGGAACTCATATGGTAGAATTTTGCAAGACCAACAACTTGTTCATTACAAACACCTTTTTTCAACAACACAAATGGAGGCTGTACACATGGACTTCACCAGATGGAACACACAGGAATCAGATTGACTACATCTGTGGCAAGAGGCAGTAGAAAAGCTCAATATCTTCAGCCAAAACCAGGCCAGGAGCTGATTGTGGAACAGACTATCAACTGCTCATATGCAAGTTCAACTTGAAGTTAAAGACAATTAAAACAAGTCCAAGAGAGCCAAAATATGATCTTGAATATATCCCTCCTGAATTTAGAGATCATCTAAAGAATAGATTTGATGCATTGAACAACAATGACTGAAAATCAGAAGAATTGTGGGAGGATATCAAGAACACTATCCATGAAGAAAGTAAGAGATCACTAAAAAGATGAGAAAAGAAGACCAAAGTGGATGACAGAAGAGACTCTGAAACTTGCCCTTGAGTCTTCCATTTGCTTTAGCAATGACAAGATAAAGGAGCTGAACAGAAGATTTCAAAGAGCAGCTTGAGCAGACAAAACCAATTACTATAATGAAATGTGCAAAGACCTGGAGATTGAAAACCAAAAGGGAAGAACACGCTTGGCATTTCTCCAGCTCAAAGAATTGAAGAAAAAATTTAAGCCTTGAGTTGCAATATTGAGAGATTCTATGGGCAAAATATTGAATGATGCAGGAAACATCAAGAGAAGATGGCAGGAATACACAAAGTCACTGTACCAGAAAGAACTGGTTGATCTTCATCCATTTCAGGAAGTGGCATATGATCTAGAACCAATGATCCTGAAGGAGGAAGTCAAAGCTGCAATGAAAGAACTGGCAAAGAACAAGGCTCCGGGAATTGACGGAATACCAGTTGAGATATTTCAACCAACAGATGCTCCATTGGAGGCACTCACTTGGTTATGCCAAGAGATTTGGAAGACAGCCACCTGGCCAACTGACTGGAAGAGATCCTTATTTGTTCTGGTAGTGTTTTGTTGATTTGTACATAGGATTGCTATTTAGAAAAAAAAAAAAATTCACTTCCGTCAAGTTGAATCCAACTCATAGCAACCCCTCCTTTGGTTTCTGAGGCATATCTCTATGGAAGTAGATTGCCCAGTCTCCCTTCCGAGGAGTGGCTGATGGGTTTGAACCTGCAGCCTTCTGGTTAGCAGTAAAATTCCTTAGACACTATGCCATCAAACTCCCAGAACTGTTGTAGCAAACCAAAAAAACCAATCCCACTGCCATCGAGTTAATTCCAACTCATAGTGACTCCATTCAGGTTTCCAAGACTATAAATCTTTAGAAACAGATTGCCTCATCTCCCTCCCATGGAGAAGCTGGTGGGTTTGAACTTCTTACCTTCTGGTTAGCAGCCAAATGACTTACTGGTTATTTAACCAAATAACAATCTAGGTGTATCCACCATTCTTTCTGTCAGTCATTCATATTACGATGGCTTGCATGTGACTATGATGCTGGAAACTCTGCCATCAGGATTTGAAATAACAGCAGTGTCACCCATGGTAGACATGTTCAGTGGAGCTTCCAGACTAAGATAGACTAGAAAGAAAAGTCTGGCAATCTATTTCTGACAATTAGCCAATGGAAACCTTATAGATCAAAACAGAATATTGTCCAATACAGTACCAGAAAATGGGTGTCTTAGGTTGCAAGACACTTGAAATACATTGTGGCCACAATGTTGGACTCAAGAGTACCAATGATTGTAAACATGGTACAAGACTGGGCAACATATTGCTCTGTAGTACATGAGTTGGATGCTTACCAGCAACAAACAAAAATATCAATCCAGATGTTGTTCTGAATTTATCTTGCAGATATGATTAATATTTATAATCAGTTTATTTTAAGTAAAGGAGATTGCATATGTATGCATATATCGTAATGATTAAGGTTAAATGTCAACTTGGCCAGGCCACAATTCTCAGTAGCTTGGCAGATATTATGTAGTCATCCTCCACTTTGTGATCTGATGTGAGTAGCAAATCAGCTGAAAAGGGAATTTCTTTGGAGGTATGGCCTGCAATCAATATATACATAGATATTCTGACAAAGCTAGTCCTCTCTCTTTCCTTCATCATGATGCTTAGCCCAAGGCTGTGTTTTCTCTTCCAGTGGCAGCCACCTAATGGTCTAAACTTCAATAATGGTGGGAGAAGGAACAAGAAAGATTGCCAGGGAAGGACAGGGGCAGAGAGAATGTGGAAGAGGAGTGGGCAAAGCTGGAAGAATTTAAAGCCCATTAGGGGGAGCAAAGAAGGCAGGCAAGGAGGAAGAAGGGAAGAGAGCTGATGGCAAGATGAGGTGGCCTACTGGCTAGATGGTGAGTGTGCACTGCATAATACAGATAGAGACTGAACGTCACTTTTGGAGACCGGCCAGTGACCAGACAGAAAAAATAGTCAAAGTACTACTTTGACAGTAGTAAAGTCAAAGTTTTGTGCAGTCCCTCAGTGAAATGGCAGCAGCACAGGTCCTGGGCTACTGTCCTATGTGCCTCCTACCTGTGTGTAATACAGTATTTGCACAAAATCCAAATCACATAATGTTCTATTTTATAAAATGGACTGTGGACGTTAAGTAATGCATATCTATATCTGTATCTATATCTATGTCTATAGAGAGAATTATTTTAAGGAAATGGCTTACACAGTTATAGAGACTGGGAAGTCCCAAATCCATGAGCTAGGCATCAGGCTGGAGGCTTACCCTGACTCACATGATTGCAGGGGCTGAGGAACCCAAAATCTGCAGTTAGATGACAGGCTGCTAGTTCACATCCCAAGAACCAGAGGTCAGAGGGTATGTTACTTTTCTCCAGATTGATTGACATTTCCAGGATAAGTTGTAAACAATTTGGTTTTGATACTTTTGTCAGGTCCTGTGCTGCAGCCTGCTCTGTGATTGGTATGTACCTTGCAGGGACTGGTCAATAAACTAAGCACTTGAAGTGAGTTGTAGCCTATTATGCAAATAAAGCATCTGTGGCCTACTTAGAGAGGATTGGTCAGTTTGTGGCCTTGTTAGTGTTATACTTGGAAATTGACAGGGAATTGTCCATGTAAGCAGCCTACCTCACAGAGTTTTTTCAGATATAAATGAGAAGGAAGAGAAGCAGGAGGAAAAATGAGAAGGAAAAAAAAAGAAAAGAGAGAAGAAGCAGGAAGAGTGGAAGTAAGGAACCTCCTAAAAGAAATGTAATATGGGTCAAGGGCTGTGACACTGAAGAAAGCAGCAGACCTAGAAGGGGCCCAATGGCAGAGCTGGTATTGACAGATGGCAGGACCAAGAGAATCCTGTCCTAAGGAGCTCAAGTGGATCCTGTACTAAGGGAGCCAAGAAGAGGCCTGTCATAAGGGGGCTGAGAGAAGCTAAGAGAGCTGCCCTACACTGAAGAAGGGAGACTTTGTCTACATGTTTCCTGATTCTGATTCCTGAGTTGTAGTCTGTTGATCCAGATCCTAAATTATACCCTGCTGCTTTTTAAAAATAATAATAATAATAATAATAAATTAACTGTAAGTATGGTCTGTGAATCTGGTATGGTCACTGCAATAGATATGTTATATGGGGAGGATGGTGTTAGAATTTTTAAAAATGTTGGAGGTTGAAGGTATGTTTGACCTCCACTTCATGGGAATCAGCTTTGGACTGATCCTAGTCATTATCCTCCCCTGATGTTAGGCAGGTTCAGATGATGATACTGATGCTATCACTCCCATCCTTTCATAACTGGGTAATGCCAAGGATTTAAAAGCTTGAAAGTTGTCATCTAAGGTATAAAAATTGGTCTGTATTTATCTGAAGCAACAGAGGAAGGAGAATCAAGAATAGGAGAAAAAAAGTGGAATGTTTGGCCAACTGCCTCCTGTGCAATAAGACTAGAAGAACTAGATGGTGACCAGCTACCATTACTGAAGGTTTTGATCAGAGATTCTATAGAAGAATCTGGCTTAGAGAGGAAATACAAAACAGAACTTCAAAGTTTCATGAAATCCAAATGTTCTGGAGTCATAGAGGCTAGATGAATCCCCTAAATTTTTGCCCTTAATTAATCTTTAAAAGTTGAATATTAATGACTTCTGGTAAGATGGTGGAATATGCAGACAAACTACACAGACCCTTTTCAACAACAAAAAAAAAAGAGAAACAAATTAACAGAGGTACAAAAGATAATCCTGGATCCCTGAGATTTGAAAGGAAGTATGCAGAAGTGGATTAGGCACCAACTAGTGGAAAAACCTGAATGAAAACAGGACCTAAGAATAGGCTCCATTTGGCAAGAATGGCAGGGGCATACAGGAGGCTGACAATGGGAAATGAGACAGGTGGTGAGAGTATAATTGCTGCTAACTAGTGAATAGAGGAGCACGGTAACCTGCTTACTTAGATAACATCCAAACAAAACAAAACAAAACCCAAACCCACTGCTGTCAAGTTGGATCCGACTCATACAAAGAAAATGAAAACTGTGGGCAAGCCACTCCAACATACAATCACCAGTTAAATATAAACACAAAAACATCACAATATCTCAGAGGCAATAGAACTTCACAGTCCACATGAAGAAGCAAAACAAGCAGGAAAACAAGGGACGAGGATACAGACCCAGAACACATCCATGGGGAAGCAGTATTGGAACTCCCTGACAAGGAATTCAAAAGAATTATATTTAGGTACCTTAAATAGAATGAGAGACACATCAAGGAAAACACTGACAAAACCCTAGAACAACTTCGAAAGACAATACAAGAAAAAATTACAAAATAAATGAAAAATTAGAAATCTGCAGATAGACATCCAGAAGATAATACTAAATTTTCAGAAGTAGATAACATATTGAACAGGCACATGAGTACAATTTAATCAATGGAAGACAGAATTAGTGAGATTGAAGACAAATACCTAATATTTCTTTGGAAAAGGATCAATCAGAAAAAGATCAAAACAATATGAAGAAAGCCTAAGGTTTATGTGGCATACCATCAAAAGAAATAGCCTACATGTCATTGGAATTCCAGAAAAGGAAGAGACAAATAAAATCACAGAGAAAATTGTCAAAGATTTGTTGGGCGAGAATTGTCCTGGTATGATGAAACATGAAAAGATATCCACTCAAGAAGTCCAAAATACCCCAAACAGGAGAGATCCCAAAAGAAAATCACCAATACATGTATAATCATCAAACTTACCAAAACCAAAGACAAAGATAGAATCCTGAAAGCAGCACATGAAAAACAGAAAGTTACCTACAAGGGGCAACTAATAAGACTAAGCTCAGATTTTTCAGCAGAAACTATGTAGGCAAGAAGACAATGGATGGTATATATAAAACTCTGAAAAAGAAAAATTTCCAACCAAGAATTATGTACCCAGGAAAACTGTCCCTCAAACATGATGGTGAATTGAGGACATTTCTAGATAAACAGAAATTAAGGGAATTTGTTAAAACCAGAGCAACCTTACAAGAGATGCTAAAGGGAGCCCTTTGGACAGAGAACCAACAACAGCAAACAACAACCAACCATTAACACACATGCTGACATAACCCAGAAACCAACCCAGTTATGGAAGTATCCAAAGTAAGTAAGCCTACAAGATTGTAAACAGGAAACCAGAGACATCAATTGACAAATGAGGACAACTACAAACCAAAAAGAGGGAAAAAATAGTGTGTAGTTACAGAACTTCTAAATGGCAGGGAAGTCAGGAAAACTGCAAGATAGAACTGACTATCCTAAACTTGGGAAGAAAATTAGAAATCACAGAGTAACCAGAAAGAAAAATGATAAAACTTCCCATCAAAATAAAAGAGAGGACCAGCACAAATATTTAGCAAATAGTAAAACAACAGTAACAAAGGAAGTGATAACATGATTCATAAACAAAACAAGCTCACAACAGAAAATTATATGGAACAAATAAATAAGGAACACCATGAAAAAGCACATAAAAATGACAGCAACAAATTCATACTTGTCAATAATTACATATCTGACTAGGAACTTATCTCTAATACTTACAGAAAACTCCAACACCTCAACAATAAAAAAAATCACAATCCAATTTAAAAAATGTGCAGAAGTTATGAATGGACACTTCCCCAGAGAGGATATTCAGGCAGCCAGCAAATATATGAAGAAGTGCTCATCATCATTAGCCATTAGAGAGATACAAATCAAAACAACAATGAGATACCATCTCACCCCAGTACTAATGGCAAAGTTCAACAAGACAGAAAATAACAAATACTGGTGAAAACGTAGAGATATTGGGACTCTCATAAACTGATGGTTGTACTGTATAATGATACAACCACTGTGGCAAACAGTGTGGTGATTCCTTAAAAAGCCGGAATTAGAAATACCATTTGACCCAGCAATCCCATTACTAGGTATATATCCTAAAGAAGTGAGAGCCAGGACAAGAAAA
>NW_006921665.1:1795172-1831150 GCF_000298275.1 Orycteropus afer afer | reverse complement strand
CTCGGAAGGAAGATGGGGCAATCTACTTCCATAGTGATACTGCCTTGGAAACCCAAGGAGGGGTCGCTATGAGTCGGGTCCTACTCGACAGCCCATAACAACAACAACAAAATAGTTTAGCTCAACTAAAAAAGAACCTGTGCCTTGAGCATTGTACTCATTTTAGAACTATGTATATGCAATTGAATTGATAACAGCTACTCAAAAGATCAGATAGGAAACTTAGGGGGCAGTGGGTTTATGTGAATGGGGGAGGAACAATTGGAAAACAGAGGGTGAGAATGATTTCACAACTCGAAAAATGTAATCAATGGCACTGAGTTGTACATGGAGAAATCCTTGAATTGGTGTATGTTCTTCTGTGTATATTCTCAACAACAACAAAAATAAATAAAATAAATTATTTTTAAAAATCCCTGAAAAACTAAGCCAAAACCAACCGAAAAAGACGGACATAATTGTACTTCAAATGGATACCAAACCAGAATAAAAGGAAAGAAAGAAGAAAGTGAGAAAGAGATGAAGAGAAGGGAGACAGGAATGGAGTGAAGGAAGAAGAGAGAAAGGGAGGGAAGAAAGAGAGAAATCTAAGTAGCTTACGGAAACAGGGTTGAGTTTATCACCTTACTGTATTGCCTCACATTGGTTAGGGAAGGGCGGGGAGGGCAGTGTGTTACAAATAAATCCTGAACAATCTTTAGTAGGCTAGTTTCTTGTAGTGGTATGGACAAAGAAAGTCTGTAGCTATTTTAGATGTATTATAAGAACATATGCCCAAGGCTGATGTTGATGGGAGCTCTGGTGGTATAGTGCCTAAGGCATTTGACTGCTAACCAGAAGGCTGGCAGTTCAAAGCCACCAGCAACTCCTCAGAAGGAAGATTGGGCAATCTACTGCTATGGAGAAACCCAAGGAGGGGTCTCTATGAGTCAGAATCAACTCAACAGCAGCGAGTTTGGTTTGGCTTTGGTTTTGCTGATGTTGATGGGAACAAGGGTTCTTCCTATGAAAAAAGGAATTAGTAAGTACATAAAGGGAGAAAGCAAGAAAGAATTCTGCGGAAATGGATTAGAATTGCAGGCATTGGCATGAACTCATGATTTATAAAATGCATGTGTATAAACAGGCATATGTGTGTGTGTGTGTGTTGTTTGCATGTGTATATATAATTGTATATGCATGCATATTCTTCTTATCTTTAATTAGCAAAAAAAAAAAAAAAATTTAAAAAGACACCTGAGCAGCAATGAGCAAATCAAGAGCTCAGATCTTGATCTCTAACACCACTCTCTCACTAAAGTTACCAAGGATCCTCAGAAAAATACTAATTCCAAGGCTGGGGCAAGGAAAGCTCAAGATGGAATAGAAAGTAAGAAAGTGCTCAAAAAATGGTAAGGCCTAAGGCATTTGAATGCTAACTTTAAGGCTGGTGGTTCAAACTCACTAGCCACTCCTCGGAAGGAAGGTTGGGCAATCTACTTCTGTAATGATATCACCTCAGAAACCCAAGGAGGGGTCACTATGAGTCAGGTCCAACTCTATGGCAGTGGGTTTGGTTTGTTTTTGGTTTTTGATGTAAGGACACAGGAGCCATCTGAAGGGGTTCCATTGGCCAAACCTGGGCCAACTTGAACAGCACACCAAAATAATAAAATACAATAATAAACCACAGGGGGTAATGGTGGTTTAGTGATAGAATACTCACCTTCCATGCAGGAGACCCAAGTTCAATGAGTTTAATTCCCATCCAATGTACCTAATGCACAGCCACTTCTCATCTGTCAGTGGAGGCATGTGTGTTGCTATGATGCCATACAGGTTTCAGTGGAACTGTTAAACTAAGATGGACTACGAAGATAAGCTTGGCAATATACTCCCAAAAATCAGCCAATAAAAACCCTATGGATCATAACGGTTTGATCCACCATCAATTGCATGGTGTAGGACTGGGTAGGCTTTCATTCCATTCTGAATGCAATTGTCACAAGTTGGGGGTCAATCAACAGCAGCTAATAACAAAAAGAACCCATAAACTACAGAAAAATAGGAATTCATGAGTCTCTACTGATAACACATAGGAGGAAGGATGGAACTGCTCACAGTAGAATGAATGCTCAAGTCTTACTGGTAGAAATGTAGGGGGTATGGGAATTGGAAAATCAACATTTTGCAATCATCATAGCAAAGATTGGATCAGGCAACAGTCATCAATGGATGACAAATCTGTGGAGGTTTTCTGGTGAGGAACATGACATTTGCAATCTAAAAATCTCATGCAACTGGCTGCTTATTAGTTGCAAAGAGAAAAAATAGTAATTATACAGTGAAGATATCAAACACCATCTTAATTGAGTGACCAAAATTAACATGATTATGTAATGTATTACATAAATTATACTATATATATTACAAAATTAATATATATGCTATATATATATATAATATATTCCTATATATATATTTGTATGTGCTATAAAAATGTTTATATGTAGTTTAAAGCTAACAGCAGCAAAGTTAGAATAACTTCTTAGCCACAACAAAGCACCTTGAGGGAGTGAGTAGCTGGGCCTCTGGGCTGGAGGCCATGGTCATGGGGGACATCAAACTCAATTGGCATAATGTATATAAAAAATATTGTTCTACATCTTATTTCAGTGAGACTTACAGGCTTGTGAGGACTTAAAAACTTGTGAGCATCCATCTAAGATGCAACTGTTAGTGTCTCTTTGCCCAGAGCAAAAAAGAGTGAAGAAAATAAAAAACACATGGAAACAGTTAGTCCAAAGGACTAATGGACCATGAGAACCTCAGCGTATATGACCCCAAGTCCAGAAGAGCTAGATGGTGTCTGGATATCAATGTTGACCACGGGGAAAGGAATCACTATTGGAGATCCTGGATAGAGTGGAAGAAAAATGTGGAACAAAATTCAAAATCATAAAAACAAACCCTGGGCCTACTGGTCTATAGACTGGTGAAACCCCCAAGATTATGGCCCCAAGTCACCTTTTGGGCCTGGACTCGAACTCACTCCCATGGCTTAACACTCAGCCAAACCACAAATAGGACTTTGAGCTGAACATCTAAACCAGGGAGATGCAGTCTTTAGAACAATCAACCATGGAAGATCAAAAGTTGTTGTTGTTGTTATGTGCTGTAGAGTCAGACTTGACTCATAGAGACCCCTCCTTGAGTTTCCGAGGTAGTATCACTACGAAAGTAGATTGCCCAACCTTTCTTCCGAGAAGTGGCAGGTGGGTTTGAACCGCTAGCCTTCTGGTTAGCAGTCAAGTGCCTTAGGCACTACACTACCAGAGCTCCCTAGATCAGAAGAGTTTCTCCTTATTTGCACAGGAAGAAAGGTAGGGAGACCAGAATGCATAGACAAGAAGGACACAGAGAAGGGGTAAACATAGGGAGAAAGTGGGAGGAAAGCTGTTACACCAAGGAATGTAACCAGTGACAAAAAAAAAAAAAAAAAATGTGTATGAACTGTTGAATGTGAAATGAATCTTCTTTGTAAAATTTCACCCAAATCACAATTAAAAGTTAAACAAAAATTAACATCACCACTGGGGAATGGACAGACATCAAATGTCCCCAGATATGATACCTAGAGAAGGACACATCATCTGGGCAGTATTCTTGCATGAAACTCAGAACCTGAGTCTAATCACAAGGAAACATTAGATAAGCCAGCAACAAGGTATATTAAAAAATGTTAATGTCCTAAGACACAAAGAAAGCCTGTGGAAATGTCCCAGATTAAATAGGGAAGCTAGAGAAAGGGACAGGACAATTAAATGCAATACTTGACCCCAGGCTGGATCCTATATTGGAGGGAAAAATACTGTAAAATATTTTATTGGGTCAATTGACAAAATTGGAACACAGAGAGTAGATTAGATAGACATTTTTATCAATGTTAAAATGACTGAAGTTTAACTGCAGAATGGTTATGTAAAACAATAATCTGAGTCTTAGAAGTGCCCACTGGAGAATTTAGAGGTAAAGGGCCATGATGCATGTAACTTACCCACCCCCCCAAATAAAACTAAAACCAAACTCTCTGCCATCTCTAGTCATTTTCTACTCATAGCGACCCCTCCTTGGGTTTCTGCAGGTGTATCACTGTGGAAGTAAATTGCCCCATCTTCCTTCCGAGGAGTGGCTGGTGGGTTTGAACCACCAGCTTTAAGGTTAGCAGTCAAAGGCCTTAGGCACTATGCCACCAGAGCTCTGTAGCTTGGGAGGAAAAAAAGTGTGTGCATACATATAGGGGAAGAAAAGAGAAGCAGAGAGAGAATGTGCAAATGATAAAGCAAATGGAGTAAATGTATGTGTTAAAGGGTGTATGTGTGCTCTTGGTATTATTTTCATTTTTGCAACTTTTCTGTAAGCTTGAAATTATTTTCAAATAATATGTTTAAAAATTATGCTTGTGCAAATTGAGTGGGTCTATAGGGGGGTGTGATGAAACAGCACAATAGGGATTGTTAATTGCCATCCAATCAACCCCTGATTCATGGTGACAGCATGTACAATAAAAGATGCCTGGTTCTGAGCCATCTTCATGATGGCTTGGTAAACCAAAGCCCATGTTGCTGCCACTGTGTATTTTGAGTGCCTTCCACGCTAAGGGGCTCATCTTCCACACTATATTGGACAATATTCTATTATGACCCATAGGGTTAATTTTTAGAAGTAGATTATTGGGCCTTTTGTCTTAGCCTATCTTAGTCTAGAAGTTCTGAAACCTGTCCACCATGGGTGATCTTGCTGGCATTTCAAGTAATGGTACCTTCCAGTATCATGTCAGGTCTTGCTGAGAGACACTTATTAATAAATACATTATATTAATAAATCATTTCTGATGCAAATAGAACACATTCTATTTTCCCACTAGAGTTTTGGTTTGTAAACTTTGGATCCCTGTTGGACTACATCAGAGTCCCTTGGGTACTTTTCAATAATTCAAATTTCAAGGACTCAATTATTCTAATTTATATGGTCTGGAGTATACCTAGAAATCTGTTTTTCAAATAAACATTGAAAATTAATATATCCAAACATATATTTATAAGTAACATTTTCTTTAAATGCACTCATTTTTCAAGTTTATGAAGTGATATTCCCATTGACAGTCCTTCAGGCTCACACTATGTGCTTAATCTTCCTTCTGTTCCTTCACACAGACTGTATAAAGGGCTGTGATGAAACAGCACAATAGGGGTTGTTAGTTGCTGTCCAATCAACCCCTGATTCATGGTGACAGCATGTACAATGAAAGGTGCCTGGTCCTGAGCCATCTCATGATGGCTTGGTAAACTCAAGCCATGTTGCTAGCACTGTGTATTTTGAGTGCCTTCCACCCTAAGGGGGTCTTAGGACTGCCAATGCCCCATTGACTCAGTAGTGGCCCTTCCAATGTGCTCAGAAAGAACAAGGACCAGGATATCTTATTACTATCATCTCTCTGTCCAGTGTTCCTGTTCTGACATACACATCACCACATGTATCATTTCTATTCCACCTCTGCTTCTAATTACTCTAGGGGTCAAATCTGAACCATGATCATGACCTCCAAGCTTCACCAAACAGATAAATTAGCCTAATTTTCAACCTTTTGTTACCGTTCAAGGCCTCTCTGTCATTCTGAACGTGCCTGGTCACCTTTCCTATTTGTTCTTCTTTTTATGTGTTGAAGAGAGATACTACCTTGGTTTCATTTTAGCCATTTGTTCATCTCATCACATCTATCTGAGACATCTGCCAAGTCTGAGATAAAGATGGTTTCACAAAAGATGGTTTCTCAACTGCCTTCGAGGTTTGCTTAGATAATAACAAATGCTGTTGTTCAACCCTATAAAATAACATTGCAGTATTTTTCTTCCCTTACCAATAGCTTAGAGCCATGAGGTGGAAATGACTCAATGGAAATGGATTTGGTTTGGTTTGGTGGCTTCTGTTCTGTTGAATCTGTGAGGTTTCTAGAGGAAGCCACATGGTCCCCTGTGGGAGGAACAGGATCAATCTGAAGAGGCTGCAAACTCACCCCACATCTACCCTCTAGGTTATGTAATAGTCACTGTTTGAAACATTCTACACACAGTAACTCAACAGATCTTAAAATGACACTGTGGCTTTGGTACAGTGTTACCCTATTTTAGACATGAAGAAACTGAAGCATGGATAATATAAGTAAGTTTTATCACAGCTGATAAATGGAGGAGCCAAAATTGAAACCTAGATGATTTGATCCAAGGTCCATGGCAGGCTGCTCCACTTACATCTATGAAGATTTCATCTGATGGAAGGATTCTATGGCCAAAAATATGTGAAAACATATGTAAATGGAGTCAGAAGTAACATCATCAGACTAGGAATTAGAGGGAAAGGTCCAAAATAACATGCTGTGTGCATGTATACATATGCATACATGCATATATGCACTCATGCACATACAGGTGAACACATAGGTATGTATACACATGTCCAGTTTCCCCACTCAAATTATCATATATCGTAAGTATAACATTGGAGATTCATTTACATTCTTTGATATTTTTTCTTCTTTTAAAATCCAAGTACCCTTCCATGTCAGAAGTACCTTAAAGTGTTAGTCATTGGTTTCTACGAAGAAGATGATCAGAATCAAAGGAAGTTAGATTTTGGCAGGAGTACAGAGCATGAGGTGCTTGGTGATCATAGAAGGAATGTTGCTAAGAGGAACATGGAGGGCTACAAGAAGGTCCAAAGACAAATGTCACTACCTACTGTAGAGTTCAGACATGCTTGAAGATATCTGGCAGAAAGGTGGATTAGGGATGATTGAAGGTAATTTGCATGTGGGACCTAGGATCATGTTCTGGTGGATCACAAACCCAGGCAGACAAAACTGGCCTGATTCAGGGCCTGTCCTTGCCAGAGTCAGGCCAATCTGAGTGGAGCAAGTTATCTGTTTTGGCTAAAAGCTTCCTGAGACCTTGGAATGCAGGCTGTCCTGTCTTAATGATCCCCTAATTGTGTATAACAGACAAGAAGGAGAGAAGCTACCCCACACTTCAGCAGAAAAAGCCCTTTGGGTGAGAGAGCTCCCTCATAAATACTTGAGGCAGACTTAGCAGGGGATTAGGGTTCTGCACCACAACCCATCTGTCAGTTTGTCATTTGGTGGTGGTAATTTGTATGTTGCTGTGATGGTGGAAGCTTTACCACTGGTAATTCCCATACCAGCAGGGACACCTACTGGACAGGTTTCAATGGAATTTCCAGACTAAGACAGATGGATTAGCACAAGAGCCACAATAGTGGATTCAAATTTGCTGGTGATCATGAGGATGATGCAGGACTGGGCAAGAATTGTTTTGTTGTATATAAGGATCTTACAATCACAGATGGTTTGTGGTAGGTGATGGTAAAATACAGGCTACTATGATTAATGTGGGAGCTCTGGTAGCATAGTGCCTAAGGTTCTTGACTGCTAACCAGAGGGCTGGTGGTTTAAACCCACTAGCCACTCCTTGGAAGGAAGGTTGGGCAATCTACTTCCGTAGTGATACAGCCTCAGAAACCCAAGGAGGGGTCACTTAAGTCGGGTCCAACTCGACGGCACATAACAACAATAACAACATGATTAATGTAGTTGTATCTCTACACATAGTCTGGTGTGTCCTGGGTTAACCAATGTCTGAAATTAGTTCACTTAAAAAATACCGGGCCCTTAAACTCATCCTGAGGGCCTGATAATGATACTATAGTGGGGAGTCAACCAGGTAATCACTGTCAAGAATAGAATATAAAAGTGTTCATTCCATGTTCACCAAAGTGAGAGGGAATTGTTCCTTCAGGAGGAGTGATGTAATCTACATGAAGAGCTGGGTCTATTGATCTGGGTCTTTCCTCTGCGAATAAATGCTTTTTTTTTTTTTTTTTTTTTTAAACAACCAAGGAAAATAAGCTTGATGTTCACTTGCTTGGGACACAGTCAGTGCTCCTGTGCTTTTCCATTTGCCAAATTAGATTCTGCAGTCATAGACTTCTACACCTCTTTGTAAGCTTACTAATACTAAGCATTCATTTCATAATTATTTTTGAGGATGTTGCTGATAGAGATGGGGGGTAATAGCAGTGGTGATAGAAATCAACTAGCCATTCCTTTAATTTTCTACATTTCACTGGTGGAATTGTATAGAACAATAACATCTTCAATTGGACGCTGCTACAGTTCCCTCATCCAACTTCTGAAGTCATTCATAAAATTTACACTTAGAGGTTCATGTAGTATGTTTTCAAATGAGCCATTTAAAATATCTTGTATCAACCATAAATACAAAAACCTTTAAATTAATCACCAGAGAACTTGCTTGCCTTAGAAAATTGCTTTGAACTACTTTTTGATATGTGAGAAAATTATACAACCCCATCTTTTGCCATGAAACTGTCATTAGGATGTTAGAGAATATGTTATTCTAATTTTCAAAAATTATGTAACCAAGAATTTATTTGGTGTCTTGTATATGCCAAGCAATGTGTAATGGAAAATAAAGAAACTCAATACAAGGTCTTTGCTCTAAATGACCTTACAACTATTTGGTAGACAGGGCAAGACCTTAAGACAAGAAGCAATATGGCAAAATAAGGCAAGGTATTGAGTTTTACAAGACTCAGAGCTGTAAGAGTTCAAAAGAAGTGGGGAGTCCTTGGAGAAAGAGAGAGCGCAAGAGTCCAAAACCATCTGTCCTGTCTTGGCTGAAGACTTACTCTGGCTCAGACAATTCCTTTCACCTTTTGGCTTCTAGTTTGTTTGGTAAAAGGAAAATGTTATTGATATCCAAAGTACACTCTCATGAGAAATACACAGAAAATGCTTAAAACATGTGCATTTATTTGGTGGTCACCAAGTGTTGTCACCAGAGCTCCCAAATGTTAGATAGATTGAGAGAAAACTTTTCCTGGCCAAGTGGATATCTGTTGCCTTTGTCCACTCAGCATCCATCTTCCTGTTGTAGCTGTTATTTTTATAAGGTATCTACTTTCCTTGGGGAACCACTCCTTACCCACTCTCAGAACAAGTGTATTGGCAAAGACTGAGCCCACTCATCCAGCCCCTGGGGGCCTCTGAAAGCAAACTGGCCAACCAGAACTTTCCATGCCTCAGTCCACAGTAATGAGTTTAAGAACTGGCATGATCTTTGTGTTGCTGGAGCCAAGACTTTTTTTTTTTTTTTAATTCTAAAGCAGAATTACGCTGCATGGCAGATATTCACATGCCCTCTTCATTTATAATAAGTCCATGAACTATTAGTGAAATATGAATTAATGTAATGATATTAAAAAATAATATTAAAATAATATTTAAAATATTATATCCATGATTTAGGAGAGTTTAAATAAGAACTTAAGAAGTGCTTTGATGTCCTACTTGGTTGCAGTAGGCTGATGTACAGATTTGGTATATTGTCTGACCAAAACCAAAAAATCAAACTGGTTGCTGTTGAGTTGATTCTAATAGTTATCCTTATAGGACAGAGTAGAACTGCCCCACAAGGTTTCTAAGGCTATTAAAAAATGAAAGCAAACTGACACATCTTTCTCCCCAAGACAGCTGGTGGACTCAAACTACTGACCTTTCAGTTAACAGTTGAGCACTTAGTGACTGCATCACCTGGGCTCCTTGTATTATCTGTCTGAACCTCCTTCCAAAAAAAAAAAAAAACCCTAGTGCCATTGAGTCAATCCATCTCATACTCATGCTATGGGACAGAGTACAACCACCTCATAGGGTTTCCAAAGCTGTAAATTTTTATGGAAACAAAATATCTCATCTTTCTCCCATGGAGCCACTGGTAGGTTAGAACCAGCCACCTTTTGGTTAGTAGCTGAATGCCTTACTCATTGCACCACCTGAGTGCCTTTTTATTATATGAAGCACCTGGTAAATCACAGAGCTATATGAGCTCTTTCAGAAGGTCACTGAAAACTTTGTGTAGACATAATTGTCAACAGTAGTGCACCCACTGCCACTGCCACTAACTTGATTCCTATTCACAGCAACCAATTCCTATATAATGAAAACACTGGTAACTCCTTCTGTATAAAGTCCTAAATCATTGATATATTTTGAAAAAAAAAGTGTCAAGTTTCATTTTATTTTATAAAATTCTGTATTTAAATACAATTAAAAAGTCTAAACAATATCAAAACTGAAAGTGTCAGTATTTTAGTAAAATACATTTTGTCTCAAAACCTTCACCCAGGAACCAGCCCATCTCAATTTTCTTTGGGCTATACATTTCCTGTGTGTAAACACCTCTAAAAACATTACCAATACTGCAATGACATCTGTGTCAATACATTATTAGAAAACACCAGCCATCTTCCCACCCTTGTTGTTGTTGTTGTGTGTCATTGAGTCAGACCCGACCCATAGCGACCCCTCCTTGGGTTTCTGAGGCAGTATCACTACGAAAGTAGATTGCCCCATCTTCCTTCTGGGGAGTGGCTGGTGGGTTTGAACCGCCAGCCTTCTGGTTGGCAGTCAAGTGCCTTAGCCACTATGCTACCAGAGCTCCCCCCACCCTTGTAGGCTTATGAAAATAAAATGCATTTAGTCAAAAAAAGAAGGAAAAATAAGTCATATGAGAACAATTTACCTTTTTCAAAAAGTTAAATTTTATATTTTTAAAATTATGACTAAAAATTCACACTGTATACGTCAGTATTTTTGCTACACTGAAAGCATCGCTCATTTCTTGATAATGATGGAAAGGCAGATTAGGTGTTACAAAAGTAAGATTCTGATGGTGATGCTGACTTACAACAATCGCTAGCAGTCACACATTTGAAGCACGTGCACTGCTAGACTTCCTTCTATGACAGCCCTTGGGATTCAGGCCATTTTTAAAGGCTTGAAAGTGACCAGAACATTAGCTAATTTCAGAGAGTACAAAATGAAACACTATCTACGAATTCCAATAAGTATTGTCTCTGAAGATGACTTCTCAGAACTGCGGAACTCTTTATGGATATTTTAGCCTAGATGATGCTTGAAAGTAATCTCGCCCCAAAGCAGTTCATTTTCAAGAATACACTTACAACACTAATTGTTCTCACTCAGAGAGCTATCTAATGCTCTGAGATCCTCCAGCCCCTCCCAATTCCTCTCCTTGCCTTCAAATGTCTATCTTGTCTTCTAATAAGACTCATGGGCAGCAATAAAAGCATCCTTGCACTCTCATCTCCCGAATGGGGATATGGAACTACAGATGAGGCTCAGAGAAGCAAATAGCTCTTTCTTAATAAGAAACAACATGGACCAAGACCTCAAGGTAACTCTCTGAAAGTGTAGGCAGAGCTTCTAAAATAAAAATGTTAACAAGAAATTCAATACAGATAAGAATTGCAATGAGTTCTAAAGTAGAACTACAAAGTATTACCTCTGAGTCAGGCATGATGGTGTGCAGTGGTTAAAGCATTCACCTGTTAACAAAAGGTCAGTGGTTCAAATCCACCAGCTATGGGAGAAAGATGTGGCAGTCTGCTCGTGTAAAGATTTGCAGCCTTAGAAACGCTATGCGGGCATTTCTGCTCTGTCCTATAGGGTTGATATGAGTCAGAATGTGCTGGGGCAGCAATAAGTTTGGTGTTTTGCTATCTCTGAGTAGTGCAAATGGTTAACACACTTGGCTGCTAACCAAAAGTTTGGAGGTTTGAGTCTACCCAGAAGCACCTTGGAGTAAAGGCCTGGCGATCTACTTCCAAAAATTCAGCTATTGAAAACCCTATGGAGCACAGTTCTACTCTGACGCATAGGGTGTTGCTATACATCAGAATTGACTCCATGGCAACTACTTTTATTCTTGAAAATAATACATTCTAGTGGGAAACTTGAAGTCTTTCAATAGACCCTAACCATTTAAAAACAAAAGCAATAACAACAAAATGGAAACCAAACTAAATTTTCCTACCCCAAAGAAAAGATAGCCAGTGATCTAGAAGAACTTACATACTCCCAGAGATCTCTGAGATTAAGATGTGTAAACCTGTTAGGTACTTCCTTTAAATCTCCCGAAGTTTCACCAACTCAAATTTGTAAGAAAGGAGGAAAACTGATTGGGATGCGCAAGGAAATGTGTATGGGGAAATCACTTCAAAGAATGTTATAAGTAGTTCATTCCTTTTCTGCCTCTTTGTCACATATCAGTAAGTCATTTATTCACTGTGTGGCTCAGAGCTCTACTTTGTGGAACCAAACTGCTTTGAAAGTGCTCTGTATTCTCAACCAGTAAAACTGCGTAAATTCCAGGAGTGAACCTCAACAAAGAGATGTGTGAATTAGCTCTACTCTAAAGTCAAGGATACTGTCCTTCAGTGCACATACATATGTAAATTGAGATAATTCTATCAGCCATACTTGACTAGAGATTTCCCCTTTCCATGGGCAAATCATAACTGAAAGAAAGTTTGGCTGAGGATCATCTAAAAAAAGAAAAAAAAAAAAAAAAAAAAGGTTTATTGATTTCCTTCTTTGTGCTAGGTCCTGGGACTCTAAGAGACAATCCCTGACCCTGGTGAGCTTGACCAGCCACGAGAGAAACTGACACAACACCTTGGGTATGATCAGCCTGAAGGGCAGTTCAGGCTCAGTGAGAACTCTGAAGACAAAAACATGTGCTGTTGGAACTGAGAGGGAGATAATACAAAGGCCTGGAGCAGAGAGTCTCTAGTTTCCTGGCACTGCTGTAACAACAATAACAACAAAAGTTCTACAAATGAGTGGGGTTGAAGAACGGGGGCTTATTGTTTCACAATTTTGGAGGCTGGAATCCATATCAGGGCATCAGCTCCAGAGGCGGGTCCCTCCTCATAGGTAGTGCTGGGTGTTCCTTGGCAATAGAGGGATCATCATATGGCATTAGTCTTTCCCCTGTGTTTGTGTCACTGTCTAGTCTGCTCTTTTTATAAGACACTTCTCCCAGGGATTGGGTTTAACACCCACCCTATTCTTGTTTGTCTTCATTAATATAACAAAAGAAAGTCCCTATTTCCAAACAAAGTCACACTCACAAATGAAGATTCAAGACTTCAACAAGCATTTTGGAAGGACAGGATTCAATCCATAAGAGGAGCAAACATTATCCTATAAGGATCCATTTTTCTTCCCCACATTTTCATTTTGAAATAACTTCAAACATACAGGAAAATTACAAAAATGGTACAAAGAACTTTATACCATCATCAGATGTCTCAATTTTTAACATTTTATCATTTTCCCTTCATCATTTTCTAGGTTTTTTTTTTTTTTTTTTTTTTTAAGGTCCATGAGGAAAGTTGCAGACAAGATGCCTCTTTCCTAAATACTCAGAGTGTATTTCTTAAGAAGAAGGATATTTTCTTATGTAACCTTAATACAATTGCCCAAATCAGGAAATGATCACTGATAATTCTTGGTTTGAAGGTGATTTATTGACCATCCTTGTGCACATTTTCTCCTGTCTCACAGATTTCTGTGCATTCCAAAGGATACAGGAGGAGACCCTCACTCTTCCTAGCACCTTAGCAGATTCCCAAGTGGGAGACGGGTGGACTATAAACCATCTAACTCTCCTGCCCAAAGTGTCTCTAATGACATGGCATTCAGTCCTCTCAAAGGAAACACATGTTCAACTCATCCATTAGCCAATTTCATTTTTTAAAATTCCCTCTGACATTAAATAGTTTTGCTTCTGCCAGAGAAGTCCTTTCCTGGCCCGCAGCTCCTCTGTGCCAGCTTCCTCCTCCTCCCTGTCTGCCTGTGTCCGACACAGAAGCCACATCAGATCCATGGGGAAGAAAGAGACAAATGTCCTGTCAACACGTCCATTGCCACCTCGTCCTTGGCGCACTCATCACTGGAGGTAACAACAGGCAGGGTGCTCCCAACACTGGAGTGAGTTAGTCCGATGATGTTTTCCTCAAATGGAGGCAAGGATCCTGGAGCTTGTTCAGCAGGTGATGAGAATTAGACATGAACACTGGTAAGAACAAGGGTTCTCCGAATTGAAAACACTCACCCCTTCCTTGACTTGTTTTTTGCCAGCCTAAGCTCAAAATACTTGGCAACAAACATCCTCAGCTATTAATCTGGGATTAAAAGAACTTTTTGAGCCTTTATATTCAGATGTTGAAATAATTTCAGAATTCACTGTTATAAAAAACATTACTCTGAGCAGAGTTTTAGTGCTTAGTAACAGATGCATTTTAGGGCTTGGCTCCTGGGATGGCCTGTTAACCAAGTACAATCATGTGATTTTTCTAATGATGCTTAAGATCCTTCCAGAAATATGAAATGACCAATTCCTGGAATAAAACACATGTGCTTTTCCAGAACTTTCTCACAACCTAATATAGTTTTCTTCCATTAACAAGAGGCATAACATTTAGCATTTCCTCTGGCTATAAAAACAGCAGGATAAAGAATCTTCAAAAATTGAAGGAATGAACGTTAAAAAAAAAAAAAAACAACATTTTAACAGTAGTTTATTTATGACTAGTTGCAAATAGGAACTTGGTCTAAACACTTTACTCAAAAGCATAGTCCAAGGAGCACTGGCACCAACATCATCAAGGAGTTCTTAAAATGCAGAGTGCCAGGCCCTGCCACAGAACTACTGAATCAGAATCTGGATTTCAAAAAGATCACAGATGATGTGTAAGCACATTAGGGTTTGAGAAGTACTGGTATAAAGATGGGTATAATAGGCTAAAAGAAGCTAAAAGAAGTGATCACAAAATGGTTACTCTTTCAAAGCCTGAGTTGAGAGAGGAGATGGGAGTAGAACAAATTAAAGGAGAGCAGTTATTTAGTCCTCAAAAGTGACTAAATAACTGATACCCCTCTGATTTTTCTGGGATGGAATTGCTAGATTCAGCAAATAAAAATACGGAGCATCTGTTTAAATGTAAACTTCATATAAACAATGCATAATTTTTTGGTATGTCCCATAGAATATTTGGACAGATTTACACTAAAAATACCATGCACTGCCAGAAGAATGAACAGATCTATCCTGGAAGAAGTGCAGCCAGAATGCTCCTTGGAAGCAAGAATGGCCAGTCTTTGTTTCACCTACTTTGGTCATCTTGTCAGAAGGGACCCGTCCTTGGAGAAGGATACCATGCCCAGTAAAGTGGAGGTTCAAACAGAAAAGGAAAGACCCTCAACAAGATGGATTGACAGTGGCTGCAATGATGAGCTCAAGCATAGCAAAGATTATGAGGCTGGTTGGTGCAGGACTGAGCAATATTTTGTTCTGTTGTACATAGAGTCACTAGGAATTGGAGCTGACTTTATGGCACCTAACAACAACAATATACTAAAAATATTTTTATTGTTTATTTGAAATTCAAATTCAACTCAGTAGTCTGTGTTGTTCTAGTAACCCTATTACAGAGACTCCAGATTTAAATATATATATTTAATGGTTAATATTAATATAATAATGGTTATATATTAATATATTTAATGGTTCCACCTGGCTTATGTGTGAAATGGGCAGAAGAGATAGGTATACCAAAAGACAGACAAGTCAGTGTACACTGGCCATATTTACAAGCCTTGAAATAAATTTTTAGTTACATAACACTCAAAACTTGTACAAGAAACACTAAGCTAAAAGCTAAATAATGATTTTCTTAAAGAACATGACAAGTGGTGTTGTTAGTTGTTGTCAAGTCATCTCTGCCTCATGGCAACCTAATGTACAACAGAATGAAATGCTGCCCAGTCCTGCACTATCCCCACAATCATTCATGTATTGTAACTCATTGTTTTAGTCAACTTGTTGGGAGTTTCCTGACCCTCTTCTTGACCCACTATCATATCCTTTTCTAGTGACTGATCTTTCCTGATGCTTTGTTGAAAGTAAACAACTTCAACCATCCTTGTTCCTAAGGAGCAAACTGGCCATGTTGTTAGCTGCTGTCAGGCTGATTCTGTCTCATGAAGACTCCACATGTGCAGAGTAGAATTGTGCTTTATAGGGTATTTAGGCTTGTGACCTTTCAGAAGTAGATCACCAAGCTTGACTTTTGAGTTACCTCTAGTCAGGTTCAAATCACCAGTGTTTTGGTTGGTAGTTGAGCACTTGAATTATTTGCATGACCCAGGGAGTCCTCCATTTTGACCATATTTTCTCCTAAACCAATTTGTTTGTTCTTCTGGCAGGGCATGGTGTATTCAATATTCTTTGCCAACACTTCAATTCAAATGTGTCAATTATTCTTCAAGCTTCCTTTTCCATTGTCCAGCTTTCCCATGAATTTGAGGCAACTGAAAATACTATGGCTTGGGTAAGAACTTTACTCATCATATCCAACAAAGGGCTTATTTCTAAAATTTGTAGAAAGTTTCAACACCTCAACACCAAAAAGACAAGCAATCCAATTCAAAAATGGGAAAAGGATATGAACAGACACTTGACCAAAGAAGATATTCAGGCAGCCAACAAACACATGAATAAATGCTTGTGATCATTAATCATTAGGGAGATGCAAATCAAAACAATGAGATATCGTCTCAACCAAAACAACAAATGCTGACAAGAGTGTGGAGAGATTGAAACCCTCATGCACTGCCGGTGAGACTGCAAAAGGGTGCAAACAAATGTGGAAAGTGGTATGGTGCTTCCTTAATAAGTTGGGAATAGAAATACCATTTGAGTCAGCAATCTCACTACTAGGAATATATCCTAAAGAAGTGCGATCTGAGACATGAAAGATATATGTTGTGGTAGTTAAGGTTATATGTCAACTTGCCTGGGCCTGGTTGAGTGACTGGGCAACTGGATGTAGTTATTCCCTGTGGTCAGATTGGTAATCAACTCCATGGTGGAATCTGCTGGAGCAGCTGAGTCGCTGCTAATTTAGACATATGATCTGCTTCCAGTATGTAAGAAGCAACTTTGAGTAAGGGCTGCAACTTTTTGGAATGCTTGAATCCCACATGTAGCTGAGTCTTCATTTAGCAGCCTGCCACGTTTCCTGCTGATCTTGGGACTGTCTCTGAACTTGAACTAATGGCCTACCATATTGTGTGGTAATATTGGAATTGTGCCATTGTATTTGTCGACCTTGGGTTTGTCAGCCTCAGCAGCCAGCAGCTGCCTGAGGGAAAAGATGTCCCCAGCTCCAGTGGGCCAGTAGCAAGAGGCAGAGCTGAAGCCCAAGGTCAAAGGGCTTTCACCCAGTCGCTACAGGTGGTACTTTGAACTTGGACTTCTAGCCTCCCAAACTTTAAGAGAATAAACTCTTGTTTGTTAAAGCCCCCACTTGAGGTAATTTCTATTAGAGCAGCACAGAGTAACCAAAACATATACACACCCAAGTTCATCGCAGCACTTTTTGTGGTAACAAAGAGTTGGAAACAACTAAAGTGCTCATCAACAGAAGAATGGATAACAAAACTATGGTACATACACACATATAATGGAATACTATGCAACATTAGAGAATAATGAAGAATCAATGAATTTCTTCATAACTTGGATGAACTTGGAGGACATTATATTGAGTGAAATAATCACAGAAGGACAAATGTTATATGAGTCCATTATTATAAAAAGTCAAGGAAAGGTTTACACAGGGAAGGAAATTTTCTTCTTGGGTTACTAGGGATGGGAAAAGGAGGGAAAAATAGATGAATAGTTAAGAGATAGGTGTTGACATGGGTTAAGGGAAAAGTAGTATAACAAAAACATGTGACTAACGCAATATAAATAAGGAAAAGGAAGACATGGAAAGGTGTGTCCAAGGTACAGGCAATAAAGGCAAATACTATTACATACACAAAATAATAATAATAATAATAAACTCATTGGCATTGAGTCAATTTCAACTCATAGTGACCCTATTGTTGTTGTTGTTGTTATGTGTCATCGAGTCGGACCCTATATGACAGATAAATTTATTAAAATAATTTACTAAATTATTTAAATTTATTAAAACTGCCCATAGGCTTTTTAATGCAGTGAATATTTATAAAAGTAGACTACCTCATCTTTATCCCACAGAACAGCTGGTAGGTTTGAACTGCCAATCTTTCAGTTAGTGCACAAATGTGTTAACCACTACACAACCAGAGCTCCTTTTAGTTATCAAAGTGACATGAAAATTAGTAATCCTAGTATTGTTACTTTTAAATTAATCATATTCTTTAGAATCAAATATGACCATTGAATCTGCCTTCCCTTTCAATATCATTTACTCCTGTGGATTTAAATATTGCCACTGTGTCTACCACAAGAGTTAGTGCCTTTATATGGTATCATTTATAGTTTGTTTTCTGGGCTGCAAGTGAAGATTCTATTCCTAGGAACTGTCTATTTTATGTTTCTGTGGTTTCAAAATTGTACGAAAGGATAAACCATCACTTACACCTGTCTGGTTACTCCTAAACTACTGTTTACCAGAAACAATATCCACACTGAATAGTTTTGTTTCGCCTTTACCTTCTTTTCATAATTAACTACTCACATCAACTAGAAATAAACAGAAGAAATATCTTAACCCAAGAAAGCCAGTGAAGACAAGAGTCACTTCCCTTTGCCTCCATTTGCTAAAATATACTTTTTAAAGACAAAAGTAATCTTTCTGAATGAACCACTAAACCCACTGCTATCAAGTCGTATACAACTCATGGCAACCCCTCCTTGGGTTTCTGAGGTGGTATCACTATGGAAGTAGATTGTCCAAACTTCCTTCCGAGGAATGGCTGCTGGGTTTGAACCGCCAGCCTTCTGGTTAGCAGTCAAATGCCTTAGGCATTACGCTACCAGAGCTTCTTTCTAATTGACTTTGATGAACTTCACTACTAGAACAATAATCTTTTCTTCCCTTAGTGATTTGTATTTCTTTGTTCTTTTTCTCTTCTTTCCTTCTCTTTACTTTCATTGTAAATGAAATTTATCTTTTTCTCACATGTGCCTGAGACTGTAGCTTATCTATTGTCTCATCTTACCAGGACCCAGGCAGTTAAGTGCTAATTTGGAACAGCCCTACTTCCTGTGACATGAAAGCTATTTCCAACCAGACAGGATGGTTTGTGACTTACTCAGGCCCTCCTCAGCCTGAATTTCTAAACCCTGAGTCCCCTGGTTAAATCTTCCCTCTGCTCAAGGCTTGAGTAATGACTCAACAGTATCTCTGGGAGGTGCCCACCCTCACCAGTAGCTGCTTCACAAAGAGGTTGAATGGTTTCTAGAATGTGTTCTATCGGACAGTTTAATAACCAGGCAGTTTTGATTACCATTTTGCCTATGGAAAAAGGAAATTCTTTTTTTTTTTTCCCTGCCTTGTTTCTTAAACACAGAGGAATGAAAGTATATGTTTGACTAAGCATGCCATTTCTGAAATATTTTAATTTATTCAGCAAACACTTAGGTAACATTTGGCTGATGGTTCAAACACATCAGCCATTCCTCAGAAGGAAGACTGGGCCATCTATTTCCATAGAGATACTGCCTCAGAAAACCAAGGACGGATCACTATGAGTCAGAACCAACCAACTCGACAACAGTGTTTTTTTTTTTTTTTTTTTTTTTTGAGATGTTCCAGGTACAGACAGATGATTAAATATTGACTCATTTCATAGTCATAACAAACGAATCAGGTAGGTGCTGTGATTGTCCCTACTTTACTGATAAAGAAACTGCGGCCTAGAGAGGTAAAGCTGCTGACCTAAGGCTGTACATCCTGCAAATGTTGGACCGAGGATATTGCACTCAGGCTCCATGACTTTGTTGCCTCTCCCCACATCAAAAGAGACAAACTCATTTTCCCCAATCAATCAAGTGATAATCAGATTTCCAGTATACCTGTATTTCTAATACAGTAAAACATGTGAAAGCCAGAACCTGGGTAACGGGGAAACAAACCAGAGAAGGAAAATGCAAATATTTTTCACTAATTGAAAGCGATAGAAAAATAGTAAGACTGCACCTTATCAAAGGCTTAAAACTTGCAAGACTCAGAAAAAGAAGGTAGTCTTGCTGAGTTCCAGCTCTCACAGTCTTCCTTGTAATTCTGAATTCTCTCAGGTAATGCATTCTGCAACTCATCAGCCATAGTTGAGGCTTTTTATTTATCTTTCCAAACCTCATACTATTTCATAAACATACCTGTAAACACGAGGCCTACTTGCACATTATCAAATGAATGAGCAAAGGGTAAATGCACTGCCGTGGAGTCGGATTAGGCTCATAGTGACCCCTCTGTGGGTTTCCAAGGCAGTATCGCTACGAAAGTAGATTGCCCAACCTTCCTTCCCAGGAGTGGCTGCTGGGTTTGAACTGCTAACCTTCTGGTTAGCAGTCAAAATGCCTTAGGGACTATGCCACCAGAGCTCCTACATCCCAATAGTTATTTCCAGTATTTCAAAGAACACAATTTTAAAATGATGCATACAAGTAAAAAAAGCTGCAATTAATAAAATGTAGAAAATATTATACAGTTCAAAAACCAGCTTTAAACTTCTAAAAATATATATAAAACAAACACAGAAAAGTGCTTAGGGCCCAATACTTTCACTCAAATGGGAAATACAGATAATATATGAGTAGGATTAATGATCTAAGTAAAAAGAGCATTAAACTGGTAGAAAGGGAAAGTATTTAAGCATATGTCACAGTGGAAATGAAGTGGAGAAAAATTATACAAGTTGTCTGTTATGTGCTGAACTGTGTCCTCCAAGGAGATATGCTCAAATTCTAATTTCTGGTAGAATCTGGATGGTGGAGGGCAGTTCCAGTCCATCCAGTAGGTACCTCAGAAGAAAGGCCTGGCAATCTACTTTTGAAAACTCAGCCATTGAAACTCTATGGACATAGTTCTACTCTGATATGCATGGGGTCAGAATCCACTCAAGGGCAGCTAGTTTAAACCTTGATACCTGTGAATGTGATCTTAGTTGGAAATGGAGTTGTTGCAGATGCAAATAATAAATGAAAATGAGGTCATACTGGAGAAGGGTGGTGTCTCTATAAATCTTTGTGGTGTCTCTATAAAATGAAGAGAGACACAGAGAGACAGATGGAGGGAAGATTGTCAGGTAAACACAGAGGAAAAGGTTAGAATTATGCTGCCACAAAGCAAGGAATGTCTGGGACTACCACAAACTGCAAGAAACAAGGAAGGATCCTTATCCCATCCTTCAGAGAAATCATGGCTCTGCAGACAAGTTGACTTACAAATTTCACCCTCCAGAACTGTGAAAATAAATTCTGGTGTTCCAAGACTCCCACTTTATGGTAATTTGTTACAGCAGCCTTAGGAAACAAAGACATTGTCTTTTATATTAAGCGACAACATTTCTTTCTTTTGGTGTTTATTTTTTTATTAACTAGTACGCAATCCTACTTCCGTAGTGATACTGCCTCGGAAACCCAAGGAGGGGTCGCTATGAGTCGGGGTCGACTCGATGGCACATAACAACAACAACAACAACAAGTACTATGATAACACCATCAGCTGACCATGATTTTCAGAAGAAAAAAAAAAATCAAGATATTTAACAGTTAAATATACACATAGGGAGACCTACTTTTAGTTTCCATGCATCATGCTGAACTCACTGGCACAAGTGGACTACCAATTTTCTTCTCTGTTACAGCAACAGAAATAAAATCTGGCAGAGAACAAGATAGTTACCATACCCATAACCAGAATCTGCTCATCTTTTTTTCCAGTTGCTATTCACATCAAATTTAAGAAGCCACCCTCTTATATTTCCCAGAGGTCTCTGAAAAATAAAATTAGGAAGAAAAGGGATGACTATTGAGGACTGTGGGTGGGAAAACCATGTACCTAATTTGTTCCCAAAGTTTTGAAAGAAAGCAGCATGATGATAATAACATATTTTCACTGATTCATCTACAAGGAACGCACACAGTACCAAGTGCAGAGAAGCTGTGCTGGTGGTGACAGTCGAGTTAGCATTCTTGGAGCCACATGTTCTGAGCCAATGTCAGCTCTGATCTCCCTGAAGTACTGCACACTCTGATGAGTATGGTTTGGAAGATTTCTTGCAAAGTGGAGAATATGGGGGGGCAGAAAATGCCTGAAGTAGCATTGAAACCTCAGTGTTGTCTTAGTTTGGTCAATTATGCCATCAAATCAATTTATCAGGAAAATTCTTTCCTACAATATTGGGGCAGGAGAAACAGTTGCTGTCAAGTCATCTTTGACTCATAGCAACTCTAAATATGCCAAAGTAGAACTTTGCCCCATAGGGTTTCCAATGGCTGATTTTGGGGAGGTCCCCAGGCCTTTCTTCTAAGGCACATCTTGGTAGACTTGAACCTTCAACCTTTTGGTTACCAGCTGAGCACATTATTGCTTGCACTATCCAGGGACACTACAATATTAGGAGGACCTTGTTCAAGGGCCTTGTGTATTCCTAATCACTAGGTGAATTACACAGGGTTGTAAAGTATGTTCAAGTTAATTTAATATGTTTTATGATTTAATAAAAAGAATCAATGCATTTGAATTATGGTGCTGGAGAAGGCTATTGAATAAACCATAGACTGCCAGGGAAACAAACAAATTTGTCTTGGAAGACGTACAGCCAGACAGAAGCAAGAGTGGTAAGACTTTGACTTACATACTTTGAACATGTTATCAGGAGTGTCCTGGATATGGACACTATACTTGGTAAAGTAGAGGGGCAATGAGAAAGAGGAAGACCCTCAATGAGATGGAGTGACAGAATGGTTGCAAAAATCGACTCAAACATAACGATTGTGAGCATGGTATAGACAAGGCAGAGTTTCATTCTGCTATGCATAAGGTCACTATGAGTTGGGACAAACCTGACATCTAATAAAAATACAAATTAATAAGAGTGATTTTATTTTAGATCACAGACGTATCTATGAAATCTCCCACCCATCTGCCAGTGTGCCATAGTAGATGACTTGTATGTTGCTATAATACTGGAAGTTATACCATTAATGTTTCAAATGCCAGCATTTGAATAGTGGTGGATAGGTTTCAGCAGAACTTCTAGACTAAGACAGACTAGGAAGAAAGGCCTGGTGATCTACTTCCAAAGATTAACCAATGAAAACCCTATGGATCAGAAAGAGTATCATCTGTACTACTACAAGTAGTAGTCCACTTGTGCCAGTGAGTTTAGCATGATGCATGGGAACTAAAACTAGGTCTTCCTATGTATATATTTAACTGTTAAATATCTTGCAATAAGCCTAGTAAACTGGTTAAATTCACTGGTTAAATTCTCCAGCATACCAATGATCATGAGGATGGTGCAGGATGAGGTGATGTTTGTTTCTGTTGTATATGGGGCTGCTATGCATCGGAGTTGATTCAGTAGCAACTGACAACAACAAAAATCTATGAAACATATTAAACACTATGCAGAGATCAGCAGCTTATCAAAGGAATCAAAAATTAAACACACACCCAAGTTTGTTGCATTCCCAGGGATGATTCTTAGTTTTTCCTCACCTTTGACCAGTGTGTTATCTATGTAAAATAGTGCCTATGGCATTTACTTTTAAATTGCTGAATGATCTCTCACAGCTAGTGATGGAAACTGGGATGGCCAATAGAAACTTCTCATTGGTGCTCCCGCTGCCTTGAGTGGCACTCACAGCAAATGCTAGACCTGCTATACTTTAAATACCTTCTTCCTTTGACTCAGTGTGAGCCTCAGCCTCAGCAGTAATTGGAAGAGGTACGCCGATGGAATAGGATGCTAGATAGGTCCCCAGCCCTGGACCTACTACCTCTTCTAGTTCCACAAGCTATTCATTTCACAATTATTGATCACAATCATAAAACAAATACACATGAGAAAGGGAACACTGATAAGTCCACATTCATTCTTAAATGGTTCATGTGCCATCTTTCCCAGAAAAGATTTTGGATATTTTGATAACACTGAAGAATATGCGAAAGAGGGTGAGGAGGAAAACACCAACAGTGAGGTCTAGCCACCATGGACATATGTTATAACTGCTCTTCAATTTGGCAGAAGCTCAAACACTGTCAACCTTAGCTTCAACCCAAATCAGCTGCTCAGCACATCATTTCCAAGTAGTTTTAAAAGAAGGTAAGCAATTAATATAGTCCTTGCCCCTAAAGACCTTTTAAATTCATGGATGGTATAAGGAAAATTACATAGAGTAGGAACATAAATGTTAGTTGCTGTTGAATCAGTTCTAACACAGAGCAAAACATTGCACAGTCCTGAACCGTCTTCATGGTTGTTGGTATGTTTTAGCCCATTGTTTCAGCCGCTGTGGGAACCCATCTCAATAAGGACCTCTTTTGCCTTCACTAACCATCCCCTTTACCAGCCATGAAGCCATAATATCCTTTTCTAGCAACTGGTCTTTCCAAATAATACGTCAAAAGTAAATAAGTCTTATCATCTTTACTTCTAAGGAACGTTCGGTTTCTATTTCTCCTAAGACTGATTTTTTTTTTTTTTTTAAGCAGTCCAAGGTATATCTAATATTCTTTACCAACACCACAGTTTGAACACATCAATTCTTCTGTCTTCCTTTTTCATTATCTAAATTTGTATTCATATGGGTCAATTAGAAACACCATGGCTTGGGTCAGATGCATTTTCCTCACCAAAGCAGTATCTGTTTCTTAAAAATTTAGGAACACAAATTGATCCTAAATGTACTCATTCAGAGTCTAAAGTTTAGATATACATACATTTAAATCCATATTCTAAAACCAGATCTGCAAAGAGTCATTCCTCACCCCCAGGTGGTAAAGAGTCCACAGAAATGCCCAACATGTAATCATACAATCAGTTGAAACCTATTTTTTTTTTTTTATTGTGATTTGAGTGAAAGTTTGCAGAGCAAATCCATCTTCCATACAGAAGTTCACATAAATTTTGTCTCATGACATTGACTGTAATTTCCCACAGTGCAACTGCTCCCCTCCCACTTCCTCCCCATAGTTACCTCTTCCCTATGTCCTTCCCTCCCATGTACTCCTGCCCCCCCCAGATGTCTCCCTATGCATATATAGTCCTTCTATTCTCCTATGATTGATCTCTCCAAGGAGTGTATCTACCTAATGTAAATGTTCATTTCATATGCCACTTTTGTTTGGTTGGAAGCCACAGGAGTGGGTTCAATTCCAGACCTGAAAGGCAGCTAGAGGCCATAGTTTCAGGGGTTCCACCAACCTCTATCAGACCAGCAGAACTGGTGCCTTTTTTTTAATGATTTTGAGTTTTGTTCCATGTTGTTCTCCCACTCTATCCAGGATCTCCTACAGAGATCCCTCCCGTGTGGTTGACAGTGGTAGCCAGGCACCATCTAGATCTTCTGGTCCCATAGTCCTAATTGTTTCCATGCATCTTTGGTTTACTTCATTCTTCTTTGCTCTGGATGAGGAGAGACCCATCGTTGGCTCTAGATGGCTACTTGCAAGCTTTTAAGATCCTAGTTGCTACTCACCAAAGTAGGATGTGGAACAATGTTTTGTGTAGTATGTTATACCAATTGAGCTTGATGTCCTCTGTGACTATGGTCCTGAGCCCAGAGATCCAACTAATTTAATTGTTCCATCCAGGTAGCTGGCTGTGGCCAATACATGACTACAACCTTGTCCCTTGTCAGCTCTACTATATAGCTGGAAATTCTTACAGAACATACAAAGACATCTGTAGAAATATTGTCTGACAACCCTATACATGGTCATGGGCACACTACCCCCTGCATAGACATACCTAATAGTTCAGCCTAGCCACCCATCTACCCACCCGTAGATCAGTGTTTGCCCTCACTGACAACACAGTACTGTATGTGCAAAAGGGTTCATCTTTGTTGCCTGTACCCCTATGAACCTCTGGATGGTGACTAAATTTTTTTTTTTTTTGAGATAAATACATCAGGAGTTCATACAAATATTTCCAATTCAAGTTTAGAGTTACAGGTTTATATTTAATTTCTAAGAGCCCCATCTTGTACCACCTTCATGATCATTAGTAAAGTTAAGTCCATTGTGGTGCCCACAGTGTATTTTTATTGTCTTCCAGCTAGGGGTATCATCTTCTAGTAATATACCAGACATATGAAAACCTCATAGGGTTTTCACTGGTTAATTTCTATAGATAGCCAGGTCTTTCTTCCTACTCTGTTTTAGTCTGTCTTACTCTGGAAGCTCTGATGAAACCTGTCTACCATGGGTGACTCTGCTGGTATTTGAAATACTGGTGCATAGCTTCCACAACCATAATAACACATAAGCCACCATAATAATAGGAGAAATTTACAGATGGGTGATGGACCAATTTATTACATTACTAATATAATTACTGAAAGCAATTTATAATTTCTTTGTTATTTTTGTCCTTAGGATATATCCTACAGTAGATATTCAGCCAAATATATTGAGGTTAAAAATCTCTGGAAATAATTATTTTCTATGTGGTATTTAATACTTAGTTAGACTGATGTGTTAATTTTGCTTTTGATTTAAGGGATTGCTTTCTTTACATTTGATTCAATTTTGTAAAACATTTGCATGATTCCAAATAGACAAAACAAGGTACATTAAGAAAAACCCAGCTCCTAATCCTGTCCCTTCCACTCTATTTCTGCCCTCCTCTTATAATTAACCAGCTTTATTATGTTTTGTTTATCCTATTATTTTTAATACTTAAATATTAAATAAATAACCCTTTTTTGATTAAACATAGTATATTACACATTCTCAATTTTACTGCACTTAACAAGATATCCTAGAAATTACTCCATAGCAGTATTAAGTAGGTATTCATCTCTTTTTACAGCTCTAAAGTACTCCATTGGGTGGATGCTACAAGTTTATTCAACCAGCCCCCTCCTGATGGACTTTTGAGTTATGGCCAAGTTTTTTCTATTGCAATTGTGCCACAAGGAGTAGCCTTTTACATTCATCTTTTCATATTTTTGACAGCTTATCTTTGGGATAAATTCCAAGAAGTTTGTTTGGTCAAAGGGTGAATAGATACATGATAGATGGTAATAGACAGATAGATAGATAGATAGATAGATAGATAGATAGATAGATGTATAGATGGATAGATAGATGACTTTGAGTTGACTCTGACTCATTGTGAGCTTTATGTATAACAGCCCTCAGTGTTACCTGGTCTGATATCATCCTCACTGTTACTAGCTTGTTTGAGTTCATCATTGAGGCTATTGTGCCAATCCCTCCCCCTGAGGGTCTCTCTCACCCTCACTGATCCTCTTCTTCACCAAACACAATGTCCTCTTCCAGTGATTGATGCCTCCTAATGACATGCACAAAATAAGTGAGTCAGACAATCTTTTGTTGTAATCCATAAGGTTTTAATTGGCTAATTTTTGGAAGTAGATTGTCAAGCCTTTCTTCCTCATCTGTCTTTGTCTGGAATCTCCAATGAAACCTGCCCATGATGGAGGACTCTGCTGGTATTTGAAATATGAATAGCGTAGTTTCCAGCATCATAGCAACATGCAAGGCACCACTGTGACAAACTGACAGATGGGTGATGGGATATTACCATATTTCCTCCATAAGAATTATATCATTATGTATTTTTACCAGCAGTGTATAAGAAAACATGTTTCCTATAAACACTACAACAGAAAATATTTTCAAACTCCAAAACCAATTAGGTCACTTACTGAGAAAGATCTTTACCAGAGGAGCCAAAATAAAGTTCTTACAGTGCTTGCAATAACCTAAGAACAACAGTTTGTGAAGCCTCTGGTAGGTACTTCTCAGCATTTAAATCTAGGAATTTGACTTGAATATGACAGAGAAGTAGTAGAACTGGAAAGACAGATTTAGACAGAGGAGAGACTGTTTAGCTCATTCAACATCAGAACCAATGACTGGTATAGTTATGTCTGGCCCTCTTTTTCCTGTAACTTCTACTGTGGATGAGTAAGTGCCATCCCCATTTCAGAGATATAGAAACAAACTCAGCAAGGAGCAAAGGATTACCCAATCTTCACGCAGAGCGTTCTGGCTCATACTTGAACTCCATAGTGTGTTTTTCAGGATGCTTTCAGGAGCCCCATTGACTTAAAAAGCTAAGAAAATGGATCCTTATCTTAGCTCTGGCACTAGCTGTAATACGTAGTAAGTCATTTACCCCTCTGGGTTTCAGTTCTCTCAGCAGGAAAATCTTGGGTTTAGGTAAGAGGTTGCCAATCCTCTTCTAGGTTTCTGATCTACGTGCATGAGGGTAAAAGAATGCTGCCTGGAAGCCATCAGACCTGGCTGGGGAAGCTTGAGAAAAGCCCCACTCCATACTATTGACAAATCTGAATCAGCAGAGCCCAAGATCTTCTCACACAGGAAGGATTAGGGCACACCCTCAGGGAAGCTACTCAGCTGCTCACAGTAGATCCCACCATGGAGTTGATTACCAGTCTCATCACAGGGAATACTACATCCAGCTGCCCAGCCACTCAACCAGGCCCAGCCAAGTGGACACACAAACTTAATTACCACAATTACTAACAAAGGATTGGAGGTTTGAGTCCACCAAGAGACCCCTATGTAAAATAAAATAATAATAATAAAAGTCCTGGAGATCTACTTCTAAAAAATCAGCCATTGCAAACTGTATGGATCAAAGCTCTACTATCATATGGGCTTACTATGAGTTGGAATCAACTCCAAGGGAAGTGAAGGACAGAGAGGTTCAAAATGGCCCAGTGCCCCAGGTGGGCACACTCCAAAGCCCATCAGGAATTCTCCTTCTTGGTGAATGTGCTTTGTAATTGGCCAGTTACACACAGACACACATAGATAACCCCCAAGTGGAGAACTTACATTCTCTGCATTATGATTGAACTTAAATTCTCAGAAACAACTTACGGGGGAAATTCTTATGAGTAAAGAAATCAGCTTCCTTCTAAGACCAAAAGCCATCTGGAAACATTTTCCATTACCATCCAATTAAGTAAAAAGGTAGTGGTCTACAGTTCACAAGTGATGGATATTCCATTTTAAAGGAAAGATGATATAGTCAACCACACCACTAGCACACAGCATCCAGTTTCTAGCTTGCCTACTTCCAGCCCTCTATCAGACTGGAAATCGTTGCCAATATCACATCAGTAAGAGGGTCAAAGAAGAAAAACATGATCTTTCAGATAGTAAAGACAAAACTTGAAGTAGAAGGGACACAGACATATGGCAGTGGAACTCAGATTTGCAGGAAGCCAGGAGCCTCTGACTTGTGACACCCGAGATTCAGGCCCACCCCCCAGAATCTTGGGTTCATAGGGGCTGAATGGTGGCCTGAAATTACACATCAAACAAGCTCTCAGGTGATACTGATGCTGCTAATGTGGCGACCTCACATGAGAACCACTTGTCATTGATATCCGTACACAATGCCTATAACTTGTATCGGTGGCCCACAGAAAGATAGGCATATATGCAGACATCTACACATCTAGCTCCCCTGCCCCATGTATGCACACCTTATACCTATAACACACCTGTGCCCCTCACATAGATGCCACATGTATGCTCACCATAAGCATACATGTGCACCTGGAAATGCTCTGAGTATCTGCATCACTCATAGATATGACACACTAGCAAAATGCACACAAAGAATAGTACATGATTTCACCATATAGTCTGATATAAACACTTACACACTACCTGTACTACAATATACACCACATACCTGCACCACACATCTGTACCACATGTGCACACCCTCTATGTACAGAATGAACTCACACACATACCACATACAGGCATTGTCCACCTGCACCACACATTCACATCTCACATTTGTTCCACACGCATATATGCACACACACCTCCAAATGCACAATATATGCACTGCCCCTTTGCACCCTACACAAAATTCACACTTGCACCACATATGTGAACCTCACATCCTGTTTCATACACAAGTGCAGATTTGCACTCACACACATATCACATACAAGTGTTGGTTAACCTGCACCACATATACATACACACACACATACCTCACACATATTCCATATACATACACCATCAGGCAACATATGCCCTGTTCATCTGTTCCTCCACCTGTTCCACACACCCGTGAATGCATGCACCTACACACACTTCACCCACACAACACAATCACTATCCATCAGTATTACACACACACACCTCACACCTGCACCACACATACTTCTTTTGCAGATTCTAAGCTGCTCTGGTAGCATAGTGCCTAAGGCACTTGACTGCTAAACCAGAAGGCTGGAGGTTCAAACCCACCAACCACTCCTCAGAAGGAAGTTTGGACAATCTACTTCTGTAATGATACTGCCTTGGAAATCCAAGCAGGGGTCGCTATAAGTCAGGTCTGACTCAACGGCACATAACAACAACAAACAACAAGCTGCCAGACACTAGCACCTTGCCCTTGAGATCTCTCCCCCACCTCCTATTTCTCTCTGGCCCCATCCTTGTCCCATTCACTTTCATGGCTATCTTTCTAAAGGGTCTGTGTAGGAGGTCCCTCATGTTCTAGATGTCTCTTTAATCTCTTTTCTTGCCCCATCTGACTTCCCTGTACTTCATGGGGCATGTTCTTTATGAATTTGACTGTCAATACCACTGCAAATTCTTTCCACTCAACTTAAATAAATCCAGATCATTTTCTATCAAATGTCTCAGACTAAGCATTTTGAAGAAGTAAAGGGATAACAAAGGTAACTTTCATCACCATTCAGTTATTCATTCATTCCTTCATTGTATTCATCATTTAGGTTGGTATGACAGTTGCCTAGTGCATGTTAGGTACTGGATAAGGCCTGCTTTCTCCCATTTTCCATTGATGGTGGCAGCCAACCATAGTATGGTAGTTAAGTTTGTGTGTCACCTTTACTGGGCCTGGTTGAGTGGCTGGGCAGCTGGATGAGACTGGGAATCAAGTCCTTAGTAGAATCTTCTGTGAGCAGCTGAGTAGCTGCCTTAGGGATGTGGTCTGCCTTAGGGAGACGGTCTCTAGTATATGGCGTGCTTGAACCCTGCATTTAACCATGTCATTGTTCAGCAGCCTGCCATGCACTGCTGACTTTGGGACTTTCAATGGACTTGAATTAATGGCCTGCTGTGTGCTTTGGTAACATCTGGACTGTGCCATTTTATTTGTTGACCTTGGACTTGTTAACCTCAGCAGCCAGTAGCTGCCAGAGTAAAGAGGTGCCTCTAGCTTCAGTGGGCCAGGAACAAGAGGCAGAGCTGAAGCTCAAGGTCAAGGGACTTTCACACAGCCCCTGGAGCCTGGCACTTTGAACTCAGATTTAAAGCCTCCAAACTATAAGAAATAAACTCCTGTTTGTTCAAGCATCCCAATTGTGGTATATTCCTGGCAGAACAACAACAGAATATGGTACCGAGAGAGTGGGGTGCTTCTCTGACAGATACCTAAAATGTGGAAAGAGGAGTGGAGTGCATCCTTGACCCGAGACCCTGGCAGAGAGACCCTGGCACACAGCATGAGAGACAGCAGGAGTAGAGCCGAGAGACCAGCATTAAACAGCAACAGGCTTACCAGTCCACAGAGGACAAAGCTGGGTGCCATTGGGTAGGCAGCTTCCTGGCGGAGTGAGTTGCCTTCAGGCATAAATTGGTAGAAGAGACAGGCTTGAAATGGAGTAGCAGGTTGGCCGGCCCATGGAGCAGGAAAGCTGAGTGCTTTTTGGGCAGGAAGATTTGTGGCAGAGTGGGTTGCCTTCAGCATTAATCAGCAGAAGCAGGGAGACCAAGGAAACTGGAAGCAGAGGTGCCTCAGCCTCAAATGGTAGGACCATGGCCTCTGGGGGTAGAACCACCATAGCCCCCTAAGTTTCAAAGAGTTAGATCTTCCCCAACTTGGTTCTGGAGTGTGGGGCTGCTCGTTCATGTAAGCTAGTGGGATGGAGCCATAGCCACTGCCCAAGAGAGAGGGGCCAGGATCTCCATGCCCAAGAGGTAGAGGAACAGGGCCCACCAGGCCAAGGGGGTGAGGTTGCCACTCAGGAACTAGGGGATTAGAGCCACCCAGTGAAGGAGATCTGTACAGGTGTCAAGTTGACAAGGGGTGGAATTGTGTGTTAACTTGGCTGGGCAGCTGGATGTAGTATTCCCCATGATGAGATTGGTAATCAACTCCATGGTGGAATCTACTGTGAGCAGCTGAGTAGCTAGCTGCCTTAGGGATGTGGTCTGCTTCCTGTATATAAGGAGAAGCCTTGGGAAACGTTCTCTAGCTTATGGCATACTTGAACCCTGCACGTAGCCATGTTATTGTTTAGCAGCCTGCCGCGTTCTCCTGACCTTGGGACTTTCAGTGGACTTGGATTAATGGCCTGTGTGGTTTGGTAACATTGGGACTGTGCCATTTTGTCGACCTTGGACTTGTTAGCCTCAGCAGCCTGAGTGAAGAGGTGCCTCTAGCTTCAGTGGTCCAGGAGCAAGAGGCAGAGCTGAAGCCCAAGGTCTAGGGGTTTTCACACAGCCCCTGGAGCCTGGCACTTTGGACTCAGACTTAAAGCCTCCAAACTGTAAGAGAATAAATTCCTGTTTGTTCAAGCCATCCCGTTTGTTGTGTATTTCTCTCAGAGCGGCACTAAGTAACCAGAGCATGTAATAGGCAAGCCCTGCACTAAACTAAATGATGATGGGAGGGATTCTGGACACCAGGAAAGGCTAGCATTGGTAGAGGTATTTGAGGAACTTCTTCCAGCGCTCTTCAAATCCCATGGAGTGGACAACAGTGTCCTCCTCCCACTCCTGAGGTGAATTCTGCCCTCACTGCAACTTCAGGTTGTTCTCCACAGATATGGAGACCACCAATCTAGCAGACTAAAATTAAAATAATTATAACACTAGCAATCATAATAACAGGAAAATATCTAGCTACTTTATAGAAAAACAGAACCAGTTGCCATCATGTCGACTGTGACACACTGCAACCCCATGTGTGTTAGAGTAGAACTATGCTCCAAAGGGTTTTCAATGGCTGATTTTTCAGAAGTAGATCATCAGGACTTTCTTCCAAGGCTCCTCTGGTTGAACTCAAACCTCCAGCCTTTTGGTTAGCAGCCAATCACTTAACCATGTGCACCCTCTAGAGACTCCTACCACCTCATCCTGTGAAGATACACATTATGTATAATGTATTATACATTTTAACTGCTAATTCTTATCATAGATATGATCAACCCATTTTCCAGATGAAAAAATAGAGCTAAAAGTGCTAGCCTGGTGACTGATATCAATAGCTGCTTCCTTTCCCCTTTCAGCAGTGGAGTCCCTCCTTGAATTCTGGGAGAACTCCCCTGAATTATGGATTATGAGGGTGGTATTAATGTCATTCACAGAAGTGACAAGTGTCTCTGTCCCTGCCTGTCCCATGCTTGTTATCAACCATAGAGGGAAAATAGTGTCATAAGGACAAAGGTGCTAAAGCAGACAGCCCAGGTTAGTAGATGAAATAATAGTGGCAATTTAAAATATTTTTATTTGAAACATAACCGACTTACAGAAAACATGTTTCATAAAAGAGACAACTTTAGCTTTCCACACTATCAATTACATTTTTGTTCTGTAACTGAGTCCTTGTTTTAATGGAGGACCCTCTGTGTGGCACAAATGGTTAATGTGCTCAGTAACTAACAGAAAGGTTGGCAGTCCAAATTCACCCAGAGGTGCCTTGGGTGAAAGGTCTGTCCATCTACTTTTGAAAGGTAAGAGCCTTGAAAATCCAATGGAGCAGTTTTATTTGGATACACATAGGGTCACCATGAATGGGAATTAAGTCTGTGGTAACTGGCTGCTTGTTTTAATTGAGCCACACATCTTTTCTTGTGCCTATTTAGGCAACAGGTGTGAGGAACTGAGACTTGATTTAATTTCTCCATGATTCAGACTGGTCTACATATCTGTCCTCAAGCTGTATTTGAGGGCAGTAAGGGTAAATACTCTCTGAGCCAGGAGCTGCTCCCTATCTGCTGACCTCCGTAGATATTTAGCCTGCAGTTAATATCTGTGGTCCCATCAGCCAAGCTGAAGTAATAGGTTCTTAACACAAATGGCTCATTTTGCAAGGTTAGAAAGAATCAATAGGAGATGTGTTTAATGTGGTATCATTATCAAGTCTCATCACACTTTTGAAACTGAAATATCCACTGTGGTATATATTCTTAGTCTCACTGTAAAGAGAATGGGTTTAGTGTGGTCCAAGATAGATATCACCATCTATTACAAAGACAAAAGGCTGTGAGTGTCCTCTGAAATCTAACACTGTCTATCTTTTTCTGTTCTCTTTTTCACTTTCCTTTTTTCTCCCTATCAAATGTTTGCTTCTCTTTTCTTACTTTCTCTGTCCCTCTCTCATCTCTTTCTTCTGTCTTTATTTCTTTTTCTTTCTTTCATCTTCTGTTTATTTTCAGGTGTTTAACTTGTTCCCATGGAAAATAGCCAGGGCTAAGCAAACCACCAAAGAAGCTGAGTGATTTGCCCTATGTTCCCTTGAGGACATGTGGCAACTGAAAAATAGAAGTTTGGAAACCCTTTCACTGGGGAATGAAGCTGGAAGGAACCTATCAAGCTTACAAAAAGGCAAAAATTTCCATTAGCTTCTGTGAAATTATTTTGAAAGAAGAACTTGTCTAGATGACAACATTAAATATAGAATGTTGTCTTTGTTAAATGGATCACAAAGTAAAACTCTTTGTTGGTTTTGACACATACTATTTGGAAATATTTGAGAAAGTAAGGTGAAAACTCTCAACAGTCAGAACACCCTCTCCATTTTGTACCTGAGTGCTTGTGGGGCAGTGGGGTGCTGTTCAATTTCATACTGAAGTGCTCAGGGAAATCCTATCCCATAATGGAGTGAATTGTCATAAGATATGACAAGGGAGAAACCAAACCTTGGTTAACCAATCCCCATCAGAATTAGCATGAAGTGGGTATTCTCCTCTATATCTTGCCTGTGGAATTCTTTATGTATTGCCTTAAGAATAGTTCAACAATGTGGTCTTCTGCTATTCTAGTCCACCAAGAGACTGCTTAGAAAAGTGACTCAATTATCTGGCCTGAAAACTTACTGATAATCTCTCTGGTTACAATTTTCAACCCAAGTGGCTGAGCTGGGGATTAAACAGCCATCTGTTTTCTTGCCTACGTGATCTTGAGAAATGACGAATGTGTTCTTCCCTTTTAGTTTTCTAACTCCAAGTATTTGCCCATTTCACTATAATATTTTACTTTGTCTTCTCAAGATACTCTTTGAAATCTTCAGTTTAGCTCTTTTACTTGATCATTTCTTGCATTTGTTTTAACTACTCTCCATTCAAAAGCAGGTTTTAGAGTCTCTTGTGACATCTATTTCTTTTTCTTGTCTTTTTTATTTTAGTAGACTAAATCTTCTATGAAATAATTCTTGGTCCCCCAGTCATAGATTCTAAAAATACATCTTAGTGTTTCTCCTATTTCATTTATTTATTTATGGTGAAAACATGCACAAGACATTTACCAACACTACAACTTCCACATTTACAGCTCAGGGACATTGACAACATTTTTCATGTTGTGCCACCATTGTTGCTATCCTTTTCCAAAATATTCCACCAACATTAGCATAAACTCAATGACCCTACCCCTGGCAATGAGTAATAATAATCTTTAGTGTGTGTGTGTGTATATATATATATGTATATATGTATATGTATATATATACTTCTGTAGTGATACTGCCTCAGAAACCCAAGGAGAGGTCACTATGAGTCCAGTCTGACTCAATGGCACATAACAACAACAACAAATATATATATATCCCTCCTTGGGTTTCTGAGGCAGTATCACTACGGAAGTAGGATTGCCCAACCTTGCTTCCGAGGAGTGGCTGGTGGGTTTGAACCGCCAGCCGTCTGGTTAGCAGGCAAGTGTCTTAGCCACTATGCTACCAGAGCTCCCAT
>NW_006921665.1:1789494-1795072 GCF_000298275.1 Orycteropus afer afer | reverse complement strand
CTGGTGGTTCAAACCCACCAGCCACTCCTCAGAAGGAAGATGAGACAATCTACTTCCATAGTGATACTACCTTGGAAACCCAAGGAGGGGTTGTTATGAGTCAGGTCTGACTTGAAGGCACATAATAACAACAACATATATATCTTCAGGATATATATATATATCCACCTATCTAGGAATTTTTCCTCTTCTCCCCTCTCACCTGGTAACCAACAAAGAAAGTTTCCTTCCATGTATAAACCTTTCCTTGACTTTTTATAAGAGTGAACTAATACAATATTTGTCTTTCTGTGATTGACTTATTTCACTAAGCATAATGTCCTCCAAGTTCATCCACATTATGTGGTGTTTTGCAGATTCTACATTATTCTTTAGTGTTGTATAGTATTCCATTTTGTGTATGTACCACAGTATGGTTATCCATTCCTCCATTGATGAGCACTTAGGTTGTTTCCATCTCTTTGCTGTTGTGAATGGTGCTGTGATTAACATATGTGTGCATATATCTGTGTCCTGATTCTCATTTCTTTAGGATATAATATACCTGGTAATGGTATTGCTGGATCAAATGGTATTTCTATTTCCAACTTTCTAAGGAATCACCATACAGATTTCCATAGTGGTTGTATCATTTTACATTCCCACCAGCAGTGTATGAGAGTCCCAATCTCTCTACATCTCACCAGCATTTGTTATTTTCTCTCTTGTTGAACTTTGCTATTAATGCTACAGTAAGATAGCATCTCATTGTTGTTTTCATTTGCATCTCTCTATTGGCTAATGATCGTGAATATTTCTTCATGTGTTTGTTGGTTGCCTGAATATCTTCTTTGGTAAAATGTCTGTTTATGTCTTCTTCCTGCTTTTTAATTGGATTTTTTGTCTTTTTAATGCTGAAGGGTTGGAATTTTCTACAAATGTTAGAGATAAGTCCTTTGTCAGATATGACATTGCCAAATATATTTTTCCCATCCTGTAGGTTCTCTTTTTACTCTTTTAGAAAAGTCTTTTGATATATATATGAATTTAGTTTTTAGAAGGTCCCAATCATCTAGTTTATCTTCTGCTGTTTGTTAATTTTGGGTTATGCTTGATAGTCTATTTATGCCATAAATTAGGGCCCCTAAGTTTGCCTTTATTTTTTCTTTGATGAATTTTATAGTTTTAGATTTCACATTTAAGTGTTTGATACATCTGGAGTTACTTTTTGTGTATAGTGTGAGGTATGGACCTTATTTCATTTTTCTGCAAATGGATGTGCAATTTTGCTGGTGGTATTTGTTAAAGAGACTACCTCTTCCCTATTTAATGGATTTCAGCCCTTTGTCAAAGATAAGCAGACCATAGATGAATGGATCAATTTCTGGGTTCTCAATTGTGTTCCACTGGTCTATATGTCTGTTGTTAAACCAATACCAGGCTGTTTTTACTACTGTGGGTGTATAGTGGGATTTGAGATCTGGGAGTGTGAGACTTTCTGCTATGTTCTTCAGTAGTGCTTTGCTTATCTGAGATCTCTTTCCATATAAAATTAGTGATTGATTGTTTTCTCCATGTCTTTTAAGAATGTTGATGGAATCTGGATTGGGATTGCATTGAATGTATAGATTGCTTTGGGTAATACTGACATTTTCAAAATGTTCAATCTTCCTATCCATTATCTTGGTATGTTCTTCCTTTTATTTAGATTTCTTATATTTTCTTGAAGTAGTGTTTTATAGTTTTCTTTGTACAGGGCTTTTGTATTCTTGGTAAGATTTATTCCCAAGTATCTTATTTATTTATTTGTTTGTTTGTTTATTATAGCTATTGTAAATGGTATTTATTTCCTTATTTCTTTTCAGCAATCTATTTGCTGGTGTCGAGGAATCAAACTGATTTTTGTGTGTTGATCCTGTATCCTGTCATTATGCTAAATTTTTCAATAAGTTCCAGTAGTTTTCTTGCTGAGTCTCTTGGGTTTTCTATGTATAGGATCATATCATCTGCAAATAGGGATAGCTCTACTTCCTCCCTACCAATTTGGATGCCTTTCATCATATTAGAGAAATGATCTTCCAATAAATCTTTGACAATTTTCCTTCTCTGTGGTTTTATTTGTCTCTTTCTGCTCTAGAATTCCAGTCACACATAGGTTATTTCTCTTGATTGTATCCTGCATGAATTTTAGTCTTTCTTCATTTTCATTTTGTTTTGATATTTTTTCTGATTGATCCCGTAACAAAGTAGTGTTGAGGTATTTGTATTCAATCTCATTAATTCTGCTTTGCATTGATTTGGTTCTACTTCTTTGCTCATTCAATGTGTTATCTATTTCTGAAATCTTAGTATTATGTTCTGGATTTCTATTTGTTGTTTTAGTATAATTTCTAATTTTTTGTTTCTTTGTTCTTGTATTGTTTTCCTAAATTGTTCTGGAGTTTTTCTTGTGTTTTTATTAATTTTTTCAGTGTTTTCCTTGATTTGTCAGTGTTTTCCTTGATCTGTCTCTCAATCCATTGATGGTACCTAAATATAATTAAATACCTTATCAAGGAGTTCCAATGCTGCTTCCTCCTCAGGGATGTTTTCTGGGTCTCTATCCTACTCCCGTATTTATATTACTTTATCTTTTTTCTTTGTTTGGACTTGGATGGTCATTTGTCTCTGAGACATTGTGATGTTGTATTTATGTTTAATTTGTGGTTATATGTTGGTGTAATTTTCCCAAGATTTTTTTTTTTCCTTTGATATATCTGTGTGAGAAGGGTACAGTCCTCCACTATTCACTAGCTGTTAGCACTTAGGCACTCACCATTAGTGGTGGTGCATAAATTTGAATAATAGTCATATTTTTGTAACTCGTATTCCTTATAGGCATATGGATATTATCTTATCACTGACCATGATGTACTTCCAGATAGATCTTGAAAATGTTCTTTTTCACAAGAATGAGACACCATTCCCCTACAATTTATCATTTCCAGCATAGTAGACTATTGTTGTTTGTTGTTGTTATGTGCCGTGGAGTCGGACCCGACTCATAGTGACCATACAATTGTTCAATTCAAAATGGCCAATACCAGGCCATTTCAGCTAATTGATACCTAGGATATTTATCTTCAAGCATTCTATTTCACTTTTTATAGATTGCAGTTTTTCTAGGTTCATGCTTCATAGATTCTATGTTTTGATTATTAATGAATGATTGCAGCTGTTTCTTCTCATTTGAGTTCTTCCCAACCTGAGGTGCTCATCTTCCAGTACTATTGTTGTTGTTGTTATGTGCCATGGAGTCGGCCCTGACTCATAGCGACCCCTCCTTGGGCTGCCGAGGCAGTAAAACTACAGAAGTAGATTGCCCAACTTTCCTTCCGAGGAGTGACTGGTGGGTTTGAACCACCAGCCTTCTGGTTAGCAGTCAAGTGCCTTAGGCACGATGCTACTAGTAGACAATATTTCACTGCTATTCATGAGGTTTTCACTGGCCAATCTTTTTAGCAGATTTATAGGTCCTTCTTCTGAGTCTGCCTTAGACTGGAAGCTCTGCTAAAACCTGTCCACATGGGTGACCCTGCTAGTATTTGAAATACCAGTGGCATAGCTTACAGCATCACAGCAACTTGCAAGCCATGACTGTATGATTAACTGATAGACAAAGAAGATTGAAGAAGAATGGATGCATTTGAGTTGTGGTGTTGGCAAAGAATATTGAATGTGCCATGGACTGCCAGAGGAGCTCTAGTGGTGTAGTGCCTAAGGATTTGACTGCCAACCAGAAAGCTGGTGGTTCAAACCCACCAGCCACTCCTTGGAAGGAAGATGGAGCAATCTACTTCCATAGTGATACTGCCTCAGAAATCTAAGGAAGGGTTACTATGAGTCAGATCATAGGGATGACATAGGACCAGATAGTGTCCTATTCCACATGAATAGGGTTCCATGAGTCAGGGGCCAACTGAAGGGCCGCTGACAAGAACAATATATAAATATATTACAATTTTCATTGAATCAAACTTTCAACCTTTTCTTTAAATGAAATGGAAGTAATGTGTTTTAGTGCATATATAATTTATGTACATATATTTGCAGGATTTGCATATATATTCACATAAAGTATGACATATATGCACATATCACTCTTGATATGTGAACAGTGCTGTAATATTTTTCTAATCCTGCATTGTACTTCTAGAATGTTTCAGTATTTGTCATTTTACTAATATTTTAATAAATATATTTCTACATATAATACATATCCATGAATTCTATGCATTTTCTAAAATCAACATGCATGTCTCTGGTTTCTCAAACCGAATGGCCAATTATCAGATATTTAATCCTTCCAGATCAATTTTTTCTCTATTTTCAAAAATATTGTTGGTATTAAAATAATCAATAATTAATAATATGTCCATTGATTATTTGGAGGGAGAATTTTCATCTTTATAGTGTTTTCATCTCAGAATGTGGTTTATCTCTTCTTTTACTTAAGTCTTCTTTCTTATTCTGCAGTTAAGTTTTGTAATTTTCTTTCTACTTCTATTATCTTTACAATTTTTAAAGATTGTCATTTGCCTTTAAAAAAACTTTTGCATTGCTACAATTTTCAGAACAACTGTTTAAAATAGTGGCTATAGAAGTCATCTTGCCCTTTTTCAAAGTTCATGTAGATGTATCTATATTAAATATGATTGGTTGAAAGTAAGCCATTTTAAATAAGATCACCTTTGATAAGATTATCTTAAGTAAGATTAAGATTGAAGAATATTGATAACTAAATAGTTAAGTGCTCAACTACTAACCAAAAAGCTGATTATTTGAACCCACTCAGAGACTCCTCAGAAGACAAACCTCGCCCTCTGCTTCTGAAAGATCACAGTCTTGAAATCTCTATGAAGCAGTTATAATCTTCAAACATGGGTTCATCATGAGTGTGAATTGACTCAAAAGCAACTAACAACAACAGTTCCTAAACTATACAGTGAAACCTGTCAGATCCAGAACTCAACAAAACCGCACTGTTCTTCCAGGTATCACAAACTTCCTGCTTTTGACAGGTACAGTTACCACTTTTTTTTATCACCCTCTATTTAATGGAAAATATTTTAGCTTTCCTTCTCTGACAGGTTTCTAACTTTTAAATTTTCCAGCTTATACTGGTTCACTATGTAAAATTTGAGAAAAAAATCAGTATTTAGTGCTGAATATTAACAAATAAATTTTGGTTTCTATTATAAAATGAATACTTCCAGATTCTTCTGACTAATGTAGTGAGTTATTTTGAGATTTTCATGTTAAATCCCTCTTGAAGCCTTAGAATAAATCCTTCTTAATCATGTTTTATTACTCATTTAATACACTTCTGAATTAAATGGATACTATTTTTTTAGAATTTTTTTTCTAAATCTATAAGCATAAATGATATTGGTCTGTAGTTTTATTTTCCTGGGCATTTTCACTGCATCAATTTTCAATATCAGAACCATTATCATCAAAATAGTTGAAAAGTCTTCCATCTTTCTTGACAGGAAATTTTAGACAACCGTAAAATTTTTTTCCTGGTTATTTCCTCAATCTATTTTTGTATATATTTTAT
>NW_006921665.1:1778450-1789394 GCF_000298275.1 Orycteropus afer afer | reverse complement strand
TCTACAATTTATTCTTTCTAATCCATTAATTTCTGCTATTATTTTTATCTCATTTTGTTTTACTTAAGCTTTTTGGTTGTTCTTGACTTTTTTTATTTTTTGAATTGGACACTTTGACAGCATTCAGTTGTGAATCATAAAGTTTTCATTGGATAATTCTCAAAAGTAGTTACCCAGGGCTTTCTTCTTGGTCTGTCTTAGTCTAAAGGCTCCACTGAAATCTGTCCACCATGGGAGACTTGGCTGGCACTTGAATACTGGTGGCATAGCTTCCAGTTATCATATCAACACACAATCCACCACAGAATGACAAACTGACAGATGTGTGGTAATTTATATTTATATGTTCACCAAATATTTGATATCAAAACCGAAACCAACACTTAAACCAAGAAGATCTTAGTTTAAGAGGAGTGAAAAAAGTTTTTTTTTTCCTATCTCTTTTATTTATTTATTTATGCACATTTAGTGTTATACACACATGGAGGGAAATTAAACAGATGATAATATTTTTGTTAATTTGTATTAGTAGGGCAGGATCAACATCCTGATAGATCATGTCAGATATTACATAGTTTTGCCATAAATTGAGCAAGACTCAATGTTATATGTAGCCCACCATTTCATGTAATAATGAACTATTTCATTGTTTATATGAAAGACAAAGTACTGAGTATTTCAGACTACCCGGGTTTTATCCCTGAACCCTCATTCTATGAGACAGATTTTCATTTTGAATGGGCTGGAATCTTTTTCCTTCTCAATATGGTTTTGATGACATCTTTATTCTGAACCTTTGGAAAAGCTCATTCTCCAGGTGGTAAAATAAGGGGAAGAGTATTATGTAATGAAACAAAATCTTCACAATTAGACCAGTAAACAATCTCGGGGTAAATGAAGAAAATAACTGAAGTTATCAACAATTCCATTCTACTTGGATACGTAACCAACATCCATTGGAAGCAGCAGTTAAGAAATCAAACAACACACATTTCACTGGGCAAATCTGCTGCAAAAGACACCAAGAAAGTTTTAAAGCACAAAAGTGACTGACATGGATTGAATTATGTTCTCCAAAAATAATGTCTACTTGGCTGAGCCATGATTCTCTGTCGTTTGGCAGTTAAGCAATGATGTAATTTGGCATTTATGTAATGATGCTACCATGCCCCATGATGAGATCTGATATGATTAGCCAATCAGTTATAAAAGGATTAAGGTGGGATGCAACACCCTCACTCAGGTCACAGCCCTCAAAGGGAGTTAAACTGGGGTGTGGTCTGCATCACTTTTTATCTTACAAGAGATGAAAGAAAGGTGAACCAAAAAGGAGAAATCTGAGTACTACCAAGAAAAAAGAGCCAGAAGTGGAGCATGTTCTTTGGACCCAGGATCCTTATGCTGAGAACCTCCTAGACCCAGAGGAATACTGATGACAAGACCATGGAGATCTACAAGCAATGCCAGGCCTACAGATATTGAAAGAGGACAGGGAACTTCCCTTAAGCAAACAGAGAGAAAGCCTTCCCCTAGAGCTGGCACCCTGAATTCAAACTTTTAGACTCATAAAGAGTGAGAGAATAAATTTCTGTTTGTTAAAGCCACCTATTAGTGGTGTTTCTGTTATGGCAGCACTAGATAACTAAGAAAAATTTGGTATGAAGGAATAGGGTGCTGCTCCTAAAATGTGGAAGCAGTTTTGGAATTGGATAATGGGAAGAGACTGGAAGAGTTTAGTGAGTAAAAGTCTAGCCTTCTTTGAAGAGACTATTGATGGAATTATGAATGTCAAAGGCAATTCTGGTGAGAGCTCAGAAGCAAGTGAGAGCTGTAACACCAGAGATGTCACAGATGGTGAGAAGCAGCAACAGAGAAACAGTGGCAGCAATACCAGCAGAACAGCAAGAGATGGGGTGAGAGCTGACCCATGGAGTAACAGAACCTTCTGGTAGAAGGCTTCCTGGTGGAGTGAGGTGCCCCCAGACACTTGTTGTTGAAGGTAAGCTCCCCAGTCCATGGGTTGAGAGCTGAGTGGCTTCAGGCCAGGGCTTACTGATGGAGTGTGGAGCCTTTGTGCAGTTATCAGTAGAGCTAAAGCACTTTGTAACACTTGACCGAGCAGAGCTGAGGCTGGATAATATAAATTGTTCTGTTTGGTTTTTGACTTACTTACGTCTTTGGTAGAGTGACTCTGTGTATTCCTTCCATCTTCTATCTCTTCTTTCCCTTCAATTTCTCCTATTTGCAATCAACATGTTTACCTTGTGCCTATTCCTCCATTGTACTTTGAAAGCCAAAAAAACCCAAACCCACTGCCATCAAATCAGTTCTGATTCATAGTAGCCCCCATTGGGTTTCCAAGGTGGTAAATCTAGATTGCCTAATCTCCCTTCCGTGGAGCAGCTGGGGTTTGAACTGCCAATCTTCTGGTTAGCAATCAAATGCCTTAGGCATTGCACCACCAGGGCTCCTTACTTTTAAAGCAGATAATTTGTGTTCTAGATTCACAGATGAAGAGGAATTTTGCCCCAGGATGGAATTTGGACATAGACTTGATTAAAGACTTTTAGAATGATATGATGGGGTAAAAATGTTTTGCATGTGGCAAGGACATGAATTTTTTGGGGGCCAATGGGTAGAATATCATACATTGAACTGTGTCCCCCCCAAAATACATGGTAACTTAGCTGGGCCATGATCTCAGTGAGTTGGAAGTTATGTAATGATGTAATCATCCACTATAATGTGATCTGATATGATCAGCCAATCAGTTGTAGGGGGATTAGGGTGGGAAGCAACATCTTTACTCAGGTCACTGCCAGATCCAATAAAGGGGAGTTTTTCTGGGGTGTAGCCTGCATCACTTTCTATCTTACAAAACATACAAGGAGAGAAGCAAACAGAGAAGGAGGGACCTGACTATCACCAAGAAAGAAGAGCTTGGAATACAGTGTGTCCTTCGGACCCAAGATCCCTATGCTAAAAAACCCCTAGATCCCTTGGAATACAGTGTGTCCTTCGGACCCAGGGTCCCTATGCTAAAAAACTTCCTAGGGGAAGATTGATGCCAAGGGACATGGAGCTCTCCAAGGAACACCAGGCCCACAGATGTTGAATGGAGACAAGGACCTTACCTGAGAACCAATGAAGAGACAGTCTTTCCCTGGAGCTGGCAACTTGAGTTTGGACTTCTAACCTCATAAGCTGTGATAGAATAAATGTTTGTGTGTTAAAGCCATCCACTTGTGGTATTTCTGTTATAGCAGCACAAGAAAACTAAGACAGTGACCTAGGTGTGCTTGCCTGACCCAAGCTAAGGTCTTTTCAGTCACCTTATATGCATGAGAAAGCTGGACAGGGAAAAATGAAGATATAAGATTTGATTAATTTGACCCTTGGTGTTGGTGAAGAACATTGAATAAACCATGAACTACCAGAAGAGAAAAAAATAAGTCTTAGAAGAAATACAGCCAGGATGCTCCTTAGGAGTGGTAAGATCTCTGCTCACCTACTTTGGACACACCATTAGGAAAGATCAATCATTAAAAGAAGACATCATGTTTGGTGAAGTGAAGGGTCAGTGAAAATGAGGGAAACCTGCAATGAGATGGAGTGACACAATAGCACCTTGCAAATATAATTTATTATTATTAAGACACAAAAGTTTCTATTAGAACTCTGGCCAGCACCAGGATAAGTGCCAATTGAGTTCCATAGGGAAAGATAGTTGAAAGACAAAGCATCTTACTAAAAGGCAAGTAAAGCTGGTCATTTTTATTCAAAGGAGACCTTGTGGTCCAGTGGTTAAACTGCTAGCTAAAAGGTCAAATCCACCAGCAGTTCAAATCCACCAGCCACTCCACAAAAGAAAGATATGGCAGACTGCTTCCATAAAAATTTACTGTCTTAGAAACCTGATAGGGCAGTCCTACTGTATGAGTAGTTGGAATCCACTCAGTGGAAACAAGTTTTATTGTTCAAAAGTGTGTTTCCATGAGTAATTAGAAATCTATTGTGCATCAAACAATAGTGTGTTGGCAAGAGTTACATTATACCATTTATGTGTGGTTGTCTTATAAAGTGAATAAACATAATGGGGTGAGATTTGGAGCAGCTCGCTTTGAAAGTATTGGTATCTGTCTAACTTAAACTCACTGCTGTGATTTAATTTTTAATTAAATTATTAAATTTTTAATTTAATTTAAAAGTCTGTCTTTATACTGCATTGATCTCAGACTTGATGAAAACTACCAGTTACCATCAAATCAATTCTAACTCATGGTGACCCCATGTTTGTTAGAGTAGAACAGTGCTCCATAGGATTCTCAATGGCTGATATTTTCAGAACTAGATCAAAAGGCCTTTATTCCAAGATACCTCTGGATGGACTCAAACCTCTATCCTTTCAGTTAGCAGCTGAGTATGTTAGTTGGCTGTACCACCCAGAGACTCCTGGTGCAGACTTAGAAAGATTAATGCATCTAGATTAAATATGTCTAAGGAGGTATGGTGGCATAGTGCCTAAGGCACTTGACTGCTAACCAGAAGGCTGGAGGTTCAAACCCACCAGCCACTCCTCAGAAGGAAGACTGGGCAATCTACTTACATAGTGATACCATCTCGTAAACCCAAGGAGAGGTTGCTGTGAGTTGGGATCGACTCAGTGGCAATGAGTTTAAGAACGTAAAACTATTAACAATAACCATACTTGAAGGCATATCCTTATTGTCAGAGGCGTCAGAGGCATTTCCTTGTGTCTATCCTCTTCACATTTCACTTTCCATGGGGGATGTTTTCAGTAAACATGTGTAGAGTTGACATGGGTGAATAAGATGTTGAGCTACTGCAATTTGAGGAGTAGGTGACTCTGAGAGTAATTCACTGGGTGTCATTAATCCTCAATAAGACTCAGTTTCTTTATCGGTACTCTGGGGACCATGAGACCTATTTTCTTGTGGACTATTCCTATATACTGCGGTAGACCACAAAAATGGAAGGAATCCTACTTTATTGTATTTACAACTTTCCTGAGCCATTTCCTTTGGACGTCTTTTTATCACAAATATTCTGTGACATCACCTAATGTACTTAACAGTCTATCTCTAACCCTGAAATGAAACTCATTACTGATGCTCTAATTTGGTGCTCATTGTTGATTGCACTCACCTATTTCCTTGGCTTTGCTCACGATTCACCAGGGGATGGACCATCTGGATCAATTATATTTTTTATTTCTTATGTAACCAACAGAAGGGTAAAGTGCAAAACTTTCATCCTTAGTCATAAACCTTCTACAATTGCTCCAGCATGACAGTTACACGCCCCTAAGTGTGAGATCACTCCAGACCACTTTCCTAACCTCTAAATGGAGTTGGTCCTTGGGGACAGATGGAATTTCATAGCCTTTTCCCATTTCATTTGTTTAATGAAATCATTGTTTGGCTTTCATTCTGTACTTTTGACCTTTTTGGTCTTATGGTGGACCATTCAGTAGCCCCCTCTAATTACCCTAGGAAACTAGAACTTTTAAATGGATTTCAACCAAATCTCAAGAACTTGATATTTTATAAATATAGCATATCAAATAAATATCCTCTTTCTCAACATTATGCATTAGTTATATGCTTACATTTATTTGTATACATGTAGAGACCAATCTCCATACAAATCTGTAACATATGAAATTGATAAAGTGTAAAACCTCACGAGAAAATGTTCTAATTATGTGATATTACGAAGTATGATCAAAGGTAACACCAAAGAATAATGTGCGGTGGAACTTTAGCCAACATTGGAATCTCCTGAGATACTTGTCAAAATACCTGAAAGATGAACCAACTTTACCCTGTTGTTATTTGCCATCGAGTCGGCCCCGACTCATAGCGACCCCTCCTTGGGTTTCCGAGGCAGTATCACTACGGAAGTAGGAATGCCCAACCTTCCTTCCGAGGAGTGGCTAGGACCACTGAATAAGAATCTGAAGATGAGGTTCAGAATGATGCATTCTTTAAAAAAAAAAAAAAAAGCCAAACTGTGCTGGCTTGTGTGTTGCTGTGATGCTGGAAGCTTCACCAATGGTATTGAAAATGCCAGCAGGGTCATCACATGGTGGACAGGTTTCAGCTGAGCTTTCAGACTAAGACACATTAGGAAAAAGAACCTGGTGATCTATTTCTGAAAATTACCCTGTGAAAACCCTGTGGAGCACAACAGAATATTGTGCAATATAGTGCTGGAAGGTGAGCACCCTAGGTGGTTGGAAGGCACTCGAAATACACAGCGGCTGCAACAATGGACTCAAGCACACCAATGATCACGAAGATGGCATGGAGCCAAGCAACATTTCATTCTGTTTACATAGGACCTCATGAGTAGGTGTCCAATCAATAGCAAGTAATAATATACTTAGAGAAAATATTGCCATGAAAACTGGTTCAGCCTAGTTCCTAGGCTATACTTGTATTTCTGATCTTTAGGAAAATATTTATCTACTAATGTTTATCCACAGAGTCCCTAAAGAGGATGAGCTTCCCTCTAGACTTCTTTAGCCTTCCAGATACTCAAATTCTCACTGCCATCGAGTCAGATCCAACTCATAGTGATCCCTTCTTGGGTTTCCAAGGCAGTATTTCTATGGAAGTAGATCACCCAATCTTCCTTCTGAGGAGTGGCTGGTGGGTTTGAACCACCAGCTTTCTGGTTAGCTGTCAAACATCTCTGAATATAATCTGACTCCTTCCCAGCCTCAGAATTGAATTGTAAAGGATTCTGAACCAGTCTAGGATCTTCTCTTTGAAGGAACAAACATAGTGGGTTTTCAAGCAGCTCTATTTGAGATCTCCTTTATGCTCTCTTCTTTCTCCCCAAAACACAATGAAATTTCCCTTTGCTTAATAACCATTATTTTTTATTTTCCTAAAATGAGTTTTGGTAACACTATATCTTATGAAATTTAAGAAGAGTCTTCAAAATATCATTGACTACCCTAGAGATGTGGTCCACTACCATAAACACCCTGCATGTGATAACTAGAAAAATCCCACAAAGAGTCTGCAAATATGTTCTGCATCTCCATCTCCTCTCTTGTTCTTCTCCATCTATCAACCCCATTGGAGGGAAAAATAGCATATTCATGGTAGTTAGAGAAGACAGTTACTTTTTTTCTGAATTGAGAGAAAATGATGATACTTATCTGAAGTGGAAACAAAATGGTATGCCCACTATTTAACCACTTATTCCTCATTCTTAATTTTCCTCTTTTTTAAAAACAAATTATTTTATGGTGGGAAATAACTTAATCACCAATTTTCAGTTGTGCTTGCTAGGGTCTATCTTATAATTCATAAAAATTACTTCACACAACATAAGACTTTTCATTCAAATGGTGACATTTATTTTACTGACCCATCATTTTCTTCCCCCTATATATCCTTGGGTGAATAACTGTAGCCAACACCTCCTACCTAAGCAAGTGTAAGATTAATGAGTTATAGCCAGTAAGAAGCTTGGGCTCAGAAGAGGAACCTTAATTTTGCTTAAATAACAAATGACACCAGATAAAAGTGCTGGTCAATGGCTTTTTAAATTAATTTGAGAAATTACCTAACACCTACAGAGGAAGATGTCCACTGAAATAAGTGTAGAAAGGAAGGGAGTTGTTTAAACTGCTCAGTTCCAGATATGTTCTTCCACAAGCAGCAGAGCAAACTGAAGTCCAAAAAAGAGAGATTTGTTTCTGAGTTGGATCTTCATTTCAGTGACCATGGAAAGGAAGAGCTAATAACACTTCTTTCTCTCAATATAAATCAATGGAACTTCTTGTATCAAAAATTAAAATGAGGGAAGCCCTGGGAAACACATAAATGTTAGTATTATCCTTGAGGGAACACACATACATGCAAAAATACTTCCACATACCCACTGGGGTGTAGTGAATTGCTTAATATGACCTTTCTAGCCATGATCTTTGTGAGTCCCAACAGATGACTGGGTGGGACTATGCAAATATGAGGTGCTTGCGGCCCACTAAGGGGACTGAATAGCTTGTTACTAATGGAAGTAAGGTACATGGCACCCTTGTAGGGTTGGGGCTGTGCAAATAAGGTGTATGGAACCTTAACATGGGGATTGGACAGTTTTGTCATCACATGAGGCTTAAAATGAGCCATCCCAGAGGCAGAAAAGGGGATCGCTTTACTATCTTGAAAGAAGAACCAGAAGTAGAGTGTATCGTTGGATCCAAGATCCCTGTGCTGGACCTCCTTGACCGTGGAGACAGAGAGAGAGACAGAAAGAGAGAGAGACAGAGAGAGATATGCAACACCTTGTTGAAATGGCAGGAGATGGTGAGGAGTAACAGCAGAGAAATGACAGCAGTAGAGGAAGCAGAATCAAGTGACTGGCATGAGATAGAGTGGCAGGCTTCCTAGCCCATGAAGCAAGAAAGCTGAGTACCTTTCATGAGGCTTGCTAACGGAGTGGGGTACTTCTCTGGGCACCTATCAGCAGAGCTAAAAAAAAAAAACTTTGTGACATTTGCCTGAACAAGGTAGAGGCCAAAGCCAGAGAGAACCATGTCTGCAGCACGACTGAGAAGAAACTGTCCTGATTGAAGAACTGTATCCTAAGTCATTTCTGATCCTGAATTGTAACCTGCCACTTACCTAGTAAACCCCATAACTGTGAGTATTGTCTGTGAGTTCTTCATGGCCATTTCACTGAATTACTGAACCCAGCAGAGACATAGAGAATGTTGTGGGAGAAACAGTGGGTGTCAGTATTGGTAAAAAGTTGGAGGGTGGAGGCATGTCTGACCTCTACCTCGTAGGAATTAGCCTTGAGCTGTTGATCTTGAACCTTCTCCCCCTTTGTGAAGTTAGAGGAGGACAGATGTTCCCCTAAGGCCTTTTTGAACCCACATATCCTTGCACAAACCTACACACACCCTTACAAATTTGGCACTATGATGGCTCAATATTTCTGAGTCATCCTATGAAAGAACTTATTTTAGTACTTAACTAGCTATTTCCAACCAGTTCACTTGGAAATGAATATATTTCTCTTTAAATTTTAGATGTCCTAGTTCAATTAAAAATTTAAAAGGTCCAGCAGACTTTCTTTTTTCAATTCATGACAAATACCTGGTTACTGAAGTATTTCTGGCAGTCTTTCCTCACTAAGTTATTTAAAGGTCTAAATGTTGTTTGCATGGGGCTGTGTTCACTCATGAGGTAGAAGGCAGAATTCTAGGTGCTTGAAACATCCACTATCAGATATAAAATAATGGCTAGATAAGGGACAGCTGAGAGAGCAGCCCTCATGAGCGGGTGCTTATAAAAAAATAGAAGTGATGCTTTGGACAGCAATATGATGATTGGTAACCATAATCTCCCCAATGTTAATGCCTTTAACCCAGTAATCTCACTTTGGGAGAATTAATTCTAAGCTGAAAATGGAATAAAAAGATACATATTTAAAATGTTTAAAATAGTGGAAACTTGGAGGCTACTCAAATGGAGGGAAGCAGGAAGGAAAGTTGTTGGATAAATTATAGAATGTTTACTTAATGGAAATTCTAATGTGATTAGCAAGAAGCCCAGTTAATACAGAAAAATGCATGTGATGCCATGCTAAGTGAAAGAGTCAACATATAAATCAATGGACCTGAGTAGACTAGTCAGCTATAAATTAACATGTTCATGTAAATTTAGTTTGGGGCAAAGTTATTAATTCAAATTAGTGTAGGAATAATTTATTATCCAACAAATAGTGTTTGGACAACGAGGTAGCTAGTTGCAAAGGTTGTATCCCTCCTTAATACTTAGAAAAATATAAATTCCAGAGAAATGAGTGAAAATTAAGCCATAAAAATACCAGGAGAAAGCATAGACAATATTATAATCTCAAACTTAGAGCATCTTTCCAACAATAATATAAAATAAGAACAATAAAAGATTTATAAATCCAGCTATGTGAAAACATATTTTTATATATTACTCTTCAAAAAAGATCATAAACAAAATCAAAAGACAGAGAACATACTGGCACAAATATTTGTAAATCTTAGTGTAAAATGTTTCCATAAATCTATATTTTAAAAAATTCAATTAAAATTGAGCAGATGATAGGAAAAATTTACAGAAAATAAGAAAAAGAGCAGATAATAGCAAAAATTTATAGAAATTAAAATATAATGGCTTTTGATCACATGTGAAAGAGTGCCTGGGTGGTTCAAATGGTGACTAACCCAAAGGTTGATGGTTCAACCCTATCCAGAGTTGTCTTTGAAGTAAGGCCTGGAGTACTTCTAAGAGACTATAGCCTTGAGACCCCTATGGAGGAGTTCTACTCTGCACACATGGGGCCACTGTGAGTTATAATCAACTCAGTGGCAACCAACAACAACTTTGTGTGAAGTTTCTCAACCTTACTAAGAAACAGAAACCATACCAAGGAATAGAAACTTAAAACTTCCAAAAGACACTATGGTCCACTTCCAGATAGACAATGATCAATAACGTAATGATACACTATGTTAGGGAAAATGAGTACTGTCAGTTAATGCAGGTGGAAATGTACATTGATAAACATCTATAGAAGTCCTTCAAAATATAAAATGCACATATTGTTTAACCCAGCAATTCCATTCACATGTATTTCTCATTCAGATGAAAATGCAAATTTTCTAACCACCAAATTCAACAAAGGAATAATGCCAAAGTATAAACAAGCACCATCACAATTTATTTTAAACCATTGCCTACTGATCAGTAAAAATCTGCTTTTGTAACCACACTTCTGACAGTCAGCCAATATGCAACAGGCACACTCCAAGGGGTAAAACCCAGGGAGCCAAAGAGAAGAGCAATCAGCCAAAGGGATTAGGTGAGGAGGGGAAACTCAGGGACGCCCAAAGAAGCAGGCCAAAAGAGCAGGAGAAAGGGG
>NW_006921665.1:1772792-1774730 GCF_000298275.1 Orycteropus afer afer | reverse complement strand
ATAGCAGGGAGTGTGGGGCTGGCGCGGGATCGGGCAGTGTTTCGTTCTGCTGTGCATGGGGTCGCTATGAGTCAGAAACGACTCGACGGCACTTAACAACAACAACAACAACACTCCAATGGCCAGCTTTCATATTTTGGACCTTAAGTAGTCTTTCTTCTAATAATCTATCAATCCCTGAACCCAATGCTCCCCAAATCCCCCTGTATGATAAGTTTTTGCTTTGTTTAGAAAGAACTATTTTCTGCAAGCACCTTTGTCCTTTGTTTAAAGCCAAAACCAAACCCAATGTCATCTAATTGATTCCAACTCATAGTGACCGTATAGGGCAGATTAGAATTGCCCAATAGGACTTCCAAGGCTGTAAATGTCTGTGGAAGCAGATTGCCTCATTTTACCCCCCAAAACACACACACATACACACACACGCAGAGCAGCTGATAGATTTCAAACTTTCAATTACCAGCCAGCGCTTTAACTGCTGCACCACCAGGGCCCCCTGCCCTTTGTTTAACAAACAGTAAATTCAGCTTTTTGCTTTGAATATTGAGTTTCAGGCTTTTCTGACAACCCAGGCACTCACACATATGAGAAATGATGGTGCATATAGATATTCATTAAAGCATCAATTGGACATTGCAACAGATTACAAACAATGTAAATCATCCAAGTGGTCCAGTCAATTAGAAAACCAAAAATATGAATGTCTTCTGGAAAGAAAACTAGTTTTCATGGAACAAAGGAGGAAGGGAGAGATATGTACAACTCACTTCACTGCTTTCATTGTTGCTGTTATTCATTTTTCCCCCGATGAATATATCACATATTAAAAAGTAAGTTCTTTGATTAAAGTCAGAATTTCTAATGGCACATGCTATATGAAAAAATGCGTATGTAACTGGTTACAAAATAATAACAATTGCTAGGTTCAATTATTGGTGGTACAGTTATTTTTTTATGTCTTTTTCCCTAAATATTTTATACTTTGGGATATAATTTGTAATTTTAATTTGGCACATTTTATAAATAACCATGCTATGGGGCAAAATAAAAATATGGAAAGTGTGATTATTCCATCACAGATTGTATATTGCCAAAAAATAAGGAGGGGCATAAAGAGAATTTTATTTATTAGGAGAAAATATATAAAAGAAAAGAAGAAGTAGAGAAGTCCAAGTACAACACACACACAAGTGAAGCTGACAGAACAAGACGTTCCTCTAACTTCAAGAGCCTCCAAGCGAAAGGCCAGAAACTCATCAGACACTTGGTCTGCTTGGCTAAAAAAAAAATGTGCCTGCTCCCAATAGCTTGGAGAGTGTCACACTCATTGCATTGAGACTGGGAAGCTGATCACAGAACTCTATGTTCACAACACACGAGTTCTGTTCTGTTTTTTTTTTTTTTTTTTTTAATTAGGAGAAAAACATATTTCTTATTTTTTAGTTACTTTTCTCCTTCTCCCTATCTGATATGATACAAATACAGGGAAGATTCCACTGGAGCTGCTTCTAACACCATAACAAATTAGAAATAACTGCCAATGTCAAACTTGCTGAGTCACTCCAGTCTTCTTTTGGACTGCTCAAATTTTCTTAACATTGTGTAGCATCTTCTTGGAATTCAGAAGCCAGCTTTTACTTTTTTTCTTCACTAGAAAACTAAAGGGGTGTGTGTGTGTGGGGGGGGGGTTGTAATAAATGAAATAGTGCTGCTTCAAAGCTATCCTGAACTGTTGATTTGGGATCAAAATAGTATTATAATGATCCAAAGTATCAAACAGAACTATTTTAATCAATTATGTGATTTTTGTTGTTTGTTGTTATGTGCCATTGAGTCAGATCCGACCCATAGCGACCCCTCCTTGGGTTTCCGAGGCAGTATCACTACGGAAGTAGATTGCCACATCTTCCTTCCGGGGAGTGGCTGGTGGGTTTG
>NW_006921665.1:1770182-1772452 GCF_000298275.1 Orycteropus afer afer | reverse complement strand
TCAAACCCACCAGCCACTCCTCGGAAGGAAGACTGGGCAATCTACTTCCATAGAGATACTGCCTCAGAAACGCAAGGAGTGGTCGCTATGAGTCAGATCTGACTCGATTGCAATGAATTTGGTTTTTGGTTTGATGGTATAGTAGTTAAGGCATTTGACTACTAATCAGAAGTTCTGTGGTTCGAACCCACCAGCCACTCCACAGAAGAAAGATAGGGCAATCTGCTTCTGTAAAGATTTACAGCCTTGGAAACCTAATGGGGGTTGATATGAATCAGGATCAACTCGATGGCAGTGAATTTCTTTTCTTCTCTTCTCTTTTCTTTTATTTGTAACTCAGATTATCTACTATTCATCTGTCAATTTGTTCTACTGTGGTGGCCTGTGTGTTACTATGATGCTAGAAGCTAAGCCACTGGTATCTCAAATACAGTGAAATCAGTGAGAGCCAGAACTCGATGGAACTGCCTTGTTTTCCAGATCTTCCAAGTTTTTCACCTTTGACAAAGAACAAATCACTTTCTATTTGTGGAAAACATTTTGAGTTGTTGCTCTGGTAGGTTTCCACATTACGCAGGTTCTGGCTCTCCCACATTTTACTGTATAAGCAGGGTCACATATGGTAGACAAGTTTCATTGGATGGCTTCCAGATTAAGACAGATTACAAAGAAAGGCCTGTGACCTACTTCTGAAAATTAGCCAATAAAAATCCTGTGTATCATAACAGAATACTGTCTGATATAGTGCTGAAAGATGAGCCTCCTAGCTGGGAAAATATTCAAAATACATAATGGCCATCACAATGGACTTGAGCATACCAATGATCATGAAGATGGTATGGAAAAGAGCAACATTTCCTTCTGTTGGACATGGGGTAGCCATGAGTCAGAGATCACTGGACAGCAACTAACAACAATTAGATTATATTGACCTAAGAAGAGATTTGTTGTAAAGTATCAGGTCTACCCATTAAAGCTAAGGAAGCTCAATTGACATTTTTACTATCCCATCACTGAATACAACTTTAGTCCCTTCAATTCATTTTCATTTCTGCCCTTGAAATACTTAACAGGGGTTATATTAGTTATGGAAAAAGTAACACTGTAAGCATTCAAGTTTTTTGTCACTACTTATTCGTTTTAACTGAATGAATTAACTCTTTCAGTTAAAATCCTGACAAACAAGAAAGTTGGATAAATTGATAACTGGTAATTTGAACTGCCTCTTGCACAAAGAATGATAATGTTTATAACCAAAAAAACAAAAGCAATGTACTCAAATTTCTTTTCAGATTAAAGCTTCACAAACAATAACTTCTAGCTAGACTTGCTCACCAATGTTTTGGAATAATATGAGGTTTATACAATTTATGGTTTTTAACATTTCTTCCAAATGTCATCATCAGTCACGCTAGCTATTAAGAAAAAAAAACCTCACTGCCATCAATTCTGAATCATTCATACCCCCATGGGTTTTCCAAGGCTGTAAATCTTTATGTAAACAGACCTCCCCATCTTTCTTCCACGAAGCAGCTGGTGGGTTCAAACCAGCAACCTTTCAGTTAGCAGCCCAATGCCTTAACCATTATACCATCAGAGTTCCTTAAACTAACTATAGCTGCTAAAATTAATAATAAATATGCCTCTTAAATCTACAGTCTTACTTTGGAGAGTCCATACAGACCCCCACACATGGTACTTAATTATAGCATTGTTTTTAAGGGTCCCTTCAACACTTATCAATAAAACAAGGGTGGGATAAGCCTGTGGAACAATGCCACATCCACTCCACAAAATATTAAAGAGTCATTAAATTCATTTAAAAGTGTTATACTAGATTACTGGGCAGAATTCAGTCAATGATTTTTGATCAGGAGAAGCAAGATATAGAAAAGTGTGCAAAATATGACTACATTACATAAAAAAGAAAAAGAAAACAAAACTAGCCCTTCATATCAGTGGTCTCCAGCCTGAGATGATTTTGTCCCCTATGGAGGCCAAGGATGCTGCTAAACATCCAATAATACACAGGGCAGCACCCACCAAAAAGAACCATTTGGCTCAAAATATCAATAGTGCCAAGATTGAGACAATTGGCTCCACAGTCAGCACTTGGTATCACGGGTTCCATATGCACACATTCAACCAAGCACAGATCAAAAATATGCTATCTTCCTATTTTTCTTTACTATTCTTTTACTGTTGCCTCTCATGCCTCTCAGCCCCAGGGACAACTCAGGGACACCCAAAGCAGCAGGCCAGAAGAGCAG
>NW_006921665.1:1759961-1767242 GCF_000298275.1 Orycteropus afer afer | reverse complement strand
GGCAGTGTTTCGTTCTGCTGTGCATGGGGTCACTATGAGTCAGAAACGACTTGACGGCACTTAACAACAACAACTCATGCCTCATTCCCCAGATAGTGTGAGGGGAAAAATTCCAGAAATGAAAACTTGAATTTGCTGCACACTGAGCACTACACTGAATCCATGTCAATAAAGTGTTGATCCTGAGACCTCACAGCTCTTGTTGTTTAAGCATTGTTCATCTTGTGTAGTGTCTCCTTCATTGGTTACATCCCTTGTTGTGTGCATCATTTGTTTCTGTAAAGAAAAAAAAAAAAAAGGCTCCTAAAAAGCAATTTAGTGGGAGTAGTTCTGGCAAGATGCCTGAATAACCTGAATGAAAACAGTGAGGAAGGAGACAAATGTAGCTACAGTCTGCTGGCTGTCTGGGTGCACAACCATTTTGAATATATCCCTGTAGCAACCTATGAATCAGGTTTGCTCACTGAAGACTGCCTGGGCAAGGACTGCACTGGTGCCTGACAATCAGAAAGGAAAACAGTAAAGAAGTAGACAAACAGACCTGTGGACTGCGGCAGCTGTCCTGAGGGCACAGACATTTTGAAATATTTTCAAGCAGCAGGTTAGACCATTTTGAATATATGCAAGTGGCATTTTTCCTAGACTGTGATATAGAAGTGGGTTCCACTTGCTGAGGACAGGATGGTCTGCTGCACTGGAGGCTGATGACTGGAAAAGTGCAATATTCCCTCTTATACCCCACACATTCCTGGTGCACAGAGATGTGACCATCTCCCACCTCCACCCACTTTCTTGACTAGCAGGAATTCCATCTTGATCTGTGCCCTGACAGAGCCTGGGTGCTGTGCCCTACCTCCAGAGTTTTGTTTTTGATTGTTTCTTTTTAAATTATTCTTTTTATATTCCTCCTTTCATCCTTTTTTTTTTTCTCTTTCCCATCTCTGATATTGTTTTTCTGTTTTTATCTTTTCCCTTTTCTCAGCTTCCCCCCACTTTTTTCCCTTTCTTTTAGTTCTTTCCATCCTTTCCTTCCCTTTTGCTATTTCCCCATTTTTCTTTACTATTCTTATACTGTTGCCTCTCATGCCTCCTTCTCCAGATAATGGGTTTTTTTTTTTTTTGGCTTTTTCTCATGATCTTTCACCTTTTTAAAATGTATTTTGAATTTTTTTTATCCTTTATTGCATTACTCTTGTGTATGTGTGTGTATGTGTGTGTGATTGTTCCTATTTGATTATGAGGTTTGAGTTTTTGTTTGCACTTTTATTTATTTACTTATTTGTCTAACTGAGTGGAAGACAACTATTCCAACACAGCACAACCATACCTGCACCTCCCGTAGCTCCACCACTGAGTGAGGGCCAACACTTGGCTTTTGCACCGACTGACCAATGTTAGACGGTGGCCAGTACCAGCACAACTCACCCTCAACTACTCCTCACAAACAGCTAACAAAGATGTGTGCACACATTTTCATTCTCTTTCACTCATTAAACATAAATATAACACTATCACAATGTTTTGGAGACAACAGTCACAGTCCACACCAAGAAGCAGGATAAAATAGTAGAAACAAGGGACGAGGTTACAAACCCAGAAACCATCCCTGAGGAAGAAGTAGCATTGGAACTCCATGATAAGGAATTCAAAAGAATTATATTTGAGTACTTTCAATGTATTGAGACAGAGATCAAGGAAAACACTGACAAAATTAAGAAAACACAGGCAAAACAGTAGAACAATTCAGGAAAACAATACAAGAATAAATTGACAAAATAAACAAAAAATTAGAAATGACATAAAAACAACAAATAGAAATCCAGAAGATTAACACTAACCTTCTATATTTCAGAATATATAACTAATATTTCAGAAATAGATAAAACATTGAATGGGCAAAGGAGTAGAATTTAATCAATGGAAGACAGAATTAGTGAGATTGAAGATACATATCTTAGTGCTACTTAGTTAAGGGACCAATCAGACAAAAGATCAAAACAAAATGTAGAAAGCCTAAGATTCATATGGGATACCATCAAGAGGAATAACCTGTGGAATCAGAATTTCAGAACAAGAAGAGACAAATAAAACCACAGAGAAAATTGTCGAAGATTTGTTGGAAGAGAATTTTCCTAAAATGATGAAAGACGAAAATATGCCCAGTCAAGAAGTTCAATGAATCCCAAACAGTATAGACCCCAAAAGAAAATCACCAGGACATATCATCATCAAGCTCACCAAAACCAAGGACAAAGAAAGAATCCTGAAAGCATGGGAAAAAAAAAAAAAATTACCTAAAAAGGGCAACAAATAAGACTAAGCTCTGATTTCTTGGTAGAAACTATGCAGAGGAGAAAGCAAGGGGATGATATATGTAAAATCCTGAAAGATATAAGACAAAAAATCTCCAACAAGAATTATATACCCAGAAAAATAGTCTATCAAATGTGACAGTGAAATTAGGAGATTTCCAGATAAGCAAAAATTAAGGAAATTTGTTAAAATCAGACCAACTTTACAAAAGATGCTAAAGGGAGTCTTTCATATAGAGAACCAACAACAGCAAGCAGTAACCAATGATTAACACACATGATGACATAACCCATAAACCAACCCAGTTATGGAAGTATCCAAAGTAAAATAAGTTTACAAGATTATAAACAGGGAATAAGAGACATTGATTGATAAATGAAGACAATTACAAACCCAAAAGGGGGAATAAATATTGTAGTTAAAGAACTTCTAAAAGGTGAGGAAGTCAAGACAATTGCAAGATACAACAGATTGTTTTAAATTTGGGAAGAAAATGATAAATTATAGGGTAACCTCAAAGAAAAACAATAAATGCTCACATCAAAATAAAAAATAAGAAAAGCAAAAATATCTAGCAAACACTAAAACAACAGCAATTAAGGAAATGATAACCCAATTGATAAACAAATTGAATTCAGCACAGAAAATTATACGGAGTAAAAAAACATATAATTTTTCATACATCATGAAAAAACACATAACAAAATGATAGGAACAAATTCATACTTGTTGATAATTACATTGAATGTCAATGGATTAAATGCACCACTCAAGAGACAGAGAGTTGCCGACTGGGTAAGAAAACATGACCCAACAATATGCTGTCTACAAGAGACTCACCTTAGACATAAAGACAAAAATAGACTAAAAGTAAAAGGTTGGAAAAAGATGTACCAAGCAATTGACAACCAAAACAGGGCAGGAGTGCAATATTAATTTCTGATAAAATAGACTTTAAGACAAAAATGACCATAAGAGACAGGGAAGGACATTATATAATGATTAAAAGATCAATGGAACAAGAAGACATAATCATAATAAATATCTGTTTTGGTTACCTAGTGCCACTCTGACAGAAATATACCACCAGTGGGATGGCCTTAACAAACAGGAGTTTATTTTCTTACTGTTTGGAGGCATTAAGTCCAAATTAAAAGTGCCAGGCTCTAGTCCTCAGCCTTGGGCTTCAGCTGTGCCTCTAGCTCCTGGCCCACAGAGGCTAGAGACTTTTCTTTACTCAGGGAGCTACTGGATGCTAAGGCTGCCAAGCCCAAGGTTGGCAAGTAAAGAGGAACAGTCCCAATATTACCAAATCACACTACAGGCCATTAACTCAAGTCCATTGTAAGTCCCAAAGTTGGCAGAGCATGACAGGCTGCTGAACAACAACACAGCTATATGCAGTGTTCAAGGTGCCATAAGCTAGAGACCATTCCCCAAGGCTTCTGCTTATATAAAGAAAGAAGACCACATTCCCTAAGGCAGCTACTCAGCTGCTCACAGTAGATTCCACCATGGAAATTGGCACACAAACTGAACTACCACAGTATCTATGGACCCAATATACATCAATCAGACTTTAACAGAAATCGAAAGACAAATAGATGACTCCACAGTAATTTGTTGTTGTTGTTATGTGCCAAGGAGTCAGATCCGACTCATAGTGACCCTTCCTTGGGTTTCTGAGGCGGGATGACTACGGAAGTAGATTGCCCAACCATCCTTCCACAGTAATAGTAGACTTTAATACACATTTTCAGTAAGAGATGGAACTGGAAAGACACTCAACAAAGATACAGAAGAACTAAACAATATGATCAATCAACTTGACCTTATAGACCATAAGAGACAGGGAAGGACTCCACCCAACAACAGCAAAATAAACACTTTTTCAGCACACATGGAACATTCTCCAGGATAGACTGTAAGTAAGCTTCAATAAATTTAAAGACATTAAAAAACTGAAAAGCATCTTCTCAGATCACAGTGCTATAAAATTAGAAATCAACATTAGGATGACCAACAGAAAAAGAGAAAATGCATGAAAACTAAATAAGACCCTCCTTAAAAACAACTGGGTAATAGAAGAAATAATAAATGGTGTTAAAAAATTCCTTGAATCAAATGAGAATGAAAACACAACATACAAAAATCTTTGGGACACAGCAAAAGTGGTGATCAGAGGGCAATTTCTAGCAGTAGGTGCACACATCAAAAAAGGAAGAGTCAAAATCAACACCTTAATCCAACATCTCCAGTAATTAGAAAAAGAGAAGAAAAAAAAAAAAAAAAAAAAAAACCAAATTTCCCCAGAAAAAAAAAAAAAAAAAAAAAAGCCTAATGTCACCAGAAGAAAAGAAATAATAAAGATTGGAGCAGAAATAAATGAAACAGAAAATAGGAAGACAATAAAAAAAAAATTGACAAGACTAGAACATGGTTCTTTGAAAAGATTAATACAATCAACAAACCACTGGCACACTTAACAATGGAAAAGAAGAAGATGCAAATAACATGAACAAGAAATGAAATGGGTGGAGTCACAACAGAACCAACAGAAATAAAAAGAAAAGTATGAAGATACTATGAAGAACTGTACTCCAACAACTTTGAAAAACTAGAAGAAATGGATAGGTTTCTAGAAACACAATACCTACCTAAACTAACACAGACTGAGGTAGAACAGACCCATTACAAAATAAGAAATTGAGCAGGTCATTAAAAAATTACCCCCCCCCAAAAAAAAAAAAATCCTGGTCCAGATGGTTTCAATGAGAATTCTACAAATCATTCAGAGAAGAGCTGACACCAATCCTGCTTGAACTCTCCCAGAACATAAAAAAGGATGGAATCCTCCCAAATTCATTTTATGAAGCAATCCTAACTCTGATACAAAAAACAGGCAAAGACACCACTAGAAAGGAAAACTGCAGACCAATATCCCACATGAATATAGAGGCAAAAATCTTCAACATTATCCTAGCCAATAGATTCCAACAACATGTCTAAAAAATAATACATCATGACCAAGTGGGATTCATGCTAAGTATGCAAGGATGATTCAAAATTAGAAAAACAATGTAATCCATCATGTAAGTAAAATAAAGGAACAGAATCACATGATCATATCAATAGGTGCAGAAAAGGCATTTGATAAAATCCAACACCCATTCCTGATAAAAACTCTCAGAAAAATAGGAATAGAAGGGAAATTTCTCAACATAATCAAGGGCATATATGCAAAACCAACAGCCAACATTATTATCAATGGAGACAGACTGAAACCATTCCCCTTGAGAACATGAACCAGACAAGGATGCCCTCTATCTCCACTTCTATTTAACACTGTATTGGAAGTCCTAGCCAGGGCAATAAAGCAAGAAAGGGAAATCAAAGGCCTCCAAATTGGTAAGGAAGAAGTATAACTATACCTATTTGCAGATGATATGATTCTATACTTAGATACCCAAGAAACTCAACAAAAAAAAAAAAATTACTGGAACTTACTGAAAGATTTAGTACAGTGGCATGATCAAGATCAACATCCAAAAATCAGCTGGATTCCTCTACACCAGCAAAGAAGTCTCTAAAAATGAAATAAGGAAATCAATATAATTTACAATAGCTACCAGAAAAATAAGATAATTGGGAATAAATCTTACCAGGGACACAAAAGACCTATGCAAAGAAAACTACAAAACACTACTTCAAGAAATTATAAGAGATCTACATAAATGGAAGAACATACCATGCTCATGGATAGGAAGACTGAACTTTGTGAAAGTGTCAATATTACCTGTGGTAGTTATGTTTGTGTGTCAACTTGGCTGGACCTGGTTGAGTGGCTGGGGAGCTGGGGTGGTAGTTATTCCCCATGATGAGACTGGCAATCAACTCCATGTTGGGATCTACCACAAGCAGTTGAGTAGCTGCCTTTGGGATGTGGTCTTCTTCCTGTATATAAGGAGAAGCTTTGAGAATGGTCTCTAGCCTTTGGCGTGCTTGAACCTCGCATGTAGCTGTGTCGTTGCTCAGCAGCCTGCTATGCTCTGCCGGCCTTGGGACTTACAATGGACTTCAGTTAATGGCCTGGCATGTGGTTTGGTAACATTGGGACTGTGCCTTTTTACTTGTCAACCTTGGGTTTGTCAGCCTCAGCAGCCAGCAGCTGTCTGAGTAAAGGAACACCTCTAGCTGCAGTGGGCCAGGAACAGGAGGCAGAGCTGAAGCCCAAGGCTGAGGGGCTTTCACCCAGCCCCTAGAGCTTGGCACTTTGAACTTGGACTTCAAGCCTCCAAAATGTTTTTTAAGGCCATCCCATTTGTGGTATATTTTTGTCAGAGCAGTACTAAATAACCATAACACTACCCAAAGCAATCTATATATTCAATGCAATCCCAATCCAGATTCCATGAACATTTTTTAAAGGCATGGAAAAACCTAGCACTAATTTTATATGGAAAGGAAAGAGATTTCAGATAAGTCAAGTACTATTGAAGAAGAACAACAAAGTAGGAGGTCTCACACTCCTCGATCTCAAAACATGCTATAAAGCTACAGTTGTCAAAACAGCCTGGTATTGGTACAGCAACGGACACACAGACCTGTGGAACAGAATTAATAATCCAGATATAGATCCATTAACCTATGGTCAGTTGATCTTTGACAAAGGGCTGAAATCCATTAAATGAGGAAGAGATAGTTGCTTGCAAAAATGGTGCTCGCATAAGTGGATATCCATTTGCAGAAAACTGAAACAAGATCTATACTTCACTCCATACACAAAAACTAACTTTAGATGATCAAACACTTAAATGTGAAACCTAAAACTATAAATTTCATCAAAGAGAAAAATAGGGACAAACTTAGGCACCCTAATTTATGGCACAAATGGACTATGAAGCATAACTCAAAATGCACAAACAGCAGAAGATAAACTAGATGATTGGGACCTTCTAAAAATTAAAT
>NW_006921665.1:1755419-1759456 GCF_000298275.1 Orycteropus afer afer | reverse complement strand
ATATATCCTAAAGAAGTGAGAGGCAAGACATGAATAGATACATGCACACCCATGTTCATTGCAGCACCAGTCACAATAGCAAAGAGATGGAAACAACTTAAATGCCCATCAACCAAGGAATGGATAAACAAACTGTGGTACATACACACAGTGGAATACTATGCAATCTTAAAGAATAATGTAGAATATGCAAAACACCACATAATTTGAATGAACTTGGAGAACATTATGCTGAGTGAAATAAGTCAATTATGGAAGGACAAATATTGTATTAGTCCACTATTGCAAAAAGTCAAGGAAAGATTTATACTTGGAAGGAACTTTTCTTTGTTGGCTAGTTGGGATGGGAGGGGAGGAGAGGGAAAATTTCTAGATAGGCTGGAAATATATGTATATATGTGTGTGTGTGTGTGTGTGTATGCCAAAGATTATTAGTGTTTACCAGAGGTAGGAGGGAGGGGAAAAGCGAAGCTTTTGTTTAGGAGGCATTGAGTTTATGCCAGTAGGTGATAGGATATTTTGGAGAAGGATAACAATAATGGTGGCACAACATGAAAAATGTAATCAATGTCTCTGAGATGTAAATGTTGAAGTATTATGTTGGCAAATATCTTGTGTATGTTTTCACAACAGTAAAAGTGGGGGAAAAAAGCTAAGAGCAACAACAACAAAAGCAATTAAGTGGTCAAATTAATCCCTCAAAGACTAAGAGTGAGAATGAAGTGCTATTTACATAGCATTTGCATTGTATTAGATATTTTAAGTAATCTAGAGATGATTTAAATTATACAGGAGGGTGTGTGTAGGCTATATGCAAAGACTCTGCCATTTTATATAAAGAACTTGAGCATCCTCAGATTTGGTATCCACAGGGGTTCCTGAAACCAATCCCCTGAGGAAACCAAGGGACAATAATATAGAGAGATCACAGGTAGCTCTGACTTACAATGTATGAACCACACTTTATACCATCTGCTTTAGGGTTTTTTAATACATCTTATTGTCAGTGATATGTACTATATACAATGTGTATAATTTGTTCATGTTTTCATTCTCAGATAGTCACTCACAGATGTTCAAAGATACTGATAATAAAACACAATTATAATGAAAACTTAAAAAATCCAAAATTCAACTCACATCAGAACAGATTTACAATGGAGTCATAGGAACAGGATTCCATTGTAAGGTGGTGACTACCTGCATGTAATTTTATAATTGAATTATGTAAGTATGGAAAACATATGGAGCTTACAAACTAGACTCTCATCATGACTCATTTCAGGAGAACTAGAACCAGGAGTGAAGGTTAGGATGCTAATGAGAGGTAGGAAGAAGTGGACAATAAGGCCAGCATTAAGATATGATCCTATTTATGCAGAATTATATTCTTGTATCAAAAGATGAAAAAACACTATCTTCAGATCATCTTTCATCCTTTTCTTATTTACTCTCCTATTTCTTAGATGCAACTAACCAAATAAATAACTTTGAAACTTCAATAAAACTTCATGCTCCAAATATGAAAGTAAAACAAACCCAACTTAGATGAAAAAATGATGAAAAATCATTCAGACTGGTGAAATGGTAACTCAGTCAGCCTGTCTTTTGGCAGATCATTGTGTAATAGTGCTTGATTCCCATAAATAATCTTGTCAGTCTCAAATAATTTTAATCAACTTCACCCTCTTCTACCATTCATATCACTAGTTTGGTATTTTTATTACACCACAGGGAATTCAATTTAAAACAGAGCTTAAGCGCCAAAAATTTAACAAGTGATATATTTATCCACTTTGAATAGATTGGTAATTTTTGCTCTTCTTTTCCTGTCATTTAGCACTTTAATTTATATCTTGCTAGCAAGTAAACTAGATAATTAACTATATTTCAGAATGGGTATTCTCACTGACCACATTCAGTCAATGCCATTTTGGAATTATGAAATTGTACTTTTTGCCATGTGAGGCATCGATGGATCAGTGGTAGAATTTTCACCTACCATGTAGTAAACCTAGCTTGATTCCTGGCCAATGCACCTCATATACAGCCACCATCATCTTTCAGTGGAGAATTGTGTGTTTCTATGATGCTGAATAAGAGCTCTGGTAGCATAGTGCCTAAGGCACTTGACTGCTAACCAGAAGGCTGGCAGTTCAAACCCACCAGCCACTCCTTGGAAAGAAGTTTGGGCAATCTACTTCTGTAGTGATACTGCCTCGGAAATCCAAGGAGGGGTCGCTATGAGTTGGGTCTGACTCAACGGCACATTAACAACAACAACAACAACATGATGCTGAATATGTTTCAGTGGAGCTTCTGGGCTAAGATATAGACTAAGAAGAAAGACCCGGTGATCTACTCCTGAAAATCAACCAAGGAAAACCCTATGGATCACAATGATCTTGTCTACAACTGATCATGAGGATGGTGCAGGATGAGATAATCTATCACTTCATTGAGCATGGGATCACTACGAGCCAGGAGCTAACTCAAGGCAGCTAACAGCAACTCTTGTCTGATTACCCAATAAATCACATCAGAAAGTTGTCAATAATCCATTCTACATCTCCATGCCCATTTGCATGGAACAAATATCAGTTTTATAATGTCCCCTGATTATTATCACTTCCCTCACTATACTACACCAAAACCTTTTGACGGCCCTTCTGTTCTGGTTTGCAGGTCCATTTTAACTTTCTGGTCTATCTCCTATAGGCTATCAAAAAAAGATGTTAAGTGCATCAGAGTAGTTGAGCCAGAATAACTACAAAGTTCCAATTCTCCTGATAATGCCTATCCATTGGTAAGTGTGTCTTAGTGCTGTAACAAGAAGGATATCCAGTGGGGGATGCAGTGTTGGCATCAGTGCAGGAGTGGCACACATAATGGCATGTTTTTACCTAATACTAGTCATAATGAAACTTTAGATGATGGCAGAAAGCCCGTGCCCTAGAAAACCTGTGCATTATCTATGTCACTAAAGTTCAGTTTATTTAAGGATGTGGATATATAAACAAACACACACACACACACAACACATCCATAACACATTGTTTGGTTACCTAATTACCTAGGGCTGTAAAAACAGAAGTACCATAAATGGGTGGCTTTAAAGAACAGACATTTATTTTTTTCACAGTTCTGGAGACCATCAGCTCTATGAGAGGGTTCTTCTTGTCAGTAGCCCTTGTAGTTCCTTGGTATTCCTTTAAGTTCCTTCACACCTATCTTGCCCTCTGTGATAGTTGGAGCTGTGCGTCTATTTGGCTGGAACATAATTCTGTGTGGTTTAAGCAATTGTGATGTGGGTTATTCCCATGATGGGATCAGATGTATATGTTTTGAGCAACCAATCAGTTGAAAGGGAGTTTCCCTAGGGATGTGGCCTGCTTTCAATATATTTATGGACATCCTGGAATCTTGTTGTGCTGCCTACAACTGTCACATCAGGATCCTGTTGTGCTACCTACAACTGTCTGTAAGTGAACAATCCTCCATTTGGCCTGGAACTTGGATTCATTATTTGTTGGAGTCAACAGCTGGTACTGCCTGCCAAATTTGAGCTCATGAGCCCCTGCAGCTGTGTGAGTTGAGAAAAGACTCCAGCTTGACGTTTGATCCAAGAACTTGTGACTTGCCATCTTCTATAAATGTGTGAGCCATTTTCCTAAGATAAATTTCTCTCTCTCTCTCTCTCTCTCTATAAGCTTTACTGGTTTCACTTCGCTAGAGAACCCAGCTTAACACATTTGGTACCGGGAGTGGTTCTAGAGAGACAAAAACATAAGGATGGGCTTCCTAAATTGATTCTCCAATTTGATTTATGGTAAAGGCACTGGTGACTCTGCCTCTGTTAGTAAATTTGTTGTTGTTGTTAAGTGCCGTTGAGTTGTTTCCGACTCATAGCGACCCCATGCACAGCAGAACGAAACACTGCCTGATCCGCGGTAGCCCCACAATCCCTGCTATACTTGAGCCCATCATCACAGCCACTGTGTCAATCCATCTCGTTGAAGGCCTCCCCCTCTTTCATC
>NW_006921665.1:1751225-1753384 GCF_000298275.1 Orycteropus afer afer | reverse complement strand
TAGTTAATCTGATTCCTGTGTGTTCCATCTGGTGAAGTCCACGTGTACAGCCTCCGTTTGTGTTGTTGAAAAAAGGTGTTTGCAATGAACAAGACGTTGGTTCCATGTCCTCTTCTGAATCCGGATTGTTAGTAAAGAGGGCCCTGCTAATCCATAGGGTGAGGTGGCAACATTAATATGCAAAATAATACCATCAATAGATCAAGTACTTTTGAGAAGTGAGGCTCTGAGTGACTGCATATTTGATACTTTTCTGCAATTTTGTCAACATAATGGGTATAAGGAAGCTGATTGGTTGGTCCTACTTATGCTAAACAAAGTGCTGAAAGAGCGAGATGAGCTCAGGGCTGCTGAGTCACAGCATAAGCACCTCATAAAAGACCTCAATATTTCCAGTTGTGCTCTGAAACAAAGCCTTATTTCTTCTAGTAACAGAGCTGATAGTGCCAAAAAAGAAACCCAGAGTCTTATTGTAAGAGTGGCTGAATTACAACACCAATTAAATTGCCAACCTGTATGGTGTCTGAAGTTAAAATGAGGACATTGAGTGGAAAAAATGGAGTCCTGAGACCTGGAATGGGGACACACAGGCAGATAGTCAAGAAATCAGGATATGAAGCCTGTAAATTCTGTTGAATCCCTCCCATCTGAAAGGATTACTGTAAAACCATTATCCCCTCCACCTCAATTTGATTGGATTGACCCACCTGTTCCTGCTGGGTGATTGCCTGAGGCAGACGGCATGGAAGACATTGCTGAATGTTCTCAGGAACTTCCCCAACCATCCACTGTTGCTGCTTAACTAAAGTCAAGCCCAAGCAAACCCCAAAAGATGAAATACAAAGTATAACTGAGGATGTGGTATGTTACAGCTGAAAAGACCTACTTGATTTTTCTAACATGTACAGACAGAAACCTGGAGAATATGTGTGGGAATGGCTGCTGAGGATGTGGGATAATAGTGCAAGGAATGTAAGATTGGATCAGTCTAAGTTTATTGATTTAGGCCCACTAAGTATGGATTCTTCATTCATTGTTTCAGCTTGAGAGGTTAAGAAAGGATCTAATAGTTTATTTGGTTGGCTTACTGAGGCATGGATTATGCGGTGGCCTACCTTAAGTCAAGTTGAAGTACCAGACCTGCCTTGGTGTAATGTAGAAGAAGGTATTCAGCATCTTAGGGAAATTGGCCTGTTAGAATGGATTTATCAGATTAGACCCCTAGAGCCAGAAATGGAGAGTCCAGAAGACATGCCTTTCTCCAGTACAGTGAGGAATAAATTTGTGAAGGAAGCCCCAGCATCCATGAAAACTGCTGTGATTGCTATTTTATTTAAGCCATATTTGACAGTGGGAACTGCCCTAATTGAACTAAGACACTTAAATATGATGGGGCTGACTGGACCCCGTGGTAGTAGGGGCCAAGTGGCAGCAGTTAATTGACAAAGGCAAGGTGGGCGTGGTTACCATAATGGAGAGCAGAGTTGGAACACTAATCAGAATACTCTGACTCATGTGGAATTATGGCATTGGCTACTTAGTCATGGTGTTCTTAGTAGCGAAATACATGGTAAACCTACTAAATCTTTACTCGGTCACCTTTCCCTTCCAAAAAACATCACACTGGTCCATTATATTGATGACATTGTGCTGACTGGACCTAGTAAGGAAAAAGTATTGATGACTCTAGACTTATTGGTGAGACATCTGCATACTAGAGGTTGAGAAATTAACCCAACAAAAATTCAGGCACCTTCCACGTCAGTGAAATTTCTAGGGGTCCAATGGTCTGGGGCATGTTGAGATATTAGTTCTAAAGTGAAGGATAAGTTATTGTATCTGGCTTCCCCCACAACTAAAAAGGAGGCACAATGTCTGGTGAGCCTCTTTGGATTTTGGAGGCAACATATCCCTCATTTTGGTGTGTTGCTGCAGCCTATTTATCAAATGACTTGGAAAGCTGTTAGTTTTGAGTGGGGCCCAGAAAAACAGAAGGCCCTGCAACAATTCAGGCTGCTATGCAGGCTGCTTCACCACTTGGGCATACGATCCGGCTGATCCAATGGTGCTTGATAGAGATGCTGTTTGGAGTCTTTGGCAGGTCCCTATTGGTGAATCGCAACACAGACCCTTGGGGTTTTGGAGCAAAGCCCTGCCAT
>NW_006921665.1:1749679-1750720 GCF_000298275.1 Orycteropus afer afer | reverse complement strand
ATATGTGTGATTGTATATGGATTCATGGGCTGTGGCTAATGGCTTGGCCAAATGGTCTGGGACTTGGAAGGAGGATGACTGGAAAACTGGTCACAAGGATGTATGGGGAAGAGGTATGTGGCTAGATCTCTCTAGGCCAAAGGAGTAAAGATATTTGTGTTTCATGTGAATGTCCCCCAAAAGGTGACCTCAGCAGAGGAAGATTTTAACAATCAGGTGGATAGGATGACACGTTCAGTGAAAACCAGCCATCCTTTTTCCCCAGCTACTCCTGTCATTGCTCAATGGGCTCATGAAAAAAGTGGCCATGGTGGGAGGGATGGAGGCTATGCATGGGCTCAGCAACATGGAATTCCACTTACCAAGGCTGATTTGACTACCGCCACTGGTGAGTGTCCAATCTGCCAGCAGAGACTAACATTCAGTCCATAATATGGAACCATTCCTCAGGGTGATCAGCCAGCAATGTGGTGGCAAGTTGATTACATTGGACCACTTCCATCATAGAAAGGACAGGGTTTTGTTCTTACTGGAATAGATATTTATTTTGGATATGGATTCGCCTTCCCTACACACAATGCTTCTGCCAAAACTACCATCCGTGGACTTACAGAATGCCTTATCCACCATCATGGTATTCCATATAGCATTGCTTCAGATCAAGAGACTTACCTCACAGCAAATGAAGTGTGGCAGTGGGCCTATGTTCATGGAATTCACTGGTCTTACTATGTTCCCCATCATCCTGAAGCAGCTGGCTTGATAGAACAATGGAATGGCCTACTGAAAACACAATTATGGGGCCAGCTAGGTGGCAATACCTTGAAGGATTGGGGCAATGTTCTCCAGGAGGCTGTATATGCTCTAAACCAGCATCCAATATATGATGCTGTTTCTCCAATAGCCAGGATTCATGCGTCCAGGAACCAAGGGGTGGAAACGGGAGTGGTACCACTCACTATTACCCCTAGTGACCCACTCAAAAAATTTTTGCTTCCTGTCCCTGCTACCCTATGCTCTGAGGGTCTGGAAATCTTAATC
>NW_006921665.1:1701553-1738492 GCF_000298275.1 Orycteropus afer afer | reverse complement strand
GGGTGGACTGTGATAGTTGGAGCTGTCTGTCAACTTGGCTGGACCACAATCCTGTGTGGTTTAAGCAATTGTGATATGGGTTTTTCCCATGATGGGATCAGATGTATATGTTTTGAGCAGCCAATTGGTTGAAAGGGACTTTCCCTAGGGGTGTGGCCTGCTTCCAGTATATTTATGGACATCCTGGGAAAAGAGACACTCTTCTGTGGAACGGGATCCTATCGTGTTGCCTACAACTGTCTGTGAGCAAACAATCCACAATTCATCCTGGAGATCTTAGATTCATCATCCATTGGAGTCAGTAGCCGGTACTGCCTGCCCACCTTGAGTTCATCAGCCCCTGCAGCTTCATGAGCCGGGAAAAGCCTCCAGCTGGACATTTGATCCAAGAACTTGGGACTTGCCAACTTCTACAATGTGTGAGTCATTTTCCTAAGATAAATTTCTCTTTGTCTCTCTCTATATAAGCTTTACTGGTTTTGCTTCTCTAGAAAACCCAGCCTAACACATCCTCTGTACATGTCTCCATTCTATTCTTTGTATAACTCAGAAGTGATTAGGTTGAGGCCCCACCCTGTTCTGGTATGTTCTTGTTAACATAATGAAAATGCAAAAAACGCAGCCATTGCCATGGAGTCAGATCCGACCCATAGCGACCCCTCCTTGGGTTTCTGAGGCAGTATCACTATGGAAGTAGATTGCCCAACCTTCCTTCCAGTGAGTGGCTGGTGGGTTTGAACCGCCAGCCTTCTGGTTAGCATTAAAATGCCTTAGGCACTATGCTACCAGAGCTCCCAACGTAATAGAAACATAATAAAAGAAAACCCTATTTCCAAACATGATCACATCCACAGATACAGGAGCTAGGAGTTCAATACATATGTTTTGGGACAGAATTCAATCCATAGCACACATATAGAATGTTGAGAAGACCAAAGGTGTTTGTAAGCTAAAGACAAGAAATTGGTGGGAGCATTTTCTTGATACTGCTATATTTTCCAATGAAGCCCAAGTCCCTTACGCCTTGGCTTCTTTCCCTTGCTTTCCATTGAGGTAACTCTTTAAAGGGTCACTTGTAACTTTATTCTTGTCGAGTTTCATGACTAATTCCCTCACTGTATGAAAATATCTACTCCAAAGTCACCTCCTCAGGAAGGCCTCCTCTAACTCCTATATTAAAAATGGCTGGTTCAGCCCCCCTGTCCAGTGGTCAACATTATTATTATTTTTTTTAATTTCACAATCAGAGTACATGGGTCAGAACTACTAGTAGGTTCCAATCCCCCTGCTTATGCCTTTGGTGGGTGTGTCTTCAGTGCAGTGACAAGAAGGATACCCACTGGGAGATCATCACTGTCTGATGAAATACTATTATTTTTTACTGGTTTATATAATTCTTGTCTCTTATCATGTCCCCATCCCCACTGCAGTGGAAGCATCATTGTGGGGAAGGCTGAGTGGACTGTGGGTCAGGGACCTAACAGAGGCTCAACACAGGTTCACGCAATGCATTACTTAATCCATTTTCCAGAGAGATGAAGAAGAATGGCCCAGAGAAGTGGTATGACCCAGTCAAGGTTACTCAGTGAGTTGTAATTACTGAACATTTTAGCTGAGTCTAGAATCCTTTGCCTTTAAGTATTAGCTCAGATATTTTCCTCTTTTATTTCAGAAAAAGAAAGAAGAAAGAAAAGTAACTGATATGGACTTTGTTTTCCCTAAGGGAAGAGCAGAAATGCAACTGTATATGCCAAGAAGAGCATAAATATTTTTTAGTCATGAGCTAGAGATTTACAAGTAATTCTCAAGAATTCTTAAGAATTATGAGCCCTGACCTTCCTCTCCCCATGGTGAATTAAGGGCCACAAAGGCTATTGCATACAGCTTCCACATATGAGAACCTGAGGGCCACTTTCCCCTCAAAGGTATTACTACTCTTCACATGGAGTCTCACTGCCTCAGCATCCAAGAAGCTCATGCTGAAAAATTAGGCTTGGTGTTCATAGCAATTTATCCAAGTCACTGGGACAATTCACTTTTTTTTTCCCCCAATAACCCCCATATTCTTCTTCTTTTTTCTCTTTTCTATTTTGTTACATATTTGTGTTTTATTGCCCACTTCTGCAACACTTCCTATTAATGTATTTAGTTGTGCACATGAGGAGCATCCTAAGTTTGAGGGCCAAAGATACTAAGTGTTGTATACAGTAAAAATCATCCCAATAATCATATGCAGTTAATATTTGTATAACAATTTTTTAAATAAGGAAAAATGAGTCTCAGAGAGTTCTGGGAACCTGAATTTTACCACTACTCTATCGGATCTGGATGCAGGTATGCAGGTGATCCTCTGAACACCTTGAAGAGCAATGTGGTACCTTCTACAAGCTTCTCATAGATTCGTAAGAATGTGGCCAGAACTACAGAGAAAACTACCAGGTGGCTTACAGATTAAAGATGTCAACAGAATTTCAATTCAGGGTTAGAAGACTGAAAGTAAAAGCTGGACAGCGGATAGACACCTCAAGTACACCAAGCTTTCAAAGGTTCCTTCTTCCTTCCTCTCAAAGTCTTGTGCTTGGCATCTAACAAGTAAAAGCCAGGCTTGAATATTAAAGGCAGAACCTTTAAGAAAGGCTGCATCTTACATCAAAATGAGTATGTGAGTTAGAGTTCTGTGGGGTCTCCAGAATGTGTGAGCTGCCTCCACTACCAGATGAATAGGCTAGATAAAAGTTTAGGAGCTCTGGTAGTGTAGTGCCTAAGGCACTTGACTGCGAACCATTCAGCTGGTGGTTCAAACCCACCAGCCACTCCTCGGAAGGAAGGTTGGGCAATCTACTTCCGGAGTGATACTGCCTCGGAAACTCAAGGAGGGGTCGCTATGAATAGGGTCCGACTCGACGGCAAACAACAACAACAACACACCAAGTTTAGACTCCAGCCCAGTGTATAATCTCACTAAAATTCCTCTATGCATTTCTGAGATGCAGAAAGAGTTTGGCCTTTTGTTCTGGTTTCCTGAGAGTCTGAACACCTGAAGGTCTAATATAGGTTTCCTCTGCTTTTCAAAAGTTTCCTTGTGCCACACCACTTTTATGAAAAGATCAACATTAGTATCTGTTTTTGTTAATCCAAAGCGGATTTTTGTTTGCATGAATAAAGGCATAAAGTGAAACTAGAATTCAGTGTTTGTTTTGCAGAGAGCCCTTAAAAAGGCAGCATATACCCCATGCAATGAGAGTGGTGTCAACAAGCTCCTGCCCCTGGAACTGCACTCAGCATCTCACCATCAAGTTGCCATAACTTTAAACCATATCTGTGAACACTGTATGTTAATGCTGTTTTGGGTTTTCTGCGTTATTTGATATGATTTGGTAGGTTATTTTTGTGTTCTGAGAATGCTCAAAAATGTTTCACATATAAAATAATGATAATCATTCCATCACTTTCCACCATTTTGGCTTACTAAAAGTTACATAGAAATGCTGTCCTTTCAGATAGTGTGGTGTGGAACGTGTATTGACTAAGCCTCAGGAGGCATGATATGATGGACCATGGCCACAGAGTGAGACCAAAAAGGATTTTAAAGATGGTAGTTCACTGGAACTTCTGGGTTAGAGAGAGACAACATGGAAGCTCTGTGCTGAGACACCATCCTGGCCCTCATTCTTTGTGCTTCTTCATTTGTATTCCTTATGGTTATCATAAGTTGGTACCTATATGTACAGATAGTCTGCTTAAAATCTGCAGTTAGTGGAACATTTGAATTTATTCTTTCCTATCTCAGACACCTTCTATAGTTACAGTTTTTCTACCATTCTTTTGGTTTCTTCTAACTTAGAGAAGTGACTTAAAACAGCAAGTACAATTTTCCATTTCTCACTCACTAAAGATATGAACTGCTTCTATCTTTAATAGGCAAGAATATCTTGACACATGTTACCTGGAGTTCTGCTTAATATAATTTTTTCTAGGACACAGTCAGTGTTAAAACCATTGCCAAGGACAATAAAAGTCTTAGCTTCCTATAAGAGCAAAATTGAGATAAGAAATTGGAGTTCATGGTATCATAGTTTGACAGCCAGGAGGTTAGCTCCAGCGTCTGATTCCTTGGTTTTGAATCCTGGCTTGACCTCAACTAGCTGACCGTCCTTGGTGAAATTACTGAATCACTCTGTGCCTCAGTTTCTTCATCTGTACATTGGAGATAATTCCAGCATCCAACTGCTAAGGATGCTGTGAGTTTGTATGAGTCAATTCATATTAAGTGCTTAATATCAGGTAAATATTAAGTGCTTAATAAATATTAGTTATTACCATCACCATAGAAAGAGAATGTTCATAGTGTATGGATATCCTCATTAATTCCATGGTCAAGCATAACAGTTCCCATATAACTAAATAAGAAACACAGTTCCTGGGTGATAAAACAGTTAATATGTTTGGCTGCTAACCAAAAGATTAGAGGCTGGAGTCTATCCAAAGGTACCTCAGAAGAAAGGCCTGGCAATCTACATCTGAAATATCAGCCAATGTTTAATAACAAAAAGACAAACAACCCAATCAAAAAATGGGCAGAAGACTTGAACAGACATTTCATCAGAGAAGATAATCAAGTGACCAACAAGCACATAAAAAGATGTTCAATGTCATTAGCCATTATTGTTGTTGTTGCTATGTGCCATCGAGTCGAACCCAACTCATAGCGACCCTTCCTTGGGTTTCTGAGGCAGTATCACTACGAAAGTAGATTGCCCAACCTTCCTTCCAAGGAGTGACTGGTGGGTTTAGGGAGATGGAAATCAAAACTACAATAAGATACCACTTCACCTCCTTTAGAATGGCAATGATAAAACCCAAATAGAAAACAGTAGGTATTGGCAAGGTTGTAGAGAAACTAGAACACTTATCCATTTATGGTGGGAATGTAAGACAGCACAGCTACTATGAAAAAGAGTTTGGTGGCTCCTCAAAAAATTGAATATAGAATTTTCATATAACCCAGCAATCCCAATCCTAGGTATAACCCAGAAGAAGTGAAGGAAGAAATGCAAACAGAAACCTGTTCACCAATGTTTGTTACAGTAGTTTTCACAATAACCAAAAGATGGAAGCAACCAAAATGTCCATCAATAGATGAATGCGTAACAAAACGTGGTATATACACACAGTGGAATACTACTCAGTCTTTAAGAGAAATGATGTCCTGGTGCATGCTACAACATAGATAAACCTTAGAAACATCGTGCTAAATGAACTAAATCAGTCACAAAAGGACAAGTATATGAGCTCACTTATATGAAATAAGTAAACATATAGAAATCAAAGATTATTATTAACTACCAGGGGTGAGAAGGAGGGACAAAGGAGAGTTTTTACTTAGGTAGCATTGAGGTTATGTTAATGATGGCAGAATGATTTGGAAAAGGATAGCTAGAATGGTTACATAACTTGGAACATGTAACCAATGTTACTCAATTGTATGTGCAGAAAATGTTAAGATGATGTATGTTTTTTTATGTATATTTTTACCACAATAAAATAACAATAATTTTTAAAAATGAGTTCACGAACCCCATTCCACCCCCCCCCAAAAAAAAATCAGCCATCGAAAACACTGTAGAGCACAGTTATACTCTGACACAGATGGAGTCACCACGAATCAGATCAACTCCATAGCCCTTGGTTTTAATAAGAAACAGTCACCCTGGTTATTAGATGCATCACCCACAGTCCACATTAAGGGACATCCTCTCTTTTTGAGAGCATGAGCACACAGGCAGCCTCTGAACTGAGACCCTGCTAGCCCTGCGTGCTTTAAACACAAGCCAATAAACCACATTTTTTGCTACAACTGTGGAAGAATTTTCCTTTCCCTGAAAGGTTCCATGGATTTACTCTTCTTTTTCTCTGTTTGCTGTCCCACTCTCTGATTCTTTCACCCTATAGAGGCACTGTGGTTAAGCGCTCCACTGCTAACCAAAATGTCAGGGGTTCCAACCTCCTAGCCACTTCATCAGAGAAAAATACGGCAGTCTGCTTCCATAATGGTTGTTGTTGTTGTTGTTATGTGCCGTCGAGTCAGACCTGACTCATAGCCACCCCTCCTTGGGTTTCCGAGGCAGTATCACTACAGAAGTAGATTGCCCCATCTTCCTTTCGAGGAGTGGCTGGTGGGTTTGAATCACCAGTCTTCTGGTTAGCAGTCAAGTGCCTTTGGGCACTATGCTAGCAGAGCTCCCTCCATAATGGTTACAACCTTGGAAATCTATGTGACAGTTCTATTCTGTTCTGTAGGGTTGCTAAGAGTCAGAATCAGCTCTACAGCAAAGGTATTTCTCCCACATTCTATCTCTTTCATTCTTTGTCTCTCTCAGTCTTTCTGTGTGTTTATCTCCCTTCCTATCTCTCTCACTCTCTCACACACACAGACACATACACACGCAGACACATACTCCTGTATACAGAAGTACAGTATCAAGGAAAAGAAAAAACACCTAACTGCCTAATTTCCTAACACAAACATTTTTATTTTGTTTCCTATGGTTCTCCCAAAGACCCATGTGAGCAACATTGAGAAACAATATACCTCTGGTAAATTAAATATATTTGCAACTGCTAATCCCAAAATCCTTTTATTCCTTCCCCACTCTTTGCTTCTCCTAGCTATACACAGACAAACGTAAGGGTGAAAGTCCTTGAAAATAAATCAAATAGATTTGCCTGCAGAGAAATGATATTTTCTGAGCATCACAGTTATCATTAAACACTATGGAGCGAGTGTTCATTAAAATCAGCTAATAATCACCCCTGTCATAGTTCCTTCAGTCCTTTGCCCTTAACCACTGACAAGGAAGGAGAGTTGGAAAACCCCAAATCTTTTTTATTGGGACTGTAGGCATGAACACATCTGAATACAACCTCAAACTGTGATTGAGGGAAGTGTCACAGAAGTCATCCAAGGTACAATGAGAAGAGTCATAGAGCTTTAGAACTCTGTGGGCTTTTCTTGAGGGTGGGAGGTGGAAGGCAAGACAGTTAGGGAAGGGGGTGGGAAAAGAGAGGGACTGAGATCAGAAAGTCTCACTGTGATGAGAACAAAAACATTTCTCAGAAATCAGGATGGGAAGTCAGTTTTTACAGGTTGACAGTTTTTCCATATTTCACAACTTCTTAAGATTTACAGATGGTTAAAATAGATTGTTTATTCTTAAACAATGTCTACCTGTCCTCTGCATTTGTGAGAGGACTGGGGCATGCTCTCTAAGTCAGATAATAATAGTCCCAAATGTGCACAGTACTGTTTTCCCGCAAATCGTAGGATGGACAGGCTTTCTGGAAATCTATAAAAATCTCAGAATGAATAGTGATTCTTACCATTCAAAATCTCCTTAAAATCTACAGTTTTGAGTCCATGTAAAAGAAATTAGCAAGAGTACCTGGTACTTTCCAATTCTTACTCTGATGCAAGAATTTCAGCCGATTTTTAAAATATTTTTCTTACTGATCTACATTGAGGGTTTCAAAAGGGAACAACCCAAATGCAATGGTTTGCCTAATAAGTCTCGCTCATGTTTATGTCTATAAATTCAAGTTAATAATCAAATGCAAATTAGGACTTTTTTCTTTAAATACTCATAACTTCTGTCAAAGAATGGTTACACAATCAAAACTCAACACAGTATGTTTTCTCTAATAAAAATCATGAGTAAAAACGAAGAATGCAACTAGAAGAGATAAAATACAGCATAAGAGGTTTATTTTTATATTTTTCCCCCTAAAACAATTTCTTCTAGAAATTTATTGTTTATTAACTTGTATTGCCAGGATGCATCAAGTTGAAATGTTTTAGTAGAATGAGATCTGTTTCATATTACTTTCAAATTGAGTGGCTGGTTATCAAAAGCCACCATATACATCAGTAGCTCAAAAATACTCCTCTACACATTTTTGTTTTGATAGTTTTGATAGTTGCCATTGAGTTGCCTCTTTACTCATGGCAATTCCAAGCAGAACGGAAGAAAATGTTGCCTGATCCTGTGCCATCCATATGATCAGTTGTGAATTGGACACTGTGATCCATAGGGTTTTCATTGACTGATTTTCAGAGATGGGTCTCCAGGCCTTTCTTCCTATTCTTAGTCTGGAAGCTCCACTGAAACCCGTCCAGCATCTTAGCAACATGCAAGCCTTCACTGACAGATGAGTGGTGGCTGCGCATGAGATACATTGGCTGGGAGTTGAACTCATGTCACCTGCATGGAAGGTGAGAATTCTACTGAACCACCAATGCCACTCCCTCTACATGTTAAAAAATAACAATTTCCACCTAGTCAATGCTGACTCATGACAATCCCATGCATGTCAGAGTACAACTATTTTCATGGCTAATTTTTTTGGAAGTAGATCTCCAAGCTTTTTTTCCATGGTGCCTCTGGTTGAATTCAAACCTCCAAGTTTTCAGTTAGCAATCAAGCACCTTAACTGTATGCACTATCCAGGGACTCTCTTCATATTACAAAGCCCTAAAACAAGCAAGAGACACTATGCAGTAAAAGAGAATGCAATGGATTGGCTTTGTGGATGCTGGCATCACTCATTTAAAGTTGTTTTTATTTCTGAAATGAAGAGTGTTTCCTAAGCTATTTGAGGAAGTTTGGCTCTCAGTGATTTAAGTTCCATGTGATGAGACCCAAGTTCTCCATCTTAGTCATCCCATTAGCATCAGGGATATGACAACAGCCACACTATCCTAAATGCATAATTTCCAAAGCATCTGTCTTTGTTGCTTTCTGAAAGGAAGTGCCCACTGTAGGCCTGTCTTCTTTCAAAAGTGGGCAAGGAGGTGTTCAGTGACCATCTTTCTTGGTTAGATCTTGTACTATTTCCCACTGGTTAGACCAAATTCATTATACTTCTCAGGCTCTTAAAAATTAAATCTACATGCATTGCTTTTTTGTTTTCTTTTATTTACTGCTTTAAACAGAAATCAATGTAAGTAGAATAAATTGAACTTCAGAATAAACAGAACTGGTAATTGTGCCAAAAACTTTTCTAAAAAATTAAAGAATACAAAGGCAATTTACGAGAACTGAAAGACAAAAGTTTTGTGTGATGTGTGTGTGGTTTATCACCATCTAAAGACTAAGAGGAATTGGTGCAATAAAAAAAAAGATTGTATATAAATGCATGAATTTTAAGACTGAAAAGATGCTTTTTCTCCCAATAACTTTAAAAAGTGGTAGTAGAGAAAATATTGCTGAGATAACAGATAGGCTGGGGATATTTCACTTCTGACTTTACCCAAGAGAAAGGGACTGGAGAGTTGCCTAATCCTGGTATCATGTTTCCGGCTATGACAGGAAGAGATAGATCATAAAAGATAAAAATGGAAAATGTTGTGAAAAAATCAAATACTTCTAAGAAAGACAAGAAGCAAGATCCAGCTGCAGTGTATGTTAGAGGAAATGAGTGTTGCAATGAGTTGAAGCTCAAGACCTCTATTTCAAAGTGATGTGAAGGCAGAACAGTGGGAACTAACAAGAGTGGCCTAAGAAAATCAGAGAACCCCAGACTTGGGATACCATTGCTAACTCACCAGCACCTCCCCTAAAACTGCATAATCTATCTTGGCAATATTGTTCAAAACACTTCTCTTGGTGAAATCTAAAATGTCTCACAATTTCTAGATATTCTTTCCAGAGATCTAAACTCAATCCTTTCTCAAATTTCAACTCAATTATTTCTTACCAGACTCAATAATGACAAGGACTTGTCATTTTCTATACCATTCTCTAACTGCAAACAAAATTTAGCTTGCTTACTTGGAATATCTTAAAGTAGCTACAACTCTTTCAGCCTTTCCCAGCAGAATACCTCTCCAAAGAGTAAATGATCATTTTCTTCACACACTACCCCTGTGACATGACCTCTGATAAGTATTCCATTTGGCATTCCATTTCTTCCCAAGAAGAGTGCCTTAGTGGTACAAATGGTTAACACACTTGGGTGCTTACCGAAAGGTTAGAAGTTTGAATCTACCCAGAGATGCAACAGAAGAAAGCCCTGATGATCTACTTTCATAACTCAACTCAGTCACTGAAAATTCTGTAGAGAACACAGTTCTCTGAAACACATGGAGTTACTAAGAGTCAGAATTGACTCCTAGGTAATTTATTTTTTCCCCAAGAATTTTCATTCAACTGAGACTTCAAATGACACAAGCAAATTCCTGTTGTTGTTAGGTGGTGTTGAGTCAATTTTTAACTCATAGAGACCCCATGGGACAGAACAGAACTGGTCACATAGGATTTCCTAGGGCCGCAATCTTTATAGAAACAGATTGCCAGGTGTTTTCTCCTATTGAGCCACTGGTGGGTTTAAACAGCTGACCTTTTTTTTAGCAGTCGAGTGCTTAACTGTTGTACCACCAGGGCTCCATAGAAGGTTTCTAATTAAGGAATAAGTGATGTGAGTGATTATCTGCTTAACGTCTGCATGCCTACAGGAATATAAGCTCCACAGTAGCAAAGGCCCTGTCTGTCTCTTCACAGTTGATGGGACAAGTGCTTAGTACATAATTGTTGAATTATGGGATGGTTGAGTGAATGGATGGCTGGACAAACACTAGAGAAGACTTTCCACAGAAGCACTATTCTAGGAAGGATTTGTCTTTTCTCATAACCCCAGATTTTCCCATCACTTTGTTAACGTGGGACATAACACTTCCCAGCGAAGTAGACAAGTTAATACTAGGGGTGAGGGCGGGGAGGCATTGGGGAGGGAACCAGTGTTCTTGGAAAAACATGATAGCAGTAAGAGGAAAGGAAATGCAGCCATCATTTGTTCCAAGGAAACTAAGCCTAAATCAAACATGTCTGACCACTCAGATGGCCTTAGAAAACAAATACAGAAATATTTATTACCCAAATTGTTAGGCAGATTTAGGACAAGCAGACTTGTTTGAGTTCCCTTTTATAAATAGAGTTAAGTAAAACATGTCTCCTAAAAATTTTTTCTAAAAATCATCAAGAGTCTGGGGAATGTCTAGTGGGAGACAGGGGTCAATAAAAATGTGTAGCATTGCTTGAAAATTAACTTTCTGTTGACAAAAGACTCAAAATTTCTCATCAAGACATTTTGGAATTAAATATACTATTATTTGCTTTAAATGTATAGCCCCTCGAATATAAAACCTAAAACCATAAAGATCACCAAAGAAAAAAATAAGAACAAACTTAAATTCCCTTATTCAGACCATAAATATACTATCAGATTATAACTAAAAACACACAAACAACAGAAGACAACATAGATGAGTGGGGCCTCCTAAAAATTAGACATTATGCTCATCAAAACATTTCACCAAGAAAAAGGCAATGTACCAAATGTGAGTGATCAATATAGTGGCATTGAGGAAGAGAATGACATAGAGAGGTATGTGAGAAGTACACAGAACAATGATGAACCCTTTTGCACATATAATATGGCATGCTCAGTGAAGGCAAACATGAGTATATGGGTGGATAGATGGATGGACAAGCTGAAATATTAGGTATCTATATGAAGTGGAGATTGCACCCAAGAACATGTATAGGGTTGGCAGACAGTGGTCCAATAACTTTATGTGTATGATCTGAATTCCCAGGTATGTAATGGAGCTGACAAGGGGCAAGGTTTTAGTCACTGCTTGGCCAAAGCCAACTACCCAGAGGGACTGAGTAGTCAAACCTGTGGGCTCGGGACCATAGTCCCAGAGGGCATCAAGCTCAACTGACATAACATACTACACAAATCATTGTTCCACTTTCTACTGTGGCTAGTAGCGACTGAGATCGTAAAATCTTGCAAGCTGCCATCTAGATGCAATGATGTGTCTCTCCTCGTCCAAGGCCAAGAGGAATGAAGAAACCAAAACCTCATGGAAACAATCAGTCCTAGCAACTGGTACACCATCCAATCTGCAGCCTATACGACTATGAGACCAGAAGAAATAGACGGTGCTCAGCTACTACTGTCAACCACTTGGAAGAGGATCTTTGTAGGAGATCCTGGATAGACAGGGGGAACAATGTGGAACAAAACTCAAAATCATTTGAAAAAAAAAAAAAGCGGGAAACAGGTTTACTGGCCAAATGGAGCCTGGTGGAACCACTGAGACTGTGGCCCCTAGCTGCCCTTCAGGTCTGGAATTGAACACACACCTGTAGCTTCCAGCCAAGCAGTAGACAGGCATACTAGTTGAGCATTTACCTGAGGTAGATACGCTCCTTGGAGAGAACAAGCAAGAGAGAAAGAAGGACTGCTCAGGCACAGGGAGACAGCTCAGGGGGTAGGAGTGCATGGAGGGATGGTCACAGGGAAGCGGTACCTCTTGGGAGGAAGTGGGAGAGGAGATGTTGCATTGTGCTAAATTGTGGTCAATGTCATGAGACAAAGTGTATGTGATCTGCTGTATGGAAAGTATATTTGCTCTGTAAATTATCACCCAAATCACAATTAAAAAAAAAAAAAAAAAAAAATTTCACCAAAAGAGTGAAAAAGAATCCACAGACTGAGGGGGAAAAAAAAATGGCAATGGCATATTGGACAAGAAGCTAATCTTCAAATTTTCTAGAAAACTTCTGCTTTACAACAAAACACAAATAATCCAGTTACAAAATGGGCAGAGGACATGAACAGGCACCTCACCAAAGACATCCAGGTGGCTGACAAACAAATGAAGAAATGTTTGTGATCATTAACCATTACAGAAATGCAAATCAGAACAACAATGAGATATCATCTCACCGCAGCACTAATACCAAAGTTCAAGAAAACAGGAAACAACAAATGCTGACAAGGGTGTGGAGAGATTGGAACCCTCATACACTGCTGATGGGACTGTAATGATGCATCTACTGTGTAAAACAGCATGGCACTTCTTAAGAAGCTGGAAACAGAAATACCATGATTCACCTATCCCACTACTAGGTGTATATCCTAGAGAAGTACGAGCTGTGACATAAATAGATATATCCACACTCATGTTCATTGCAGCATTATTTACAATACCAAAAAGATGGAAACAACCTAAGTGGTCATCAATGGATGAATTGATCAACAAACTAGGATACATACACACAATAAAATAATACACAAAGTTAAAAAACAATGATGAATCTGCAAATCATTTCATGACATGGAAGAACTTAGAAGGCATTATGCTGAGTGAAATTAGTCAATTACAAAAGGACAAATACTGTATAAGAATATTATTATAAAAAGTCAAGAAAAAGGTTTCACACAAAAAAAGAAATATTCTTTGATGGTCACCAGGGGTGGCTGGAAAAGGAAGATAATCCACTAATTAGAGGGTAGACACATATTAACTTGAATGGAGGGAAATGTAATAGATAAATAAACGTATGGCCAGTAAATCCAGGCTAAAGTAATGTGAAGAAAGTTTCCACTTCTGGTCTTCAGACTGTTACAGAGATAGGATATTCCCTCACCATCATTTATACTTGGGTCACCTGAGCATCAGAAGCCACCTCCCACCTTTAGTTCAGGCACTAGGTTGCACCATCCTCTGCCAAGCTTATTGGACTTGACTTCTCCCAAAATCTATATACACATCAGAAATTTTAAATAAGGATGTGTTCTAGTAAGATAAATAGTGCCTTACATTTAGCACAACACTTTACAGTTTACAATAAAATCCCATATATGTTTCTTACTTAATCATCATGAAAACCCTCTGAGGTAGATGTGCCAGATATTGTTGTTAGTTGCCATTGAGTCAGCTCCAACTCACGATGACCCCACATACAACAGAAGGCCCTGTCCCACGCCATCGTCATGATCACTGCCATTCTTGAGTCCATTGCTATCTTTCAACTTAGGGAGCTCAGCTTCCTGCCCTCAATCAGAAAATATTCTATTGTGATCTATAGGATCTTCAGTGACTAATTCTGGGAAATAGACCACCAGGCCTTTCTTCCTAGTCTGTCTTAGTCTGGAAGCTCTACTGAAACCTGTCCACCATGGGTGACTCTGCTGATATTTGAAATAGTAGTGGCATAGCTTCCAGCAACACAGCAACATGTAACCCACCACACTATGATAAACTGAGAGATAGATGGTGGTGAGACAGTATTAGTCCCTGTTTAATAGATGAAGAAAATGGACCTAAGGAGAGGAAGTGGTCTTCCCACTGTCATGTGATTGCCAAAGGTCTAGAACTGAGAATGTCTAAACCTTAGATATCTTACTCAGGGCATCTTACTAACCAACTACTATTAGAAAATCATGTCTGTCTTGCTCTCTACTTACAACATATACAAAAGTAATGCTTCATATTTAGACCATAAAAAGGATTTATCTTTTCAAAATTTTATTTACCAGCCAATTAAAAGAAAGCAGAGAGGGGGAAGGAATGCTTGGTGTCAATATGCTTCAGTTTTCTTAACCTTAAAATGATACTAACTAGAGGACCAACCTCATAAGATTGTTTCAAGGTCTACAGACCCTGTAGAGTACTAAGCAGTGTACCTGGGATATAGTCAGTCAATAAATGTTAGTGGTTATTATAAGTGAGATTATCTGGATAATTTGAATAGTAAATATTTTACATCTCTTCTCTCATTAGATATCTGGCCTGAGATTAATCCAAAGTTAAAAAACTATAGACTCATTACATTCATAAATAAACTATCATGTGGGTCATAAGAATGTTTTCCTTAAATTATATCTAAATTAAAGAGTCTATGCTTGTGAGGAGGAAGTTTGCCTCATTGGAAAGAAATATAGGCACATGCTTGAGCCCAGACCGATGAAGTAGCACCTAAAAAAAAAAAAAATCAATCTTCTGGCATTGGATTCACAGATGCTTTGGACTTCTGGCTCTTGTCTAATATTTCTGTTGACTTCTCGTTCTTAGACATGGTCCTTTCCTACTTCCTTTTATATTCTGGAGTGATACTAACGGCAACTGCTTCCCTCTTCTTTTCTGAGAAACCTGACGGTTCAAAACATGCTTAAAATGGTTTAACCCATAATTTTCCAAACTTATGTAACTATAACATAATTTTTAAAATTTCATTAATATTTCAAAAACACTCTCTGGAAAATACCCTACTAGAGAGCAACATGCAGTGTGAGTCAGGATGCTCTCGGACATCATCCAAAGTTTTAAAAGAGGCTTCATCACCTATAAGTGATTCCCAGAGTATAACCTAGTTTGCTAGGCTAACTTCCTAGAAAATGGTAAAATCCTGGTGCTAAACTCCACTCAACATTGGGCTTAGAATTCTTCCAGAGACTTCTAATACTGGCAACACAGTACACCAAGTAAGTGTAGAAATCTAACAGTATAAAGCAATGGAAATGCTGTATAAAATAATAATTAAAAAGTTAAGTACATAGTTGTGCACATAAGAAAGTAAAATCACAGATTTCAGAAATGAAAAGAGACCTGAAAGTGATACGTGCAAATAGTGGAATTGACATTTTGGCTGGCTTAGCAAAAGAAGATTAAAAGTTGTCAGAGGAGAGAGATTCTAATGGTTTGAGAATTGATCTCACCCACAGTTTGGACACCAAGTTATTGGTCCACTCCAAATGGAATGCTGAAATATTTTCATAAAGCCTGAATTCCCACATGACCCTAATTTACCACCACCTCACCAATCAAGATTGTGAATAGCCTGTCTATACTTGGAGATCTTCATTTAAAAAAATAAAAAAGATACCAAAGAAAAATTGAGATCCTCAACTACACTGATGCATAGGTTAAGAGATTGCACTGAAGTTCTAAATGGTATGAAAATTCTCTGGCTGAAAATTTAACATAAAGTTTTGCCTCAACCTGCTGAGACTCTGGGGTACCTAACATAAACAAATGCAAAACTACTCTGGAGGGACCCTTTCTTAATCCAGGCCAAGGGGGACAGAATTCTCATTGAAAGTGAGTGTACTGTAAGAAATTATAAAATACGCCAGCAAAAGATGCATGATAACAAAAAGAATAAGTCTGAAAAAATAAATCCTGAAGATGATTACAAATTCAAGATATTAAAATAAATTATAAAAGAAAGAAAGAATAAAACTCAACAGGTAAAAAGAAAGCTCTATAGACAACAATAAACATAGGTAATAACAACCTAATAGGACTTCTAGAAATTAAAAATAATACACTAACATTAAAACTCAGTGGGTGAGTTACTTAACAGATTAGACAAAGCTGAAGAAATAATTGGTTATCTGTAAGTCAATGCTGAGGAAGTTACATAGAAAGCTGTTCAGAGAAATAAGGAGATAGATAGGAAATGGGGAAGCTAAGAGATGTGGATGATAAAATGAAAACAGCTAGCATAAATCCAATAGGAATTCTAGAGGGAGCCAATAGAATGAGGTAGAAGTAATATTTGAAGAGACGATGACAAAGAAGTTTTCAGAATTTGTGAGAGAGATGAGTCCTTAGATTAAATGAGTTCCAAGCAGAATAAAATGGAAATCCATATCCAGCCTCAGAGTTCCACAGTAGACCATCAAAAAGGGAATATCTTTTAAAACAAATAAACAAAATACTTACAAACTTACACTAGTTATATTGTAAAAAAAAAAAAAAAAACTTCTGAGAAGCAATAATAGAGGTAAGAAGAGAATGAAATAATGCCTTTAAATGACTGAAGGATATTTTCAGGCAAAAAGATTAAGTTTCTACTCCTGGATGTACATTGAAAAAACTATTAAAGTGTGTTCTTTGTGAAGAAGAAAATTGAACCCAGAGAGATGTAGTGGGATAAAAAACAGTGAGCCAAGGCATTTACAAACATACAGATATTTCCAATAAAAATTGACTACAAATACAATAACAAAACCAAAATAACAAATTCACTGCTGCCCTGTTAATTGTGATTCATAGCAACCCTCCATACAGAGTAGAACCACCTTATGGGGCTTCCAAGGCCATAAATCTTTATGGAAGTAGACTAATAGAACTTTCTCCCATGGAGTGACTGGTGGATTTGAACCGCAGACCTTTTGGTTAGCAGCTGAGTGCTTTAACCACTGTTCCATCAGGCCACCTTTACAATAACAATATTCATTAGATTTTATTTATATAATAGGACAGAAAAATAAAGTACTAGATAACAGCAACATGGGGTATTTGGGGATTGTTAAAGCTAATGCAGTCTAAGATCTTTATATTTTGAGAGAGAAGAAGAGGCATGCAGATGAAATTCAGACTTTGTGGTGGCACATTAGCTTGTTAAAAATGTAAGAATGAAGCTTGTGCAATATGATTGATGTAATTGGTCTCATTGAATTGTACAAGTGAAAACTGTTAAATTGGCAAATGCTGTGTTACCTATATTTTTACAGTAAATGTAAGGATGACAAAAATGGAAACAAAATATATGTTTTCCAAAAGAGGGAAAAACATTACATGGACAGAGGATGGGGAGTTAGAAAATAAGACTCAGTCAAATATATATATTTTATTTATAAATATATGTATACTTATAAATTGTGTGTGTGTGTGTGTGTGTGTGTGAATGAGTGAGTCTGTGAGTGAATGTTCAGTTGATCCCAGTCTCAGCCACCATCTGACTGCAATTGAGTGAGAAACCTCATGTGAGACCCACCTAATGGAGCCCAGTCAACCCACAGAACTATGAGATGTAATGGTAAAGTCATTGGTGTTGTTTTTAAGCTTTGAAGTTTGGGATCATTTGCTATGACAGCAATTCATAACTGACACACTGTCCAAAATCAAAAGGAAGAAGACAAATAACTGAATAAGAAAATGGACAAAGGATATAAACAAGCAGTTCACAGAAGGGGAAACTTGTTGAGTGGACAATAGATATACAAAAAGACACTCATCCTCATTTGCATATACTAGAAATCATATGTGTATATATATATATTTGTATTTATATGTACACACTCATATATATATATATATATATATATGTAATCCACAGTATGGATTACACCTCAACATAAAGAAAACAAAAATCCTCACAACTGGACCAATAAGCAACATTATGAAAAATGGGCAATCTACTTCCTTAGTGATTCTGTCTCAGAAACCCAAGGAGGGGTCTCTATGAGTCAGGTCTGACTCAACGGCACACAACAACAACAACCAACATGAAAAATGGAGAAAAGATTGAAGCTGTCAAAGATTTTATTTCATTTGGATCCACACTCAACACCCATGCAAACAGCAGTCAAGAAATCAAATGATGTATTATATTGGCAAATCTGCTGCAAAAGACCTTTTTAAAGTGTTAAAGAGCAAAGATACCACTTTGAAGTCTAAGGTGTGCCTAACCCAAGCCAATCATGGTATTTTCAATCTCTTCATATGCGTTTGCAAACTGGAAAACAAATAAGTAAGACTGAAGAAGAATTGATACATTTGAATTATGGTCTTAGTGAAGAATATGAATATACCAAGGACTTCCAGAAGAAAGAAGAAATCTGTCTTGGAAAAAGTATAGTCAGAATGCTTCTTAGAAGCAATGATGGTGAAACTTCATCTCTTGTACTTTGGCCATGTTGTCAGGAGGGACCTGCAGTAGAATATCATGCTTGATCAGTGATAAAGAGGAAAACCCTTAATGAGCTAGATTTACACAATGGTTGAGACAACAGGCTCAAGCATGGCAATGATTGTGAAGATGGTGTAGGACCAGGCAGTGTTTCATTTTGATGTATATAGGGTCATCTTGAGTCGGAGCAAACTCAATGGCACCTAACAATAGCCACAACAGAAGTCACAGTATAAAAACTAAAATAAAAACAAGACCATTTTATTGCTATCTATTTGGTAAAAATTTAAAACTCTATTAATGCTAAATATTGAGAGAAGCAGAATACAAAAAAAGTTAAGAGGGCAGGCTTTGGGGTCAAATTGCTAGGTTTCAAATTCCAGCTCTATTCATAAGCTATGTAGCCTCGAGCAAGTAATATGAACTTCAGGTGCCTCAATTTCTTCATCTGCTAAATGGGTGTTTATTTGAGATTGCTGTGAGAATTAAATGACTTAGCACAGTAAATTGCTTAGAATATACCCACCTATTATTTATCAACATGGTAGTTTCCAAAGACCAGATCATTATGTGAAAATTGGTGTTATGTGAAAATGGAGGATGACTACATCATTAGCTAATTGCAAATTACATCATTACATAACTACCAAATTGTATCATTACATAACTGTGAGATCACTGAGAATCATGACCCAGCCAGGTTGACACACAACTGACCGTCACAGCCATCATTACTCTTGCCTCGCATCTCAGCATTCATTACTGGAGATGTATCTTGTTAATGTGCAAAATAGTTGGCTAGTATTTTTTACCATTGTCATAAACATGAAATTTCAGATATGAAATAGTGGATAAGTAAGGAGTAGGTGTAGAGCCTAGCAGAGGAAGTAGTGAGTAAATGTTTATGATGACAATAACCAAGATAACAAGGATGGGAAAACATAAGATATGGTCAGTTCTGATGAGACTACAATCTGGTATAACCAAGATTCAGACAGCAATTTGTCAATTATCTGATTACGTTTCAGATGTCAGTACCCTTCCATTGAGCCACTCCATTTGTGGGCAATTACAGAAAAGCCTACTATTCATCTGTCAGTGTTTTGTACTATGGTGGATTGTGCGTTGCTGTGATGTTGGAAGCTATGCCACTGGTATTTCAAATACCAGCAAAGTCACTGGTGGTAGACAAGCTTCAGTGGAACTTCCAGACTAAGACAGACTAGTAATAAAGGCCTGATGATTGACTTCTGAAAATTAGCCAATGAAAACCTTATGGGTCACAACAGAATACTGCCCAAGATAGTGCTGGAAGATGAATCCCTTCAGTTGGAAGGCACTCAAAATACACAGTGGTCACAACAATGTACTTGAGCATACCAACAATTGGGAAGATGACTCAAGACCAGGTAATGTTTCATTCTGTTGGACACGGGTTTGCTATGAGCCAAAACTGTTTTGATAGCAACTAATAATAGCAACAGAGAAGTGCTAGTCCACGTGCACAACGAGACCCAGGCAAGTATTTTCATGTGGCACTGTCTTCAAATATTAAAACTAGAAACAACTTGGAAGTACTCAAAGTGACTTTGAAAAGGATAGCAATTGGCACTTAGCCCAGTGTCCAAGTAATGGGATCTTCCAGCATTGAGCATACCATTCCATTACTGAAGCAGAAGTCTTGGTCTGATCCATGAGAGAATACTGAGGTAGGAACAGAATTACATATTTGTATTATCCAGTGTTCCACTGGAAACTTCTATTACAGTCAAGAGGTAGAATATAGGATAAGATGGTAACACAGCACCCAAGACCCGGTGTGGGAAGTAGAGTTTAGACGAAGGGCCAGTTCAGGTCTAATAGGCAGGCCATTCATTTCAGTTCTATAAAACTTATGTACCCACCTTACCCCTAAAAAAAAAAAAAAAACTCACTGCCGTTGAGTCAGATCCAACTCATAGCAACCCCTCCTTGGGTTTCCGAGGCAGTATCGCTATGGAAGTAGATTGCCCAGTCTTCCTTCCAAGGAGTGGCTGGTGGGTTGGAACTGCCAGCCTCTGGTTAGCAGTCAAATGTCTTAGGCACTACACCACCAGAGCTCCTGCCTTACCTCTAGCCTTTTTGAATATATACATTTTTTCACATTGGTACAAAAACATCCATAATGACGGAATGCCACTTAGAAGCTTCTAATTTAATCCTGTTCCTATGCTTCAAGAGACATGGTAGGGTAGCTTTAGCCAGGCTGTCAAGTCCAGTTTTAGTTCCGGTTTTATCATTAATAAGCAAAGCAGTCACATAGCCTCTCTGAGTTTCAGTTTCCTTATGGTGAAAAGGAAAAAAAAAAAAAAAATCTTAATGCATTTGGGGCATAGTAGCAAAACAATTGGACTTGAAGTTTAAGTCCTGAGTTCCAATCCCAGCTATGCCACTTAAGTAACTGTGCCTCCTTGGACGGGACACAGAATCTTAATGAGCGTCAGCATCTGTGTCTGTAAAATGGAATAAGTCACCTTTCCTTTCAGGAATGTGAAACCAATTGCCCTCAGGTCAGGCCCCACTCATGGGGACCTCATGCATGTCAGAATAGAGCTGTTCTCCACAGGGTTTTCAATTACTTATTTTTAGGAAGTAGATCTTCAGGCCTTTCTTCCAAGGATCCTCTGGGTGGACTCAAACTACCAACCTTTCAGCTAGCAGCCAAGCAGTTAATCATTTGTATCACCCATGATTCCTCAAAGACATTCAGAAACTCACGTGACCCAATTATTTGCTAAAACATCATACAGATTCTAATCACAGTTATAAGCTTTTCTAAGTCTGTTTATGAATGAATTATTTGATATCTAGGATCCTGAAATTCCATACAGCACAGCTTGATTATCAGAAATATCAACAAATGTGGAGATGATTTAATATAACCCTGAAGCTCCCATTATAAAATTTGCATGGCTCCCTTTTTTTTGTTATTCACATAATAAATCCTGACATTAGTCACTGGTCTTTGAAGACAAGCTATTAAGGCAATAGAATTCTTAATTAATTTAGTGCAGAGTTTATCGGTTCCATGTACAGAGCTCACTCAGAGCCCACTACATCACCCGAGTGTGGGGTTGGATAAAGTCAGCTCCCATGGAATAAACCTTATCTCGTGCCCTGCAGTTTCCAGAAACAATTCTTCCTAAGCTGGAGATTTGTTATCTCTGGGCCCCTTCGTAATGCATTTCCTGGAATAGGTCATGAGTAGTTGAGTCAAAAGCCTTTACACCATTAGCTCAGTTGTATTAGAAAAGGATCGGGTGTGCTACCATGAGACTAACAAGTCTCTGAATACATATGTTAAAACTCAGCCTCAAATGTTCGGAAAGAGACAGCAAACATTATCATTAAAATTATTTTTTAAGTGTTCTCTGTGTTTAAAAATCCATAGAGCCAGCAGCATTACATATAGTTTATAAATAGAGAAAAGAATTTGCTTAAGTAATAGCCATCCCCATAGAACTATTTTTAAATGTGCATGCTTTCTTCCAGTTTCAGTCCATATGCAAACCTAATTTTACATTGTTAATTTAGAATGCAAAATACTTAAAAGCTTTTACATATACTCATATACCATTTCAGAAAGTAAACACGATATTCTACCATGTTCTTATTGCAAGCTATTTGAGGTGCTGGAAAACTCTCAATGCAGCCATTCTGAACATCCGTGCCCTATCCTGTACTCTGTCCCTTCTCCTCTACTTCTCTTAACCTCCCATACCTGAATGATTTTTATAGAAAAAAGTTCAGCTAGGATCCTTAAGGGAAGGGTGTTCCTCATTGCTGGGTTTGCCACAAATAAACAAAAGGGCCAACTCTCATGCATTCATTTCTACATCTGCCTTCCACCCTCCTCTTAGAACTCTCATCAGAGCCTGTCCCTGACCCTCATGCTCCTCAGATGACTTCATCTCCCTTTTACCAAAAGCTAAGGAGAGAGCATCAAGGACAAATCCTTGATCTGCTTTTCCTTCCACCTCCAAAAGGGTTTTAATTATCCTTTCTTCCCTTCTCTTCCATGAGATATTTCGTTTTATTAGATAATGTCTTTCTCCAGGCCCTGGTTTTACCCCTCCTGTCTCCTTTGGCTTTCTCTCAGCAATTACTCGCCTTTGCCCTACCTCTCCATTCTTCTCTTGATGCTTCTATTGGGCCTTCATCATTGGTTTACAAGCTTCTTTGGTCTATTCCACATTCTTTATCATTTTGTAATACATACTATAAATGCAGTATGTGTGTGTGTTTGTTTATATATTCATACCCTGGTTATGCAATTGTTAAACACTTGGCTGCTTACCCAAAGGTCAGTGGTTTGAACCTACCAACAGCTTCATGGGCAAAAAGACCTGGCAATCTGCTCCTGTAAGGATTACAGTCTAGGAAACCCTATGGGACAATTCCATTGTGTCACATTGGTCAGCATGAGTAAACTCAATGGCACACAACAACACATTCAAGTTACCTTCTTCTGCTCTTCCACATTTACCAAAAATTCCTTCCTACTTTGGCTTTCTCCCCTAGTATTTCATTGAGGTGACTCTCTAAAGGGCCACCTGTAACATTATTCTTGCCAAATTTCAGGGCCTGTTTTCATTCATCATTTGCTTTGGAACTTCTGGGTCATTTTCTTCTCTATATTACAAAGCCATCACACACCCCCACTATTAATCAGTCTCTGCTCTTGTAAGTTTCTTCTCTCCTGATTTCCTGAACTCAGAACTCTCCAGCCAGTCTTCTTTCACTCTAAAAATTTCTCTCTCAATTTTTTTTGCTCATTTCTTTTCCTATTGCCATTTTCAAAATGTTCAAGGACCTTGCTTTGCCTCTCTCTCTCTCTCTCTCTCTCTCATATATAATTTACATATATATATATATATATATATATACACACATATATATATATATAATTTCCCTTCCAAATGATACACAAATTCTTGGCTTCAGCTATTCTTCCCCTTGGACAACTCTTTAAATTTATTTCTGGAGATTGAACTCTTTCCCCAAAGTCAAAGGCAGATCTTCCACTCTTGTCTACAGTGTTCCAAACTTGCTCCACCCTGTCTTCTTAAACTAATATCCTCCTTTCCCTAATGGCAACCTGGTCTTCTAATTTCCTAGGATCAAAACCTTGGAAAAATTTAACTCATCCTTATTTGATCCCTGTGACCAATCAAATCTCAAATCCTGATTCTACCACAACAATAATTATCCACCTCTTGCCACTTTACCTGTGTCCCTGTCTCTTCTGCTTTTATCACATTTTTTATGACTCTAAGACTAAACTTTGGAGACATGAATCACGTCTCTTTACTAAAAATGTTCAATGACCCTACCCCCCAGTTGTCCAAACTACTTAGTTTAGCAACCAAAAAAATAAAAATAAGGGGAGGGAAAATAGATTAACTTAACCAATATCCATAAATGTTTTATATAAAGGGCAAGATCCTGCCCTCTCTATATATCTAAAATAGATGGATATAATGGATGGATAACAAAAGACAGGTTTGATAAGGTTGAAGGGATTAAAAAAGTCATAGGAGTTGTCATGGAGTCTATTCTAACTCACTGTATTTGCATATTTATCAAAGAACTGTGCTCCATAACATTATCAATGGCTGAATTTTTGGAAGTAGATTGCTAGACCTTTCTTCCGAGGAACCTCTGGATAGACACTAACATCCAGCCTTTCAATTAGAGCACAACATGTTTGATGAAGTAGAGGAAGGTGAAGGATACCCTCAGTGAGATGGATTGGCACGATAGCTGCAAAGATAAACTCAAAAGCATACATTGGTAGGATGACATAGAACAAGGCAACGTTTTCTTCTGCTGTACATAAGGTTACCATGAGTCAGAGTCAAATGACATTTATCTTTCTATCTCTATGTCCATCTATTTAGCTAGCCATCTAAATCAAGGTAATGGATGTTGAGACAAAAATTACATAATGAAAAACATAGAGCCCTTTCTAAACCTTGTGTGTACAATGGCAGTATGTTTTGTGTCCAAGCCAGAGCTGTGGATCTCAATGAGGGAAAGAGGTTCTCTCTGGTTGCTGGTTGTTCTAGGGAGTTATGCAGAAAACACAGTTACTCCAAAGGATCACCACAGAAGAACTACTGGACATTAACCAGAAGTATCAAAGCCTCAGCTTGCAAAATAAATCCAGAAATGAAGAATTCTTAGGGGTGTTTATTGATTCCAAAAAAGCAGAGTAAGAGAAGATGGGGAGAGAGGATAGGATGTTGCCCTTTATATAAAACTTTTATGGATATTGTTTATTATGTTAATAATCCAAACTTTAGTTAAAAGATGAGAAGACCTGACATTGAGTAGTACTAGAATTATTTGATGTAAAAGTAAAAATTACACTCATTTTTACATTTCAGATTTTCAAAATTATTAAATGAGAGGCAGTTCATATTAAGCAGTGACCAACTTTGATGTGGAAATAGTTCACTAGTAAGGGATTTGGAAAATGGGGACATTCTGTGATCTCTCTCTGCCACTGGAAAATGGATGTGCTTCTCTCAAGATCTCTTCAGGAAAGAACACTAAGTCCAAAGCAACAAGTTGAATAAAGCTGCCATGAAAATGCAAGCAAAACTATTAGCCTAAATGTAATTCAGGGACCTCCACGATAATGGATCATCAGTGCATCCTGTATCCTGTCTCTAGTGATAGTTAATGCATGAAAACTCTGAGGGGGTAAAACCCAAACCATACCACTTGCAATAATGTAATTCTGATGTGAGAACTGATATGCTTTCCTGACCTCAGTGATGAGCGTATGTCATTTGTCAGGCATTAGATTTAATGACCTTTATTTATTTACCGGTTCATGCTTCCTGGCTGGGATGGCCCCTTCTCAACATGTAGCAAAAGCAGATGTCCAGCCATTGGGAAGCACAACTCAAAACCCAGATTTATGATGTGTACAATTTGGAAATACCAACAACAGCTAATGACCTACTGCTTTGGTGGCAAATAAACGGTCTGCCTTCCTTTCAAAATGCATGCACCCTTTGGATCCTCCCATGAAGTTTAGGAGAAAGGAGGTGGTTGGGGCACAGAGTGCTGTGGCTCTCACGCTTTTTAACAGAGAGCTGTGGGAGTGGATGCCTCACTGCCACAAAAACTCAAGGACAAAAAGAACCAGGCCGGGAGGAAGAGACAAAGGCAGTCAGAAGGGAGGGTCAACAGCACAATCTCTGCAAGTGTTTCCTTGTTCCTCTTGAGCATTAGAAAATGAGAAAGGGGCATGTAGAATGAACCCCTGAAAGATCACTTTTAAGTGCTTTTTCCTCTAGAGATTGTCGATATGGAGAAGGAAAGAGAAGTGTTTGTGTGGTGGGGGCAGGGACCAGTGCTTAGCCTCCAAGAGCCATTTTAAGTGATTGTTTGTCCCTGGGTATCTGAGTGATGTTAGAGGGAGAAGAAGGAAAGCTAAAGGTTGAATTGAACATTCATCTCCAAACTAGACCTTCACATGGGACTTTTCCCCTAGATAGCAGGGAGGAGGCTTTGAAGATGCTTAATTAAAGAAACAAATAAGGAGGCTAACATTGATTTTCAATTTTCTTGTTGCTGTTATTTTTTTATTATTCTTTTTCAATTATAAAATGTATACATTTTAATGACAGTAATGTTATGAACAATCTTCAATATGCAAATGACACAACCTTGCTTGCTGAAAATGAAGAGGACTTGAAGCATTTACTGATAAATATAAAACATGACAGCCTTCAGTATGGATCACATCTCAAAATAAAGAATACAAAAATCCTCAATTGGACCAGTAAGTAACATCATGATAAATAGAGAAAATATTGAAGTTGTCAAGGATTTCATTTTACTTGGATCCACAATCAACACCCATAGAAGCAGCAGTGTTGAAATCAAATGACATATTCCATTGAGCAAATCTGCAGAAGACCTCTTTAAAGTGTCAAAGAGCAAAGGTGCAACTTTGAAGACTAAGATGTGCCTGACCCAAACCATGGTATTTTTAATAACCCTATATGCATGTAAAGCTGGACAATGAACAAAGAAGATGAAGAACTGATGCATTTGCATTGTGGTTTTGGTGAAGAATATTGAATATACGATGGACTGACAGAAGAATAAATTAATCTGTCTTGGATTAACTATAGTCAGAATATTCCTTAAAAGTGAGGATGACAGACTTTCCCTCTTGTACTTTGGCCATATTGTCAGGAGGGACCACTCCCTGGAGAAGGATATCATGCTTGGTCGGGTAGAGGTTCAGAGAAAAAAAGGAAGACCCTCAACAAGATGGACTGACACAGTGGCTGCAACAATGAGCTCAAGCATAGCAAGGATTGTGAGGATGGTGCAGGACCAAGCAGTGTTTCGTTTTGCTGTGCATGAGGTCACTAGGAGCCAGAATTGACTTGATGGCACCTAACAACAATATTATTAGAGAACATTTGTACTGATAGAAGTTTAAATTATCTTTTATTCTTGATTATCGTACCTCCAAATGCTAAATAACTTTTTAAAATTTCAAGTAACCCTCAGAAAATGAACCTATGGTTGATTCTGAGAATGGATTTTCATTTGTAGAAATAATTTTATTTAAGTCAATAAACTTTATTTTTAATGAACATCACACATGTTCAACACATGTTGGACATTAAATATGTGTTTCTTGAGTTTATCAGTGAATGAATGGTTATCAAAGACAATGATAATCAAGGACAAAAATGGGAAATGAAACCCTTTTCTAGACATGAAATTGATAGGCTTCACACGTAAGTCATCCCTAGAGCAAAATTTTCCAGTGAATGTTCACATAGTTCCATGTCTTCCTTGCAATAGAACATCAGCCCAGTCCTGATGCTTTAACTTCTTTCTATGGAAATGGATAAGAAGAAAAAAAGAAAGTCAAATAGAAGATATCCACAAATTGAAACTGCATTGCTGATGGAGTTCAGCCAACTGGGAAAGGATGTCTTTAGTTTCTTAATGAATTGTTCTGTTGTACTGCTGATGAAGACAGGATATTTATGCCTTGTGTCTGCTGCATTTTCAATATCCTTTGTGTCCTAAGAGGAAGTCACATATTGGGAAGTCAGAGAAGATGATTTGAGCAGCGAGCAGCACATGCTGTTAGAGGCAGCCCTTGGTAGCATGGCCTTTACAGCAGCTGGCATTATCCTAGGATGAAATGGCTCCTAATAGTGGTATTGATTTTTTTCCCTCTTTAATGGATGATTCTCCCAACCCACTCTAAGTTGAGACTTTGACATTACCACATACCACAGATGTGTTACCAGGGGTGTACGTAAAACTGTTTATAACCATAAGGATGCTTTGCTCTGTGTTACTTGCCTGGTGGAAGAAACTACGAGGAGGGATTGGATCACCCTGGAGCAAGCCTTGGATGTATTATGTGTCATTTCACTTAAATTAGTTCTGGCAACACCCTTGCAACATACCTATTATCATATCCCTTCAGTAGATGAACAACTGAAGCTCAGAAAGGTTAAGAAACATGTTCAGAGTCACACAGCTAATAAGACAAAGAGCTAAGAGTCCATCCCAGGTGAGCCCAAATCCCTATATAGCAGAGGTGGGAACCAAGAAGTAGGATCAACTTCAAGGATGTGTGACCTGTGAGCCAACAGGTCCCCATGGTCAAATCCTCAAGCCTCATGCTTGGTTTAATGCTCTGCATTTGCCATCTTGAAATGCTTAATAAGTTTTGGATAAGGGGCCCCACATTTTCCTTGTGTACCAGGCCTGTGAATGATGTCATCACGCCTGCCAAGAAACAAGGATGTGGTCAAAACAGAACCTTCCTGTAAACCAGGCTGGGAGGAAGCATCCTCTCTGGTGAAGCTGTCACTTGGCATCTCCAGGAAACCCAGGCAAGAGCAGGCAGAGGCTCAGGTAGATACAGGTGGCTGTTCAGAACCTTGGTAGTAGTTCTGTAAGGCATCTGAAGGCCTTTTGCTGCATAGATCTCTGAGAACAAGTGTGCATGTTTATCTCCATGTGTTACAGTTACTCCTGCATCTCTAGAGTGACCATCAGTGGTTCCTGCCTGGAAGCAAACTGCATTGAGATCACCCCACTAGAGCACAGAGAAGAAACCTTTGTCAGATTTCGAAGTTAACCTTTCTGGCCTGGGAGTCAATCTTCTTTCCTTTATTCTGTTCCTCTATTTAGAGCTCAAATTCCCAGTCAGGATTTGATACTCCATGAGTATGGAACTCATCTTTCTGTCTTGAACTTCCCTATGGCTCTTGAACCAGTTGCTATCAGTTTGGTTCTGACTCATGGCATCACATGTGTTACAGAATAGAACTGTGTGCTCCATCATGTTTTCTTGACTTTAATCTTACAGAATCTTATCTCCACAGGCTTCTCTTATATGACTTTGTTGGGTAAATTTGAACTGCTAACCTTTTGATTATTTGTCAAACACATTCCGTTGGTGCCACTCAGGAACCCACGAAGAAAGAGTCAGTTTGGAGCATGGGTTCCTCCCAAGGATGAATCTTGACTATTGTAGCTAGAATCAGACTACACTGCATGCAAATCCAGGATCAACAATTGATAAACTGTGACCATAGTTGCTTCATGTGCTTCTGCTTCAATTTTTATTCTGCAAAATGGAATTAATAATTTTATCTACCTTTAAGGATTGTTGCAGACGATCAATGAAATGACTCATGTAAAATTGTTAAAATTGTTCCTGTAAAACTGTGACTGCTCAATAAAGTTATTGTCATTGTAGTATTTGTAACATGGGAAGAAAGGAGTTCAACATGGAGGAAAATGTTCTTTGTTTGCTAGGGCTGCCATCACAAAATACCACAAAGTGGATGCCTTTAAAGAACAGGAATTTATTTTCTCACAGTTCAGCAAGTCAAAGTACAAGCCCTGTTGATTCCCTCTGAGGGTTCTGAGAGAGGTGATATTCCATACTTCTCCCCTAGCTTCTAGACGCTGCTGTCCTTGTGGATGCATCTTAACATGGTGTCTTCCCCTAAGTGTATGTGACTCTTTTTTCATATCTGTCTTTCTCTTTCACTAGACACCACTCAGAAGGGATGAGCAATAGGACCCAACCTATTCCTGGATGACTTTGTTAACAACCAATAATATCTGCAAAGAAAACCTCTATTTCCCCTAACAAGGTCACATTCACAGGGACAGGGGTTAGGACTTCAGCATCTCTTCTTTTGCAGGGTAGGGGAGCATAGTTCATTCCAAACAGAGAGAATCTCAGAAGGAGTGATGCTTCAGGAAGCCATGCACTGGCTTCATTCGATCTCCAGTATAAGTTCACACACATCACAGGAATCCAACATGGGCTCCATTTATCTTATCTTGGCCCACCCACCCCAAATTACACCTCGTCTTGATTCATAGGTGACAGAACCATCCCATTGGCATGTCCTCTACACAGGGACAGAAGGAGTGAGCATTAGCTTGTACGATAGGAGCAAGTAGAAATCCCAATCACAAGTTCAAGCACAATAGATTCTTATTTTACTGTTACATCAGCAAGAAGAACATTTACATAGCCAATATTGCCTACATTAAGAAAAAAATACAGTGGACAAGTAGTAAGTAAGTAGTAATTTCCTATTAAGAAACAAGTCATTGATGGACTTATTTATGTTACAGAGCATGTACAATTGGATGTTTTTCAATTGAAGTGAATTTCACTTCTTGGAAAATGGAGAAGATATATGTAAGTAATTAGTCACTCTTTGACTGAAGTACCTCCAAAATCTTCCCTCTCTGTCTCAGTTTGGTTCCTCTAAAAGTGGACCCTAAAATGAGGGTATGAGTGCAGGTGGTTTATTTGCAAGGTGATGTGAAGGAGTGGAAGAATTAGGCACATAAAGAGGAAAATACATTGAAGGGACATTATTAAGTTGGACAGCCGCATGTGCTATTGGGTGGTTTTGGACTTGTGTCTGTCTCCCTAAAATATGTGTTTGATCTAACCACTGTACCTGTGAATGTGACATTGTTTGGAAATATGATTTTTATTTTGTTAAGTTAAATCAAGTCATACTGGAGTAATTGAGTTCTAAACCTAATCCCCTCTGAGTAGTATTTTATAAAAAGGACACACCTAAGGAAGACAACATGTAACAGTGCATGCAGATGCATCTATAAACAGAAGAATAATGGCAAGAATTTTGTCTTCTACTAAAAACAGGGAGAGAAACATGGAACTGTTTTTCTATTAAAGAACCCAGAAGGCCTGTGGCTTCCAGCCAAACAAAACTCAGGTATATGAGTCAAATATTTACCTGAGGTAGATACACTCCTTGGAGAGAAAAATCATGGGAGAAAGAAGGGCTGCTTTTGCACAGGAAGACAGCTCAGGGGGCAGGAGTGTATGGAGGGATGGACACTGGGAAGAGGTAACTATGGGGAGGAAGTGGGAGGGGAGCTGTTGCATTGTGGTCAATTTTGGGGTAAATTGTGGTCAATGTCATGAGACAAAGTGTATGTGAACTGCTGTATGGAAAGTGAATTTGCTCTGTAAATTTTCACCCAAATCACAATTAAGACAAAAAAAAAAAAAAAAAAAAAACGAGAACTCAGAAGGAATCAACATGGCCAACCCTGATTTGGACATCTAGCCTCCAGACTTGTGAGGTAATAAACTTATATTCTTTAAAGCCACCAACTTTGTTGTATTTTGTTAACACAGCCTTATGATCCTTCCAGAATGCACCTGGCTTGTCTCCCTGAAATACAGGAGACCAAGCATTTATCCTCTGATTCCCATCTCCCAGTACTTGAAGTGTTCCCAAAAGGTATAACTCTCACCTTACTGGTCTGCTCTATGAAGGGTAATAGTGCTTTGTCTTCCTCCTTTTTTTCTGGATCAAGCCCCTGGGATATTGAGTTTTACTTTGAGGTAGGATTCCATCAGTGTGCACAGAAGATGTTCACCACAGCTATAGCTGAACTATGAGATGGGCCAGCGACAGGTGTCACAGGGCCCTAGGAAACATTTGTCATACCCCAGACCTATCAATCCTCCAGATTAATCTCTCCACTCCAACAAACGCTATTTCTGTCAGTTGCCATCAAGTCAGCTCCAATTCTTGGTCAATAATGTTACCTCCTCAGAAGGAAAGTTGGGCAATCTACTTCCATAGTGAAACCACCTCAGAAACCCAAGGAGGGGTCACTATGAGTCGGGTCCAACTCGATGCCACATAACAACAACAACAGCAACATTTCAAAACCCACATGTAGCTCTCTCCACTTTCTACTGAGTGCAGCCCAAATTTCTCCACCAGAATACAAAAGGCTTCAACATGGATTCCATGTGAACTTTTACCCAAATAGCTTTAGCATTCATATTCACCTATACAAAGTGAAGTCTATGGTTTGTGTTCTGTGGTCTTTGCTCTAAGTAGGAGAGCCTTACAATCCTCCAGAGACGTTCTTCATGCTGTCCTCCAATTCATCTGACCTAGAACAAACCCTGAATCTTACCTGTTGTTCCTAGCTCTAATCATATCTAGACATCAAGCCTTTACCCAACACTCCTGTCTATACAGATCTATCCATTCCCTGGGAACTTAATCATGCTTGGTCATGTATGTATTAGTTGCTTTCCCAATAAACTACATATTTCTCAAGAAAATGAATTTTGCTACTTACTACTTGTTTATCCCCTGCAATACCTAATTATACCTAATTATAATGTATAGTGACAGCTCAATAAATTAAATATTGCTGAAATGAGTATTTGAGTAATCAGGAATATATATATTTCTTGGAAGGCAGCTATGCTCACCACTATACTACCAATGCCGACAGGAATATATATATTTCTTAGTTGTTGTAGTTAGATGCTGTTCAGTTGGCTCAGACTCACAGCGACCTTATGTACAGCAGAATGAAACACTGACTAGTACTGCACCACCCTCACTATCCCTGATATACATGAATCCATTGTTGCAGCCACTGTGTCAACCCATCTTGCTGATGTCCTTCTCCTTTTTTATTGACCCTCCACTTTACAAAGCATGATACCCTTCTCCAGAGAATGGTCCCTTCTGACAACATGACCAAAGTAGGTCAGACGAAGGAAGTCTGGACATTCTCGCTTCCACAGAGCATTCTGGGTGCACTTCTTCCAGGACAGATTTATTAGTCCTTATAGTATCCACAGTACTTTCAACATCCTTTGCCAACAACACAACTCAGAAGCATAAAGTCTTCTTGGGTTTTCCTTATTCATTGTGCAGCTCTCACATGCATATGAGATGATTGAAAATACTATGGCTGGGGTTAGGTGCACCTTAGTCTTCAAGGGGACATCTTTGCTCTTCAGCACTTGAAAGAGGTCTTTTGCAGCAGATTTGCTCAGTGCAATGCATCTTTTAATGTCTCAACTGTTGCTTCTGATGATGTTGACTGTAGAACCAAGTAACATGATGTCTTTGACAATTTCAATCTTTTCTCTATTTATTGTGATGCTGCTTATTGGTCTAATTTTGAGGATTTTAGTTTTCTTTATATTGAGGTGCAATCCATACTGCAGACTGTAGTCTTCAATCTTCATCAGTAAGTGCTTCAAGACATCCTCATTTTAAGCAAACAAAGTTGTGTCATCTGCGTACCACAAGTTGTTAATGTGTTTTCCTCCAATCCTGATGCCACATTCTTCTTCATATATTCCAGGTTCTCAGATTATTTGCTCAGCATACAGATTGAATAAATATGGTGAAAGGGTACAACCCTGACACATTCCCTTCCTGATTTTAAACCATGCATTATCCCCTTGTTCTGTTTGAACAACAGCTTCTTGATCTATTTACAGGCTCCTCATGAGTACTATTAAGTGTTCTGGAATTCCCGCTCTTCTCAATGTTACCTGTAATTTGTTATGATCCACACAACTGAATGTTTTTGCGTAGTCAGTGAAACACAACTAAACATCTTTCTGGTTTTCTTTGCTTTGAGCCACGATCCATCTGACATCAGTAATGATACCCTTAGTTCCACGTCCTCTTCTGAATCCTGCTTGCATTACTGAATGTTCTCTGTCAATATACTGCTGCAACTGTTTCTGAATTATCTTCAGTAAAATTTTACTTGTGTGTGATATTAATGATATTATTTGATAATTTCCACATTCTGTGGGATCACCTTTCTTTGGAATGGGTACAAATATGGATCTCTTCCAGTCAGTTGTCCAGGTAGCTGTCTTCCAAATTTCTTGGCATAGCTGAGTGAGTGCCTCTAGTGTGGCATCCATTTGTTGAAACATTTCAATGGGGATTCCATCAATTCCTAGAGCTTTGTTTTTCATCAATTGCTTCAGTGCAGCTTTGACTTCTTACTTCAATACCATTGGTTTTTTGTATTTGTTTTTTTTTTCAAATTGTGATTTGGGTGAAAATTTACAGAGCAAATTCACTTTCCATACAGCTGCTCACATACATTTTGTCTCATGACATGCACTCTAATTTCCCACAGTGCAAAAGCTCCCCTCCCACTTCTCCCCACAGTTACCTCTTCCCTGTCTCCTTCCCTCCCGTGCATTCATGCCCCCTGAGCTGTCTCCATGTGCATACATAGTCTTTTTATTATCTCATGATTGTTCTCTCCAAGGAGTGTATCTACCTAATGTAAATGTTCAGCTCATATGTCTGTCTTTTGTTTGGCTGGAAGTCACATGAGTGGGTCCAATTCCAGACCCGAAGGGGAGCTAGGGGCTGTAGTCTCAGTGGTTCCATCAGGCTCTATCAGATCAGCAAACCTGGTCCTTTGTTTTTTTAAGGGTTTTGAGCTTTATTCCATATTGTTCTCCCCCTCTATCCAGGATCTCCTACATAGATGCCTGCCTGAGTGGTCGACAATGGTAGCCAGGCACCATCTGGTTCTGGTCTCATACTCCTGTAAGATGAGGATCACATTATGTACCAGCCCCTTGGAGTAATTGTTTCCATGCATCTTTGGTTTTCTTCATTCTTCTTTCCCCTGGATGAGGAGAGACCCAGCGTTGCATCTAGATGGCCTCTTGTAAGCTTTTAAGATCCCAGTCACTACTCACCAAAGTAGGATATGGAACAATGTTTTTGTGTAGTATGTTGTGCCATTTGACCTTGAAATTCTCTGCAAGTATGGTCCTGATCCCACAGGTCCAACTACTCACTCCCTCTGGGTAACAGGCTGTGGCCAAGAAGTGACTACAACCTTGTTCCTTGTCAGCTCTACTACATACCTGGGCATTCTTACAGAACATACAAATACACTTGTAGAAACATTGTTTGCCAACCCTATACATGGTCATGGGCACACTCTCCCCTGCATAGACATAACAGTCATTCAGCCTGTCCAACCATCTATCCACTTGTAAATCAATGTTTTCCTTCACCGGCAACATAGTACTGTATGTGCAAAAGGGGTCGTCTTTGTTGTTTGTACCTCCCATGCACTATCTATGTCTTCCTCTTCCTCAATGTCACTGTGTTGATCACTCACATTTGGTACATTGCCCTTCTCTTCACCTTAATCAATACTTGTCTCTACCTATCTAAAAGTAGTCCTTCCACTCCCCTCCTACCCTGGTAACCAACAAGGAAATTTCCTTCCATATATCAACCTTTCCTTGACTTTTTACAGAAATGGACTAATACAATATTTGTCCTTCTGTGATTGACTTATTTCACTCAGCATAATGAGTGCAGCCCAAATTTCTCCACCAGAATATAGAAGGCTTCAACATGGATTTCATGTGAACTTTTATCCAAACAGTTTTAGCATTCATATTCACATATATGAAGTGAATTCATGCATACATAACGTTCATCCATGTTACATGGTGTTTTGCAGACTTGACTTTACTCTTTAGGGTTACATAGTGTTCCAATGTGTATATGTACCATAGTTTGGTTATCCATTCTTCTGTTGATGGGGACTTACTTGTTTCCATCTTTTTGCTATTCCAATACCATTGATTCTTGATCATATGCTACCTCCTGGAATGGACCAACATTGGCCAATTCTTTTTGGTACAGTGACTCTGTGTGTTCCTGCCATCTTTTGATGTTTCTTGCATCATTCAACATTTTGTCTATAGAATATTTCAATATTGCAACTCGTGGCTTAAATCTTTTCTTCTGTTCTTTCAACTTGAGAAATGCCAAGCATGTTCTCCCTTTTTGGTTTTCCAATTCCAGGTCTTTGCACATTCCATTGTAATAATTGACTTTGTCTTCTTGAGCTGCTCTTTGAATTCTTCGGTTCAGCTCTTTTATCTTGTCATTTCTTCCATTTGCTTTAGATACTCTCCGCTCAAGGGCAAGTTTCAGAGTCTCTTCTGACATCCATTTTGGTCTTCTCTTCCTTTTCTCTCCTTTTAGTGACCTTTTGCTTTCTTCATGGATGATGTTCTAAATGTCATACCACAATTCCTCTCGTTTTTGGTGTTCAATGCATTAAATGTATGCTTAAGATGGTCTCTAAATTCAGGTGGGATATAATCAAGGTCATATTTTGGCTCTCATGGACTTCTTTTAATTGTCTTCAACTTTAACTTGAACTTGCATGTGAGCAGTTGATAGTCTGTTCCACAATCAGCTCCTGGCCTTGTTTTGGCTGAAGATATTGAGCTTTTCCCTTGCCTCTTGCCAAAGATATAGTCAGTCTGATTCCTGTGTACTCCATCTGGTGAAACCCACTTTTATAGCCATCATATGTGTTGTTGACAAAAGGTATTTGCAATGAATAAGTCATTGGTCTTGCAAAATTCTATCATGTGATCTCCAGTGTTATTTTTATCACCAAGGCCATATTTTCCAACAACCAGTGATTCTTCTTTGTTTCTAACTTTTGCCTTCCAATCACCAGTGATAATCAACACATCTTGATTACATGTTAAGTCAATTTCAGACTGTGAAAGTTGGTATAAAATCATTAATTTCTTCGTCTTTGGCTTTGGTTGTTGGTTCATACATTTGAATAACAGTAGTATTAACTGGTCTTCTTTGTAGGCATATGGATATTATCCTATCATTGACAGTATTGTACTTCAGGATAGATCTTGAAACATTCTGTGTGACAATAAATTTCCTGCTATTTCTCTTCAATTTGTCATTCCTGGCATAGTAGATCATATGGTTGACTGATTCAAAATGGCCAGAAATAGTCTATTTCAGCTCACTAATGCCTACGATGCAAGTATGCAAGACCAACAACTTGTTCATTGCAAACACTTTTTTTCAACAACACAAACGGTGGCTCTACACATGGACTTCACCAGATGGAACACACAGGAATCAGATTGACTACATCTGTGGCAAGAGGCAGTGGAAAAGCTCAATATCTTCAG
>NW_006921665.1:1674804-1699572 GCF_000298275.1 Orycteropus afer afer | reverse complement strand
GGAGAAGGATGTCATGCTTGGTAGGGTGGAGGGTCAACAAAAGAGGGGAAGGCCTTCAACAAGATGGATTGACACAGAGGCTGCGATGATGGGCTCAAGTATAGCAGGGATCATGGAGCTGGCACGGGATCGGGCATTGTTTTGTTCTACTGTGCATGGTCACTATGAGTCAGAAATGATCGATGGCACCTAACAACAACAACAATGCCTAGGATAGCTATCTTTATGTGTTCCATTCCATTTTTGACAACTTCCAATTTTCCTAGATCCATATGTCATATATTCCATGTTCTGATTATTAGTGGATGTTTGCAACTTTTTCTTCTCATCTTGAGTTGTTCCACATCAGCAGTTGGAGGTCCTGAAAGCTTTGTTTTATCCTCAGCACTAAGCTTGGCTCTACTCTGAGAAGGCAGCACTTCCCTGGTTGTATTTTGGGTTCCTTACAACCCGAGGGGCTCATCTTCCAGGACTATATTGGGCAATTTTTGAGGGCTATCCACAAAATTTTCCAGTAATATATCAGACAGTGTTTCACTGCTATTCATAAGGAAGGTTTTCACTGGCCAATTCTTTGAGAAGTGGATGGCCTCTTCTTTTTTCTGAGGCTGTCTTAGTCTCAAAGCTCCACTGAGACCTGTCCCCCATGGGTAACCTTGCTGACATTTAAAACACAGGTGGCACAACCTCCAGCCTCACAGAAACACGCACATCACCTCAGTATGACAAACTGACAGACAAGTTTGTCTCTTTACTTGTTCCAAACTGCTCTGCTCACTTCCTGGTCTCCCTCAGCTGTTCCAAACTTGCAGTACTACCTCTCCTCCTGGTTTCTGCCTTCCAAATATTTCTTAGTAGTTGTGTTTTTCTGGCAAATTCCATTTAATTTTGGCTTAATTTCAGAGGATGAGGGTGGTAGATGCCAGAAGTGGGATACTATAAAGATATAAAAAGTAATTTCATAAGGAAAGAGAACACAACTGGTCCACAAAGCTGGGAATCTTTTCCAAAAAAAGACATTCCTATTTTTCAGTAGCCACATGGTTTTTCTCTATTTCTCGGCATCCATAATCTTTCTTGCTCTCTTCTGTCTCTTCACTGAGCTCAATGCAGACACGAGGGTAATTTAGTACCAAAAACCTAGGAAATTGGAGCAGGGGATGGAACTGACTTTTGCTAAAGCAAAATGCCTATAAACTCAGAGCCCAAAATTAGGGATGGAGTATTTCTGCTTTCCTTTGTTTCCCAACTGAATTATCCTAATGGCTTCCTTTCTGTGTAGGATCAACTTAAAGTTAGTTTAGTTTTGTTTTATTTTGCTCTGTGTTTGAGGCCAGTATTTAAAGGGAGTTAAAACATGCTCATTGTCCTTTCTGACTTGGTGAAATCTTCCCCTGAGTTTTAAAATTAGTATCCCCACCTTTTATCAGCCACAACATAGACTTTTTTGGTGGCAAGCCACTGTCTGCTGGTCTGGGACAGAAAGAAAGTTTGCAGCCAGCCAGGCAGATAATACATATCCATTCTACCTCTTATATATCCCAACACATTTTTGATTTTAGGTTTTTTTTTTTTTTTTTTTTTTTGCCTGGAGCAAGTATTGAAGTACTAAAGCCTTCATAGTTACTCTGGATTCCATTACAAAGAATATCATGAATAATACATCACTGCCTCCTGCTTTTATTTAATCTCAATCAGAAGAAAGAGCAGTGCAGTCACTGTGTCCAGCTGCCCTCCTTGCTCAGGAGGCCAGAAGTACCAGTGCTGAGGGACCTGCAAAACCCACAGGCACTATGCACTGCAAAGTTCTTTAAGGCAGCAAGCGTCCTGCAGTAGCTCTCAGTCACACCAGCCAGACACTTGAGCAGTGGAAGGAGTATCAGAGAGGTTCAAGGAAGGACCTCACTGAGGACTGTTTTCTATATCTAGGGAGGTTGCAAAATGAGCTTTAGAGTTGGCCTTGTATGTGCTATATCTAAGTTACATCTTTCTTTCTCCGTTTTCACAAAGCCACAGCCTGTCACACAAAATAAGAGATTATGAGAAAAACATCTGCTGAGTCTAATAAGACAGGTGGATTCAGTGTCCTATAAGCACATTCCCTTAGTACTCATACACACTGAGCACAGAACACGGGCAATATTGTCACCATCCACCAAGAATTATGTATTGAATTGTGTCCCCCCAAAATACGTGTTGGAATTTTAACCCCTTTACTTTTGGAATAGGGTTTTCTTTATTATGTTAATGAGGTTATATCAATATAGCTTGTGTCCTAAACCTAATCACTTCAGAGTTATAAGGAGCAGCATAGACACAGAGACAAGCAATCACAAACAGGGAAGTCTGATGCCACATGAAGATTCCCGAGGAACTGAGGAATGTTAGAAGACAAGGACTCTCCCCCAGAGCTGACAGAGAAAAAGCCTTCCTCTAGCACCAGTGCCCTGAATTTGAACATCTAGTCTCTCAAACTGTGAGAAAATAAATTTCTGCTCTTTAAAGCCACCTACTTGTGGGATTTCTGTTACAGCAGCAGTAAGTAACAGAATAAATTATGATGATGGCTAGTTTTCAAATGTGAGATATTGCAATATTTTTAAAATCATTTCTCAAGGTATACCTTGCTTGACATGCTACATTGTGATATTTATGTTAAATAACTGGTCCATATGGGACATACAGCACTAAAAATGGTATGTAAAAATGTTCATACATGCACATACATATATATTGTCATAGTTACATTAGCATAGGTACAAAGCATAGAAAAGCTAAGTACATTTACTGAATAAAAGCCAGTTGCCATGGAGTTGATTCTGATACATGGTGGCCCCATGTGAGTTGGAGTACAACTGTGTCCATAAGATTTTCAAGGGATGGTTTTTTCCAAAGTAGATGGCCAAGTCTTTCTTCCCAGACATCTCTGGGTGGACTCAAATCCCCAAACTTTGGTAGGCAGATGAGCACTGAACTGTTTAAACCACCAGGAAGTGACTGGAGTGAATTAGGGGTCCAAAGTTGATGTTACTGTCAAAATAATCGATCATTCAAATTTAACTGAGCCTTTGACCATGTTACATCTTTTTATAGTGCTTATTTTTCATGTTTCCTCACACTAATGTTTGCTACACACTACTCCACATGCATGAAATTATTTTTTATTCTATTAGATTCTGATTATTTTGATATTATATTTTGATCATCAATTGAAGTATCTGAAGTTCTTTAAAGATCAAACTAAAGGCTTGGCACTTTGAGAGCTGTTTCACTTTTACAACCTTGGCAGTGCAAGTCTCATTTATTAAATATCTGAATTCCAAGAGAGATAAACTTGGCAGATCCTTGCTTCCCTAGGATACTGGATTGGTCCCAACTTTAAGAAGTATAGATTTCAAGTGATGGTTTTAATTTAAATTTATCCTATTATATGCCCTGTGGTTCATCATTGAATATCCAAGGGGAAAAATGTATATGGGATGGTGGGAAGAAAGTGCAACTTATATGTGTCTGCACAGAGGGGAAACAAGGAAGATGAGAGCCTGGGCAACTGCTTCATTCATTATTGTCTTTCACTATAACCAATGTCTCTCCCCATGTCAGTATTTAATAACTATTGTCCTTATATCATTTCAAAGTTGCTACTCACTTAAGTCATTAGTTTTGTTGAAAGGAAGAAAGAAGAAGAATTAATGCATTCAAAAGGTAATGTTGGCAAAAAATACTGAATTTATCGTGGGCTGCCAGAAGAACAAACAAATTAGTCTTACAAGACAAACAACTAGACTGCTCCTTAGAAGTGAGGATGGCAAAACATCAGCTCTCTTACTTTGGACATTATCAGGAAAGACCAATTCCTAGAAAAGGATGTCATGTTTGGCAAAGTAGAGGGTCAGTGAAAATGCAGGAAACCCTCAGTGAGTTAGATTGACAGACACAACAGCCAAAATAATGGACTCAAACATACCAAGAATAATGAAGATATTGAAGGACCAGACAACATTTCCTTCCTTACAAACCAAACCAAACCAAACCCAACGCCATCACTTTGATTCCAACTCATAGCAACACCATAGGGTCTCCAAGGCTGTAAATCTTTATGGAAGCAGATTGCTTTCTGTTTGTTATGCTGAGTGACTAGTAGGTTCCAACCACCAACTTTTGATTAGCAGCAGAATGAGTTAACCGAGCTCCTTCTGCTATACATAAGCTATACATAAATTATACATGAGTCAGAGCCAACAGGATGGCAATTAATAACAACATCAAATTTTAGCCCAAGATCTTTTTTTAATATTTCAATGTTTTGATACTGGTATGTAAACTAGATTCAAGAAGATACTACCCCCATATATTTTCAATCACAGTCCATACTTTGTCTGGATTAATTTATTAATTTATGATGTCCCATGAGAAGTTAGGGAGGGAAGCATGTTGAATTCTTTCATTGCAACATTTCAGGAGTGCTACTTAGAAAGTATTGAGCCTTTAAATCCTCCTATTTTTCCTTGCCAGAAAAGTAAAATATGTTTTTAAGTATTTGGAAACAAGGAAAAGTAAATGTGTTTTAAATGTATCTTAAACATTTTTGCCCAGTATTGTTCAGTGCCACTATCTGCATCAAAAGACTGAGGATTAGACTTGTTCTGTGGCCTCCTAACTCACCAGAGGTGAAACTAACTCTTAAGCAAGATATATAGCTTGGGGAGTTTCCTGGGGCTCTTTAAAACTGAGTTCTCTTGCCTATCTTTGGTACAAAGTACTGGTGTCAGTTTTATGGGATACTGAAACATTCCCAGTGCAAATTCTGCCCACATGATTTTTCTCAGGAAGGCATTTGCAAACTATTAATAATAAAAATGAAGTGGGTGGGACCTATAGTTAATAAAGACCTCATCTTGTGGGAAATGTGAAGCCTAGAGTATAAAACCAGAACTATCTTTCTATCTGGGCGTATCCATCATCATAGCACCCAAGTGCTTAAATTAACCAGTGGCTTCACAAAGGTTGTGTCACTCTCACTGCAGTAACTCATGATGTCACCCTCCCCTCCATGGACCACCTCCCCAACTAGACCTTACAGAATCCTTAGTAACGTTTATTATCAATTTTAATCATTGCATAATATGTGTTTTCCGAGGCCGGACCACTGGAGAGGCAGGCAGGCACACAGCTTGGGGCCTTCTAGGGTGGCTTTATTCTGAGGCCGAGCCACTGGAGAGGTAGGCGGGGAAGTGAGCAGAGCAGTTAGGAGCAAATAAGGGAGAGAAATTTGTCAGATTGTCATCCTGTGGTGCTTGCATGTTACTGTGTTTGCCACTGGTATTGGAAAATGCCAGCAGGGTAACCCATGATGAAGGGCTGTACTTCTTCCAGGACAGAGTTGTTCATTATTGTAATGTAATCAGTGGTATTCTCAGTATTCACCAACGCCACAATTCAAAGGAAGCAACTATTCTTCAGTCTTCCTTATTCACTGTCCAGCTCTCACATGTCTATGAGGCGATTGAAAACACCACGGCTTGGGTTAGGCACATACCTTAGTCTTCAAAGTGACATTAGAAGGTTAAAAAAGAAAATTAGCATAGAGTTTTAGCCTTGTAGGTATATTGATGCATGTAAGCTGAGTTTACAAAAGTATTCTTGCTTTTACAGGGATATTTAAAAAACAAAACTAATAAATTTCTGCTAATACATTGCACAAAAATGTTATAGAGAGTCATTTTGGTGTCACCCCTCTGACACTGTCACCTGGTATGATACACACACACACACACACACACCAGCAACCCTCTAGTGACACCAGTGAATTAAACTGCCTGTTAGGATAACACACAACAGTTCAGAGAAAGCATTCTGCACACTGACCACCAAAGGGCCAAAATATTCGATTGCTAGAAAGGGTCATCTTCATCATGTATTTATTCTTTTCAGTTTATGACAAATCTTCAATAATATGGATTTAGCAAGGTAAATCCAATATGAAACTAGAAGATAATTGTATACCATATTACATAAATGCCCCATTATCATTGTTACATAAGTCTATAATCATTTAGAAAAACATTTACTATATGTGTGCAAATACAGTTCCTCACAATTTCTTTCCCTCCAAAAAAAAAGATAAGAATAACTTACAATGGTCACACGATATAAATGCATTCTTCCAAGAGATCTGGAAATTTAAACAACTAAAATGTTTCCTAGAAACATACTTGATCTAGTTTTCTAAACCTTTTCCCTTGACCAGATGATAAAATAACAACAGAAAAAAAAAAAAAAGAGAAAAAACTTGCTGTCATTCAGTTAATCCTGAATCATGGTGATCCCATATGTTACAGAGTAGAACTGAGCTCCATGGGGTTTTCTTGGCTGTGATCTTTATAAAAGCAGACCACTAGAGCTTCCTACTACTATACCAATGGGTGGGTTCAATCTACCAATCTTTCAGTTAGTAGCCAAGAGCAAACCATTTCTGCCATGCTGGGACTTTAACCAGATAATACAAACAATAAATTAGTGGTTTAAAAATAATTTTATTTTAAGTTTGAAAATTTGTCAGAAAGGAAGTATTTACCAATACTATTTTTTTATGCGTGTTCTCCAATTCTTTAAAAGAAATTAAATTGGTACTTAAAAACTTAAAAAGAACATATCCTATTTTGGAATATAATAGATTCTAAAGGAGTAACTTAAAGAACACCATATACACATCTCTCCATTCACCAATAGGTGGTAGAATTACAGGGTGATGCCTTGCCTTCAGGTAAAAATGTAAGTTCTGTGTTTGAACTTCAGTGAAATTCAGTTTCGTAGTGTGTAAATAATAAGGCATGGCCTGCTCTAGTAACAAAGACAGCCTATTTCAAGACAGAACTTTTAAAGCTCATTAACATTAATTGAACTACTCTGAAGAATATATTTCCATCTGGAGTCAAACATCAAATACGAGAGGATGAAACACAGAGATCACCTTAGCTAACCAGGGTCATGGCAATGAACTAGGCTAGCCACATACCAGTCTTTTCAGAGTCTAGGTGAATAGTGCCCCCTGGAGTCATGCAGTGGGCAACCCGTGCAGCTGAACAGGACAAACTTACTCATTTTATAAAGGAAGTTAAGCAACAAGACTCAATACAAGAACCTGTACATAGAAAAGGAGGCTGTCATTCAAACAGAACAAGAGGATACTGCATGTTTTAAAATCAGAAAAGGTGTGTGTCAGGATTGTGTCTTTTTAGCATATTTATTCAATCTGTATGCTGAGCATATAATCCGAGAAGCTGGACTATATGAAGAAGAAGGCAGCATCTGGATTGGAAGAAAGCTCATTAACAATTTGTGATATGCAGATGATACAGCCTTACTTGCTGAAAGGAAAGAGGATTTGAAGCATTTATTGATGAGAATAAATATGGATTACACCTCAATGTAAAGAAAACAAAAATACCCACAAATGGACCAATAAGTAACATCATGACACATGATCGTTTTCCTTGGGTCAATGATCAACACCCATGGAAGCAGCAGTCCAGAAATCAAATATCACATTATGTTGGGCAAATCTGCTGCAAAAGACTTCTTAAAGTGTTAAAGAGCAAAGACGTCACTTTGAAATCTAAGATATGTGTTCTGGTTACCTAGTGCCGCTCTAACAAGAAATATACCACAAATGGATGGCCTTAACAAACAGGAGTTTATTCTTACAATTTGGAGGCTTTAAGTCCAAGTTCAAAGTGCCAGGCTCTAGGGTCTGGGTGAAAGCCCCTCAACCTTAGGGTTCAGCTCTGCCTCCTGCTCCCAGCCCACAGAAGCTAGAGGCTTTTCTTCACTCAGACAGCTGCTGGCTGCTGAGGTTGCCAAACTCAAGGTTGACAAGTAAAAAGGCACAGTCCTGATATTACCAAATCACATGGCATGCTATTAATTCAAGTCCATTTAAGTCCCAAGGTCAGCAGAGCGTGTCAGGCTGCTGCACAACGACACAGCTACATGCAGTGTCCAAGCGTGCCATATGCTAGAGACCATTCCCAAGTCTTTTCCTTCTATACAGGAAGCAGACTACATCCCAAAGGCAACCACTCAGCTGCTTGTGGTAGAACCCACCATGGATTTGATTGACAGTCTCATCATGGGGAATAACTACCACCAGCTGCCCAGCCACTCAACCAGGCCCAGCCAAGCTGACACATAAACATAACTACCACAGTATGCATTCCCCAAGCCATGGTATTTTCAATGCCCTCCTATGCATGAGAAAGCTGGACAAGGAATAAAAAAGACCAAAGAAAAATTGATACCTTTGAATCACGGTGTTGGTGAAGAATAATGAATATATCATGTACTAACAGAAGGACCAACAAATCCATCTTGGAAAAAAATACAGTCAGAATGCTTCTTAGAAGTAAAGAGAGCAAGACATTGTCTTATGTACTTTGGTCATGTTATTGCTGTTGTTGCCATAGAGTCAGCTCTGACTCATAGCAACTCTATGTATCACAGAATGTAACACTGCCTGGTCCTGTGCCAGCCTCACAATCTTTGGTATACCTGAGCCCATTCTTGCAGCCAATGTGTCAAGCCATGTTGTTGAGGACCTTCCCCTCTTTTGCTAACCCTCTACTTTACCAAGCATGGTGTCCTCCGGGGAATGGTCCCTTCTGACAGCATCATCAAAGTAGGTCACAGGAAGTCTAGCCATTCTCCTTCCAAGGAGGATTCTGGCTGCACTCCTTTCATAACAGATTTGTTCGTTCTTCTGGTGGTTCATGGTACTTTCAGTATTCTTCACCAACACCATAACTCAAAAGCATCAACTCTTCTTTGATCTTCATTATTAATTGTCCAGCTTTCACATGCATATGAGGCAATTAAAAACTCCATGGCTTGGATTAGGCCCACATAAGTCTTCAAAGAGACATCTTTGCTCTTCAGCACTTTAAAGAGGTCTTTTGAAGAAGATTTGCCCAATCTATATGTCTTCTGCTTTCTTGACTGCTGCTTCCATTGTTGTTGATTATGGAAAAAAGTAATTGTGAAATCTTTGACAACTTCAATCTTTTCTCCAGTTATTGTGATGCTGCTTATTGGTCCAGTTGTAGATTTTTTTTTTCTTTATGTTGAGGTGTAATCCATTCTAAAGGCTGTAGTCTTTAATCTTCCTTAGTAAGTGCTTCAAATCATCCTCACTTTCAGCAAACAAGGTTGTGTCATCTGCATATTGAAGGTTGTTAATGAGTCGTCCTCCAATCCTGATGCCACGTTCTTCTTCATATAGTCCAGCTTCTCAGGTTATTTGCTTAGCATACAGATTGAATAAGTATGGTGAAAAGATATAATCCTGATGTACACTCCCTTCCTGATTTTAAACCATGCAGTATCCCCTTGTTCTGTTCAAAAACAGCCTCCTGGTCTATGTACAGGTTACTCATGAGCATAATTAAGTGGTCTGGAATTCCCATTCTTCTTAATGTTATCCATAGTTTGTTATGATCCACACAGTCAAATGTTTTTGCATAATCAATAAAACACAAGTAAGCAACTTTCTTGTTATTATTAACATGTTATTAGGTCATGTTATTAGAAGGGATCAATCCCTAGAGAAGTTCATCCTCTTGGTAAAGTAGAGGGTCAGCAAAAAAAGAGGAAGACTCATGAGATGTATTGACACAGTGGATGCAACAATGGGTTCAAATATAGAAATGATTGGGAATATGACAACATTGGGCAGTGTTTCATTTGGTTGGTTTATATGGCTATGAATCAGACAATGGCACGTCACAACAACAGCATAACTTAACTTAAATTCCCCAGGTGGTACAAATGATTTGCTCTTAACTAAGGAGGGGTCCAACTCGATGGCACATAACAAGTATCTGAAAGTTGGAAGTCCAAACCTACCAAGTGGCATATGCAGCATAAGGCCCTGACAATCTGCCTCCAGAAAGATTACAGCCAAGGAAACTGAGTTGTACTCTATACTGCATGGGGTCACTATGAGTTGGAATGACTTGACAGCAACAGGTTTTTTGTTTTGTTTTTAAATATATTTAAAATAAGCGGAAAACAAACTTAATGACTATCTCAACTGTTACAGAAAACAGATAATAATAACTGATGTGATTTTTCCCATTTTTGTCCTTGCATTTGCAATGTTCTCAACTCCCTCCTCATGCCAATATTTTAGAAATTATTGGAGATAAAAAAAGAAGGCTTAATAATGAGGGACAAATGGTCTGTGAGATGTGTGTGTGGGTATTTTCTTAAGCCTATTTTGCAAAGTTTCAATGCTCAAGGTAATGCTACCCCAGTATCATACTCCCTGGACATTCTGCAATCTGCACAGAAGATTAAGTCCAGGCCAGGAGACCAGAAAAAGTAGGTATTTGCAGGCTAGATGATTTCCTCCATCTGCCCTTTCACTTTTTTCAGAGGTGAAGGACTAGAAATCCCTGAGCCCAGGGCAGTATTTCTTCAGCTACAGAGCTCAAAGTTCCTTTTATCTTAGTTGTGGAACTCTGAAAGGCAGTGTAGTGATTTAGAAAGGTCATAGTTTTTTGATACACTCAGTGCTGAATTCAAACCAAGGCTCTGCCACTTCTAGCAAGTTCAGTTAACGTTTCTGAGCCTCCGTTTTCTTAATCTATAGAGTGGAGATAATAACCTCTGCTTCTAGGGTTGTGGAAAAACTAATGTGATAGATAATACATAAGAATCGCACTCAGGAAGTACTCATATATAGGTGACTATATGTCAAACCAGGAGCTCTGGTGGCATAGGGCCTAAGGCATTTGACTACTAACCAGAAGGATGGTGGTTCAAACCCACCAGCCACTCCTCAGAAGGAAGGTTGGGCAATCTACTTCTGTAGTGATATCACCTGGGACACCCAAGGAGGGGTCGCTATGAGTCAGATCCAACTCAACAGCAGGGAGTTTATATTTCAAACCACCACCCACCTGTCAGTTTATTGTGTGGTGATGTCTTCCATATTGCTGTAATACTGGAAACAATTACCAGGGGGTGTCACCCGTGGTGGACAGTTTTAAGCAAAGCTTTGGGACTAAGACAGATAAGAAGGAAAGTCTGGTGATTGACTTCTGAAAATTAGCTAAAGAAAACGTATGCATCAGAACAGAACATTGTCCAACTCACTTCTTTGGACACATCATCAGGAAAAATCAATCGCTGGAAAAGGACATTATGCTTGGTCAGTAAGGGTGAGAGAGACACTCAGTGAGGTGTACTTAAACATGGTAGCCATTGTGAAATGACACAGGACTGGGCAATACTTTGTTCTGTTGTACATAGGGTTGCCGTGAGTCAGAGTTAACTGTCTACCTAGCTATCATCTCTCTTTCTCTCTCTATCTCTCTATCTATCTATCTATTAAAATGGCAAATCCTCTTTCTGATGTCCAAGAAAATACAGATAGGTACTCATGTATGTATACACTAACACACTGCCGACGAGTCAGATCCAACTCCTAGCGACTCCTCCTTGGGTTTCAGAGGCAGTATCACTACAGAAGTACATTGCCCAACCTTCCTTCTAAGGAGGTTGGTGGGTTTGAACCGTCAGCCTTCTGGTTAGCAGTCACATGCCTTAGGCATGGCGCCACCAAAGCTCCCTCCTAAACTCACTGCCATTGAGTGAGATCCGACTCATAGCAACCCCTCCTTGGGTTTCCAAGGCAGTATCACTACGGAAGTAGATTGACCAACCTTCCTTCTGAGGAGTAGCTGCTGGGTTTGAACGGCTAGCCTTCTGGTTAGCAGTCAAATGCCTTAGGCATTACGCCACCAGAGCTCCCAAAACCACTGCCATCAAGTCAATTCTGACTCATAGTGACCCCCATTGGCTTTCTGAGGCAGTAAATCTACAGAAGTAGATTGCCTGGTCTTCCTTTCAGGGAGTGGCTGGTGGGTTTAAACCACCAACCTTCTGGTTAGCAGTCAAACGTCTTAGGGACTGCACCACCAGAGCTCCTCATGTATGTAAGCAGGGGCTTATTTCTCATTAATAAGTCCAGTTATCATTATTTATTCTATGGCTGCTCCTGTATTCCAGAAGTTTGATAGTATCCCCGGCACTTATCCTTGAACTAACTACCCTTACTAAGGCTTTTCCATGGTTCCGCTGCCTCTCTCAGACAAAGTGGCCAACTTAGCTCTATTACTAATGAAAATATTTGCACTTTCCTCCCAACATTGTGCTATGAAATTAATCTGAAACTGTATCATCATGTAAACTTAGGAAATGAAGCAATTTCCTAGGAAACACAAACACAAACTGGATAGAAACCTCAAAATACCTCTGCTTCCAATCACTCGATAATTTCAGGCAAAAGGAATACTTAAGTATGAATTACATAGATAAAGTATATTTAGTCATGACAGCCCTATAGAACTGTTCCAAAGGGTTTTCTTGACTGTACTCTTTAAAAATGCAGATTGTCAACCTTTTCTTACATGGTGTAACTGGTTATGCTTGAATCACCAATCTTTAGGTTAGCAATTTAACACAAACCAGCCAGGGACCCTGGCTTCACCTTGCATGTGCAGAGAGAAAGTGCCACAGCATACTGTGCCACTGAATGAAAGTAAGAAATGCAAAAGGGAAAAAGTTCTAACTCAAAAGTAGCAGTTCATTCTGAGTACTCAGTGAACTCAAAAGCCAAATGAAATTGCATTCCTAAGAAATCTATGACACAAGAGTTCCTATAATATTCCTTTGAGCATCAGTGAACTAAATATGCTCATAGAACAAATGATGCTGGGGTATGCAGAATGTCCAGAAGTCCTGCCTGAGGGACACTGGGTCGCTGCCCACAAAGGAGGTTGCCAGGCAAACTCAGCATGATTCCAGGAAACAGAGCTCCAATGACCATGGCTTTGGGAAATGATGCTGTAATGCTGTAAATATAAACCAGGCCCTATGACCTTCTCCCTTTGACCATGAGGCTCCTCTCTCAGCATCATGCCAAGTGGAGAGCAGAAGAGGGAGTCCAATCAAAAGGATGGAGGTTCAAGTCCACCCAGAGGCACCTTGGAAGAAAGTCTTGGTGATCTACTTCTGAGAAAATCAGCCATTGAAAACCCTAAGGAGCATGGTTCTACTGTAACACACTTGGGGTTGCTATGAGTCAGAATCAGTTGAAACTGTTTTTTACATATATATAATTTTGCATAAGGCAAAAAGAAGAAGAGAGAAGGAATGAACATGATATGAAAAGGGTTAGATATTTTCTGAATAAATACTTTTTATGAACAGCAAGAAGAAGAAAATGGTCAGAATTTGGAAAATAAAATTATTTTAAGATAATGACTGAAAAAATAGATATCTCTTCCCATGGTATTTTTCTTCACATATTTGAATAAAATTAGAATCACAAAGAACATGTAAGTTTATATCCTGCAGTTTATTTTTGCTTATCACAAGCATTTTCACAAGTGATTACAAATTTCTTACAAACTCATATGGGTGAACAACAATATGGAGGTCAAGGAGGAGAAAGCCCACTCCCCAGCTGACTTGATTATTGCGTGGGGCAGAGACTATGAAACCTATGAGGATGCCTTGGTTTGTATGGCAGGTTCCACTCATTTTCCAGGGCAGGAACAATGTAGATGCCTATGGCCAACAGAAATGCTGGGTTAGAATTGAGCTCCCAGGAAGTTTCGGGAAAATGCTGAACCACAGTGTCTCTCAATCAAATAGGTAGACCCAATAGTGTTCTGTTCAGCTCTCCCAGGAGGCATGTAGAAGAATGGATAATAGCAATGTCTCCACTCCACCACACACCAGATGGCTGCAGGAAATGTACATGCTCTACCTAAGGCTTAGTTTTCACAGTTGAAAGGTGGCACTAATAATACCTACTTCAAAGGCCCAGCTGCTAACAGAGGATGTGGATGGGCTGGGCCACCAGAGTACATAATATGTAAGTCAATCTTCTTTTAGAGGTCACCCTCCAAGATCAACTTTATAATTTTCTTTTGCTGTTGTTATCCCTACCCCAAAAATTCCATTTCACTCTGCGTTCTTTTACTAACTCATGGTAGAAAACTTGAGACATACTTAAAAATATGAAGAAGGAACCGAAAATCTGCATTCCTACAATCCAAAGCAGACACTGATAAATTTTGTTGCATAAACTTCCAGTCTTTTTACCTGTTTTTTGCACAGTTAGGCTTACATTGTTTATATGATGTCTATATAATTTTCTTTGCTATTTTATTACAACAATATTCTCCTAGTACTAAAACTTTATTTTCTTTTCTGTTTGTGATGATATTTATGATATGTGGGTATGTGATTATAACAGTAATATACACTGTCTCAAGTCTAGCCCACAAACTCTTCCTTGTTTTGTGACAGGTCCCTGGGTGGCACAAATGGTAAAGGGCTCAGTTATTAACTAAAAGACTGGTGGTTCTAACTCACCCAGCAGTGCTGCACAAAAAAGCCTTAACAATGTGCTTCATAAAAGACTACAGCTGAGAAAACTCTATGGAGCAGTTCTACTTTTAACAGACGGGGTCACCATGAGTCAGAATTGACTAGATGGCAATGAGTATGGATTTGTGACAAGACAGGGAGTGCCTACTAGCATCCAAATCAGTCCTTGGCAGAGGAAAAGAACAAGCTCTCAGGGTAGGATCTATTATAAAACTAAACTTGTGCAAATCGTTCTTGATAAGTCATATGGCAAGTGTTCCATGGGCTACAAAAACACCAACTAGGAGGGGCCCAGCATCTGACTCTCTTCCTGGTCTGTGCTTTGAGTGGTGCGTGAACCTGAATCACCAGTCACCGAGGCACAGTTTAAGGAAAAGGAGAATTCTGGCAAGCTCCACAGCCCACCAGGAGCCTGCTGGAATGCCTGTGGTACAGCTAACATGCAGTCCTCCTGCTATATTCATAGTCAATATGGCTCTTCTCAGTGTTTTCATGTTTTGTTTTTACTCAAGCAAAATAAACAAACAAACAAATACAAGGAAAAAGGAAAGAACATTATCTGAAAGGAGCTATAAGTCTTTTGAATAAATATAAAAAGCAAGAGGGAGAAAATGCTCACTCTTTGGAAAATAAAAGTCACCTATAAGGTAGATTTCTCACTTTCTATGCAGGAGACACAGTGGCACTCCCTAGCCAAGGCACTACATGCACAGCCATCACTCATCTGTCAGTGGAAGCTTGTGGGTTGCTATGATGCTAAACAGGTTTCAGTGGCGCTTTCAGACCAAGATAGACTAAGAAGAAAAACCTGGCAGTCTGTTTAGGAAAAGTCAGCCAGTGAAAACCCTATGGATTATAATACTTCAATCCCTTTTTACATGAGGTGGCCATGAATCAGAGGCCAGCTTGATAGCAGATAACAACAATAATCTACTAATTAAAACTAGACCTGGGAAACATAGATATATTTTCCTACACACATTTTAACAAAATTAGAAGCATAAAGCACATACAATTTTATATACTGCATTTTTTTCCTGTATCACCAGCATGTTCATATGTGATTAGCAATTCCTTGCAAACTCCTTTATAATGACCACAAACTATTCCGACATGTAGATATGCTAGAAGTTGGGTTATCTTAGTGATGGCTCTTAAACAGTTTTCCAATATTGCACAATGATAAATATTTCAGTAATGAATATCTGTGAAATCAAGAGAACTTGGAATGAGCTTCTTGTTACTTCCAAGGAATAGATATCAAGCAGGGAAATTCTGGGTAAAGGGTACAAACTTTGTTTTAAGGCTATTGAAACATAACAGCATGTAACTATGAGAAAGATCTTTCCAATTTACACGCCCCTTAGCTGTGACTGTCTAAGGCACTTGACTGCTAACCAGAAGGCTGGGGTTCAAACCCACCAGCCACTTCTTGGAAGGAAGGTTGGGCAATCTACTTCCATAGTGATACTGTCTCAGAAACCCAAGGAGGGGTCGCTATGAGTCAGGTCTGACTTGATGGCACATAACAACAACAACAACAGCTGTGACTGGAGTCTCTGGGTGATGCAAGTGGTTAACATGCATGACTGCTAATCAAAAGATTGGAGATTTGAGTCCACCCAGAGGCACCTTAGAAGAAAGTCCTGGTGATGTATTTCTGAAAAAACAACCACTGAAAACCCTGTGGTATATAGTTCTACTCTGACACACACGAAGTCATTATAATTAGGAATCGACTCCCAGGCAACTTTTTTTTTCTTTTTTTTTTAATAGTTAATATTGAGCATCTACATCATCACACCCTCACGAACATTGGATTAATCATAATTGATATTTGCTAATTTGATGTACAAAATACCATTCCTGTTGTAATTTGCATTTCTTTGATTTGCAAATGTTTGGGAAACACTTTTTTCTGTTTATTACCATTTCTATTTCTTCCATAAATTGTCTTTATATCTTTTGCCTATTTTTTTCTTTTTTAGATTTTTTTTATTATTATTTTCTTGTGGATTGGAATAATCCCTTTAAACGTGATAGGTACTAACCAAGATTTATCTTACATTTGGTTAAAATAATTTTTTCTGTTTTATTTGCCTAGTAATGTCATGGCACATGAACCTCTTTGATTTTTATTATTACCAATCTCAGGTGTTTTTTCTTTTCTTTTGTTTTGTTTTCCTCTATCTTTTACTATTAACTTAAACTTAGAAAAGTCTTTCCTAATCTGTTTACCAGATATTCACTTATATTTTCTTCTATTAGTTTTGAAATGGTTTTATAGAGCATTTTCAGAAACATAAGGTTCAAGAATTGTCAGATATTCAGAAACCAGGATTTTGGGAGTTGGCTGACCATGAACCACAGAAGCAATGTTAGAAAGCTGTTGCTTTTGTGGACTGAACTTCAGAACTATAGGACTGTCACTGATTTGAGAGGGAAGAACATGTATTCATAAAAATCGTCCCACTTTGGTTTGCTTAGGTTTATAATGGTTCTGGTGATTAGGTCATTCTATGACCAAAGCCATCACCCATCTGTCAACTTGTCATACTATGTTGGCTTGCATATTGCTATGATTCTGGAAGCTAGGACACCAATATTACAAATACCAGCAGGGTCACCCATGGTAGACCAGTTTCAGCAGAATTTCCAGACTAAAACAGACTAGGAAGAAAGAACTGGTGATCTGTTTCTGAAAAGTAGCCAATGCAAACCATATGGATCACAATAGAACATTGTCTCATATAGTGCTGGAAGATGGGTCATCTGGATTGGAAGGCACTCAAAATTCACGGTGGCTGCAAAAATGATTCAAGCATTCCAATGATTGTGAAGATGGTGCAGAACCAGGCAATGTTTCATTCTATTATACATAAGATTACCTCTCATGAGTCAGAGCCAACTGAAGGGCAACTAACAACAACATAAGAGTAAACTCTGAATAATCCATACCCTCAGTAAGTGTATACTTCAGCTGGAGAGACATTGGTATTGCAGATGATTTGAAGAAGATAAGACAAGGAAATATTGAGTGTCTGGGGATGGCTTGGGAGAGAGGACCTCTCTAGGAAGATAGCATCTAAGCTGAGGCTTATGGGTGGCAGCCTTATTTAGAGGAAGAGTTTCATAAGCAGAAGAATGCAGTTCTCCAAAGCCTAAGGCCAGCATGTATTGGTTATCTGAAATAAAGGATGCCATTGCAACTGGAGGGAAGGGAGAGTGATCACATAGAGATGTTTTGAGAATTTATGTTTTAATTTAGAATTAGACACTGTTATGGATTGAATGTGTCCGCCTAAATATACATGTTGAAGTCCTAACCCCTATATATCCACTCTTCACTTGTCAACATGGTTTGGTTCCAAAGATCTGCAAAAATTGGTGTCATGTGAAATTAGAGGATGATCATATCTGATTACAAAATGGAAGATGACTACATCATTAGATAACTGCCAAATTTCATCATTACATCATTATCACTGAAAGTCATGGTCAAGCCAAGTTGACACATAACCATCACAGCGAGTGTATTCTCGCCTCACACTTCAACATATGTTACTGCGAGATGAACACTGAAAATGCACAAAATAGTTGGATGGTAATTTTTTTAATATTGTGCTAAACGTGAAATGTTGGATCATGAGAGATAGTCCACAAGTGAAGAGTAGTGGACTGTGAATATAATCCTATGTGGAAATAGAGAGTTTTATGTTAATGAGGCTATCCCAATGTAGAGGCTGGATTCAGAAGAGGATATGGAATGAGGGATATCATTGATGATGTCTGACAGATGTTGGCTGAAAGTAGATAATACCAGAAAGATATTTACCTGTGTTTTATCAACTATGTGAAAGCATTTGACTGTGTCTATCATCATAAATTATGGATAACATTGTGAAGAATGGGAATTCCAAAACACTTAAGTGAGCTCAAATGGAATCCATATATGGACCAAGATTCAGTTATTTAAACATAACAAGGGGATATTGTGTAGTTTAAAATTAGAAAAAGTGTGCAGTAAGGTTGTATATTTTCACCTTACTTATTCAATCTATATGCTGAACAAATAATCTGAGATGCTGAGCTATATGAAGAAGAATGTGGCATCAGGATTAGAGGAAGATTCACTAACAACCTGAGATATGCAGATGACACAATCTTACTTGCTTGAAAGTGAAGACAACCTGGTGAAAGTAAAAGACTACACCCTTCATTATGGATTTCACCCAAATACAAAGAAAACAAAAATACTCAAAACTAAAACAATAAATGATATCATAATAAATAGCAAAGAAATTGAAATTATCAGAGATTTCATTTTCCTTAGGCTAACAAGCAATGTCCATGGAAGCAGGAGTCAAGAAATGAAATGACGTATTGCACTGGGCAAATCATTGGGAAAAAGAAAGAAAAGACTTCTTTGAAGTATCAGAAAGCAAAAATATCACTTTCATGACTAAAGTGTGCTTGACACAAGCCATGGTTTTTCAATCACTCCATAAGCATGAGAAAGATGAACAAAGAAAAAGGAAGACAAAAGAAGAATTGATGCATTTGAATTGTGTTGGCAAAGGAAGTTGAATATACATGGACTGTCAGAAGAACAAACAGATCTGTCTTGGAGGAAGTATAGTGAGAAGGCTCCTTAGAAGCCAGAATGGTGAGACTTTATCTCACTTGCTTTGGATAAGTTATCAGGAGGGACAAGTCCCTGGAGAGGGGCACCATGCTTCTTAGTAAAGTAGAGGATCAGCAAAAATGAGGAAAGTACTCAGCAAGATGGATTAAAACAGTGGCTGCAGCAATGGGCTCAAACATAGCAATTGTGAGGATGGCACAGGATCAGACAACATTTTGCAAGATCACTATGAGATTATGCTGACTAAACAGCACCTAACAACAATACCACCATCAGAGTAGAGTGGGTCTTGAGACTAATCCCTCCTTTCTTTTTTTTTTCCAAACTTTTTAGTATGATTTTAGTGAAAGTTTACAGAGCAAAGTGGTTTTCCACTCAACTATTCATACACATTTTGTTTCCTGACATTGAATGCCATCCCGAGTATGTGATAGAATTCTTCCCACTTCCTCCCTGCAGTTACCATTTCCAATTGTCCTTCTTTCCTATCCATTCCCGTCTTCTGAGCTCTACCCTTAGGCAAATGTCCTTTTGATATCCTACAGTTGATTGATCTAAGAAGTGCCTCCCTCCCTGGTGTTATTGTTCACTCAATAAACCTGTCTATTGTTTGGCTGAAAGATGAGTCACAAGAGTAAGTTTCAGACTTGAAGGATGACTAAGGGCCATAGTCTTGGGGGCTTCACCAATCTGTGTCAACCAGTAAGCTTGTTATTTTTTATGATTTTGAGTTTTGTCCCACATATTTCTCCTACTAAATCCTCATACTTATAATGTGATCACTTTCAGAGCAGTTGGCAGTGGTAGCTAGGAGCAATCTAATTCTTCTGGTGTCAGGATCATAAAAGCTGGGGTTCAGGTGATCCACTAGTCCTTTGGACTAATCGTTTCCATGTATATTTTATTTTCTTCACACTTCTTTGCTCCAGATGAGGAGAGACCAATAGCTAGCTGCACCTTAGAAAACCACTTGCAAGCTTTTAAGACCCCAGTCACTACTCACCAAAGTGGGATGTAGAATACTGTCTTTGTAGATTATGCTATAACAATTGACCTTGATGTGCCCTGTGACTATGGTCCTGAGCCTAGGCCTAGAGACTCATTTCCTCAAAGTGTTTGGTTATGACTAATAACTTTACCCTGTTTTTTCTGCTATATGTTCTTGTTGTTGTTAGGTGCCATTGAGTCAGCATAATGACCGTGTATATACAATAGAATAAAACACTGGCCTATCCTGTGCCAACCTCACAGTCTTACTATACCTGAGCCCATCGTGACAGCCACTGTATCAATCCATGTCATTGAGGGCCTTCCCCTTTTTCATTGACCCTCCACTTTACCAAGCATGATACCTTTCTCCAGGGAATGGTCCCTTCTGACAACATGACCAAAGTAGGTGAGACGAAGTCTGGCCAGTCTGGCTTCCAAGGAGTGTTCCAGCTGCACTTCTTCCAGGACAGATTCCACCCCACCACCGGCAGTCCAGGGTACTTTCAATATTCTTCGCCAACACCACAACTCAATAACAACCACCCTTATTTGATTTTCCTTATTCATTGTCCAGCTTTCACATGCATATGAGCAATTGAAAACACCATGGCTTAGGTTGTTGTTGTTATTTGCCATCGAGTCGGCCCTGACTCATAGCAACCCCTCCTTGGGTTTCCGAGGCAGTATCACTATGGAAGTAGGAATGCCCAACCTTCCTTCCGAGGAGTGGCTGGTGGGTTTGAACCGCCAGCCTTCTTGTTAGCAGTCAAGTGTTTTAGGCACTATGCTACCAGAGCCTTAGGCACACCTTACTCTTCAAAGACACATTTTTTGCTTTTCAGCACTTTAATGAGGTCTTTTGCAGGAGGTTTGCCCAGTGCAATATGATTTCTTGTATGCTGTTTCCATTTCTCAAAGTAGTAGACCTTAATGATATGGATGCAGTAAAGCTTTCAGAATGTCCATTTGCTGATGTGACGTGATGGGAAGAAATAGTTGCAAACATCCATTAATAATCAGAACATGGAACGGACAAAGTACGATTCTAGGAAAATTGGAAGTTGTCAAAAGTTCAATGGAATACAAAAAGATTGATATCCTAGGCATTAGAACTGAATTGACTGGTTTTGCGCCCCCCCCTTTTTTTTAATTGTGATTTGAATGAAAGTTTACAGAGCAAATTCACTTTCCATATAGCAGCTCACACACACTTTGTCTCATGACATTGACTCCAATTTCCCACAATGCAACTGTTCCCCTCCCACTTCTCCCCATAGTTACCTCTTCCCCGTATCCTTCCCTCCCCATGCACTCCTGCCCCCTGAACTGTCTTCCTGTGCATACACAGCCGTTCAACTCTCCCATGATTGATCTCTCCAAGGAGTGAATCTACCTAATGTAAATTTTTAGCTCATATGCCTGTCTTTTGTTTGGCTGGAAGTCACAGGAGTAGGTTCAGTTCCAGACCTGAAGGGCAGCTAGGTGCCATAGTCTCAGTGGTTCCACCAAGATCTATCAGACCAGCAAACCTGGTCTCCTTTTTTTTTTTTATGATTTTGAGTTTTGTTCCACATTTTACTCCCACTTTATCCAGGATCACCTACCTAGATGCCCCTCTGAGTTGTTGACAGTGGAAGCCAGGCACCATTTAGTGCTTCTGGTCTCATAGTCATATAGGCAGAGGATCACATGGTGTACCAGTCACTTGGACTAATTGTTTCCACGTGTCTTTGATTTTCTTCATTCTTCTTTGCTCTGGATGAGGAGAGACCCATTGTTGCATCTAGATGGCCACTTGCAATCTTTCTTTTAAGATCACAGTCACTACTCACCAAAGTAGGATGGGGAACAATGTTTTGGGTACTATGTTATGCAAAGTGAGCTTGATGTCTCCTGTGACTATGGTCCCAAGCCCACAGATTTAACTGCTCATTCTCTCTCTGGGTAGCTGGCTGTGGCCAAGAAGTGAGTACAACCTTGTTCCATGTCAGCTTTCCTATATAACTGGGAATTCTTACAGAATATTCAAATACACTTGAAGAAACATTGTCTGCCAACCTTATACATGGTATTGGGCACACTCCCCCTTGAATGGACATACCTAATAATTCAGCCTGTCCACCCATCTATACACCCATTTATCCATGTTTGACTTCACTGACAATGCAGTACTGTCTGTGCAAAAGGATTCATTTTGTCTGTACCCCCCATGCACCTCTCCATGTCTTCCTCTTCCTCAATGCCACTGTGTTGATCACTCACATTTGGTACACTGCTCTTCTTCTCTTCACCGAAATCAATATTTGTCCCTACCTATCTAATAGTGTTCCCTAACCTCCCTTCCCACCCCTGGTAACCAACAAAGAAAATTTCCTTCCATATATAAACCTTTCCTTGCCTTTTTACAATAACAGACTAATATAATATTTGTCCTTCTTCGACTGACTTATTTCACTCAGCGTAATGTCCTCCAAGTTCATCCATGTTATGCGGTGTTGTGCCAATTCTATGTTATTCTTTAGGGTTGCATAGTATTCCATTGTGTGTATGTACCATAGTTTGGTTATCCATTCTTCTGTTGATGGGCACCTAGGTTGCCTCCCTCTTTTGGCTATTGTAAATAGTGCTGCAATAAACATGGGTGTGCATATATCTGTTCTTGTCCTGGCTGTCACTTCTTTGGGATATATACCTAGTAATGGAATGGCTAGGTCAAATGCTATCTCTAATTCCAACTTTTTAAGGAATCATCATACTTCTTTCCACAATGGTTGTATCAATTTAAAGTCCCACCAGCAGTGTATGAGAGTCCCAATCTCTCCATATCCTCGCCAACATTTGTTATTTTCTGTCTTTTTGAACTTTGCTACTAGTGCTGGGGCAAGATGGTATTTCATTGTTGTTTTGATTTGCATCTCTCCAATGGCTAATGATCGTGAAGTGAGCATTTCTTCATATGTTTGTTGGCCACTTGAATATTCTGTTTGGTGAAGTGTCTATTCATGTCTTTATTTTTCAATTGGATTATCTGTCCTTTTGTTGTTGAGGTGTTGGGGTTTTCTATAAATTCTAGAGATAAGTCGCTTGTCAGATATGTTGTTGTCAAATATTTTTCCCCAATCTGTAGGTTCTCTTTTTGACTCTTTTGGAGAAGTCTTCGAAAGCACAAAAAATTTAATTTTTAGAAGGTCCAATTCATCTAGTTTATCTTCTGCCATTTGTGCATTTGGGGTTATGCTTGATAGTCTATTTATGTCATATGTTGTTGTTGTTATGTGCCGTCAAGTAGGACCCAACTCATAGCGATCCCTCCTTAGGTTTCTGAGGTGGTATCACTACGGAAGTAGACCGCTCAACCTTCCTTCCAAGGAGTGCCTCGTGGGTTTGAACCACCAGTCTTCTTGTTACCAGTCAAGTGCCTTCGGCACTACGCTACCAGAGCTCCTTTGTTTGCCCCTAGTTTTTCCTTGAGGAACTTTATAGTTTTAGTTTCACATTTAAGTATTTGATCCATCTGGAGTTAGTTTTTGTGTATGGTATGAGGTACAGATCTTGTTTCACTTTTCTGCAAATGGATATCCAATTTTGCCAATACCACTTATTAAATAGACATTTCTTCCCCATTCAGCCCTTTGTCAAAGATCAGCTGACCATAGGACAATGATCTATTTTCTGGGTTCTCTATTCCATTGGTCTATGTGTCTGTCAGTATACCAGTACCATCAGACAGTTTTGACTACTGTGTCTGTATAGTAGGTTTTGAGATCCGGCAGTGTGAAACCTCCTACTTTGTTCTTCTTCTTCAATAATGCTTTGCTTATCCAGGTTCTCTTTCCTTTCCATATAAAGTTTGTGATTGGTTTTTCCATATCCTTAAAGAATGTTAATGAAATCTGAGTAGTGATTGCATTGAATGTGTAGATTACTTTGGGTAGAATTGACATTGTCACAATGTTCAATCTTCCTATCCACAAGCATGGGATGTTCTTCCATTTATGTAGCTCTCTTATGGTTTCTTGAAGTAGTCTTTTATAGTTTTCTTTGTACAGGTCTTTTGTGTCCCTGATAAGATTTATTCCAAAATATTCTATTTCTTTGATAGCTATTGTAAAGGGTATTGATTTCCTTATTTCTTTTTCAGCAATCTCTTTGCTGGTATAGAGGAATCCAACTGATTTTTAGATGCTGAGCTTGTATCCTGCCACTATGCTAAATCTCTCAATTAGTTCCAGTAGATTTTTGACTGGGTCTGTTGGGTTTTTTAGGTATAGGATCACATCATCAGCAAATAGGGATAGTTTGACTTCTTCCTTACCAATTTGGATGCCTTTGATTTCTCTTTCTTGCCTTATTGCCCTGGCTAGGAATTCCAATACAATGTTGAATAGAAGTGGTGATAGAGGGCATCCTTGTCTGGTTCCTTTCACAAGGGGAATTGTTTTAGTTTCTCTCCATTGAGAATAATGCTGAGTGTTGGTTTTGCATATATTCCTTTTGTTATGTTGAGGAATGCCCTTTCTACTCTTATTTTGCTGAGAGTTGGTCAGGAATGGGTGTTGGATTTTATCAAATGCCTTTTCTGCATCAATTGATGTGATCATGTGTATCTTTTCCTTTATTTATGTAGTGGAGGATATTGATTGTTTTTCTAATGTTGAACCTTCTTTGCATAC
>NW_006921665.1:1669814-1672643 GCF_000298275.1 Orycteropus afer afer | reverse complement strand
TTTCTCCCCAGGTTTAGAACAGTCCATTCTATCTTGCAATTCTCTTGAATTCCTCACCATTTAGAAGTTCTGTAACTACTCTGTTTTTTCCCTCTTTTTGGTTTGTAGTTGTCCTCATTTGCCAGTTGACATATCTGGTTCCCTGTTTACCATCTTGTAAGCTTATTTTACTTTGGATACTTCCATAGCAGTGTCAGTTTCTGGGTTATGTCATCTTGTGACTTAATGGTTGGTTATGGCTTACTATTATTGGTCTCTTTTCAAAGGACTCCCTTTAGTATCTCTTGTAAGGTTGGTCTGGTTTTAAAAATTCCCTTAATTAATGTATATCTGGAAATCTCCTAATTTCACCATCATACTTGAGGGACAATTTTGCTGGGTATATAATTCTTGGTTGGAAATTTTTCTCTTTCAGAGTTTTATATATACTATCCCATCTTGCTTGCATGCTTTCTGCTGAGAAATCAGAGCTTATTCTTATCGGTTGTTCTTTGAAGTAACTTTTCATTTTTTCAATGCTGCTTTCAGGATTCTTTCTTTGTCTTTGGTTTTGATAAGTTTGATGATGATATGTCTTGATGATTTTCTTTTGGGGGTCTATCATTTTTGGGGTTTGTTGGACTTCCTGAATGGATATATTCTCATCTTTCATCATATTAAAGAAATTCTCTTTCAACATATCTTGGACAATTTTCTCGATGTTTTTATTTTTCTCTTTCTATTCTGGAATTCCAATGACACATAGGTTATTCCTGTTGATGGTATCCCACATGAACCTTAGGCTTTCTTCATTTTGTTTTAATCTTTTTTCTGATTGATCCCTTTCCAAAGAAGTATTCAGATATTTGTCTTCAATCTCATTAATTCTGTCTTCCACTGATTCAAGTCTACTCCTTCGCCCTTTTAATGTGTTATCTATTTCTTAAAATTTAGTATTAATCTTCTGGATTTCTATCTGTAGATTTTGAATCATTTCTAATTTTTTCATTTATTTTGTCATTTTATTATTGTATTTTCTTCTGAAATTGTTCTAGGGTTTCGTCTGTGTTTTCCTTAATTTTGTCACTGTTTTCCTTGATCTGTCTCTCAGTCCTTTGAAGATACCTGCATATAATTCTTTTAAATTCCTTATCAGGGAATTCCAGTGTGCTTCTTCCTCAGGGATGTGTTCTGGGTTTATATCCTGCTCCCTTTTTTCTACCACTTTGTCTTGTTTCTTTGTGTGGACTGTGATGGTCTGTTGTCTCCGAGACATTGTGATGTTGTATTTAGATCTCTGCTAACTGTTTGTGAAGAGCAGCTAAGGGTGAGTCAGGCTCTTCTTGGTCGTCATTTATCATTGGTCAGTTGGCGGAAAAGGAAGTGATGGCTCTCACTCAGTAAGTGAAGCTTTATGAGGTGCAGGTGTAGTTGTGGTTGTATGGGGACTGTTGCTGTCTCCCACTCATTTAGACAAAAACAATAATTGAAAAAACATCAGAAAAGTAAAAGCAAGTGGACAGAAAAACACACCATGTAAACACACATGACCAATTACCAAAAAAAGAAAAATAACCCACAATATCTGGGGAGAGGGCAATAAGAGAAAAAAAGATAAAGTAGGAGAGTAATGAAGAAAAAATGGGAAAAATGCAAAAAGATTAACAAGGAACGGGGTTAACCATGAGAAAGAAAAAAAAATGGGAACCAAGAATAGGGAAGAGAGAAATAGCTGAAAATTAGATCCTGGGAAGGTAAGAATAAAGAATAATAATAAAAAGAACAGTAATAATAATTTTAAAACAGACAAACAAACAAACTAAAAAAAAAGGGAAAAAAAAATCCCACAGCCTGGAATGGAATTTTTTGCAGCCCAGAAAGTGGGTGGGAGTCAGAAATAGCTGCACTTTTGTTCACCAAGAGGGTGTGGGGTCTAAGAGTAATAAGGGGAATATTGCAACTTTCCAGTCATTCGTGTCTAAAATGTCCTTGTGGTTCTTGGCAAGTGGAATGTATTCTTAAGTCTCTGGAATCTGGGAGAACACTGTCATTTTAAATATTCAAAATGGTCAAACCGCTTTTAAACATTCAAAATGGCTGCATCCTCCAGACAGGCAAAAGTCCACAGCTCAGCCTGCCTTCCTCTTCATTGCTTCCCCTTTTATTCACCAGCCATCAGAGCAGTCCTCTGGGCAGTCCCTGGCTAGCTGGGCCAATTTTTAGGTTAATTCTTATGTCCTAACATCACTCAGCAATATCCAACCTGTCTGTACCGTCAGGATCGCTGAAAGACCACAGCTCCATATGTCTCCTTTCTTCATGTTTTCATGCAAGTTCTTCTACTAGTTGAAGTTTAGTCCACTTCTATATCTTTCCCTTTAAAGCTCAGGGCTCCAGGATTATCTTCTGTACCTGTGTTCATTGGTTCTCCTTTTCTTTGTTGAACAGGGTCTGTGCAGTCTGTCTGCCTATTCCACCATCTTACTGGAACTCCTTGACTGCCATGGTTTTTTATAGGTTTTGAGATTATAGAGTGTGAGGTCTCCTACTTTCTTCTTCTTCAATAGTGTTTTGTTTTTCTGAGGTCGCTTTCCTTTCCATATAAAATTAGTGATTGGTTTTACCACCTCCTTAAAAAATGCTGATGGAATCTGGATTGGGATTGCATTATTTTTATCAATTGCTATGGGTAAATTGACATTTTCATAATGTTCGGTCTTGTCTGTGGGCATGGCACATTCTTCCATTTATGAAGGTCTATTTTAGTTTCTTTGTTATTCATAAGGTTTTCCCTGGCCAATTCTTTGAGAAGTGGACGGCCTCTTCCTTCTTCCTAGTCTGTCTCAGTCT
>NW_006921665.1:1666487-1669479 GCF_000298275.1 Orycteropus afer afer | reverse complement strand
ATGATATTTCCAATCGCCTTGTATGCAGGTGAGAGCTGGACAACAACTCAACGGCACTTAACAACAACAATTTTAGTTTCTTGTAGTAGTGTTTTATAGTTTTCTTTGTATAGGTTTTTTGTGTCTCTGGTAAGATGTATTCCCAAGTATTTTATATTTTTGGTAGCTATTATAAATGTATGTTTTCTTTATTTACACTTCAGAGTTCTCTTTGTTGATGTGGAGGAATCTGACTGATTTTTGTATGTTGATTTTGTACCTTGACACTTTCTTGAATGTTTTAATTAGTTCTAATAGTTTCCTTGCTGAATCTCTGGGATTTTCTATGTATGGGATCATTTCATCTGCAAATAGGGATAGTTTTACTCTTCTTTACAATGTGGATGCCTTTTATTTCCCTTTCTTGCCTTATTGCTCTGGCTAGGAATTCCAATACAATGGTGAGTCAGAGTGGTGATAGATATCATTTTTTGTCAGGTTCCCATTCACTAGGGGAACACTTCCAGTCTCTTCATTGAGAATAATGTTGGCCAGTGGTTTTGTGTATATGCTATTAATTATATTGAGGAATTTCCCATCTATTCCTTAATTTGCTGAGAGTATATATTAGGTAGACATGTTGGATTTTATCAAAAGCAATTTCTGCATTGATTGATACAATAAATTGGTTCTTTTCCTTTGTTTTATTTATGTAGTGGATACACTGATTGTTTTTATAATGTTGAACCATCCTTGCATACTTGATATGAATCTTACTTGGTCAATATGTATTATGTTTTTATATGGTGTTGCATTCTATTGGCTAGAGTTTTGTTGGGTTTTTTGTCTATGTTTATGGGGGATATTTGTCTATAATTTTCTTTTTCATTGGTGTCTTTGCCTAGCTTTGGTATCAGGGTTGTGCTTGCTTCATAAAACACAATTAGGAGTTGTTGTTGTTAGGTGCTGTCAAGTTGTCTCCAACTCATAGTGACCCAATGCACAATAGAATGAAACACTGCCCAGTCCCACACCATCTCCATGATCCTGGCTATACCTGAGCCCTACATTGCAGCCAGTGTGTCAATCCATCTTGTTGAGGGCCTTACCCTCTTTCATTGACCGTCCATTTTACCAAGCATGATATCCTTCTCCAGGGAACGGTCTCTTCTTGCAACATGACCAAAGTAGGGAGTATTTCATCTTTTTCTGTGTTCTGGAATAGTTTGAGTAGGATTGATGTAGGCTCCTCTCTGAATGCTTGATAGAATTCTCCAATGAAGCCATCTGGACTAAGACTTTTTTTGTTGAGAGTTTTTTTAATGACCTGTTCAATTTCTTCTTTTGTTATATGCCTGTTCAAATTTTCTGTCTTAGTCTCTTTGTTAGTTCAGGTAGGTTGTGTGTTTCTAGAAATTTGTCCATTTCTTCTAGATTTTCATATTTGTTGGAGTACAGTTCCTCTTGGTATTCTGTTATTATCCTTATTTTTTGATTGGTTCTGGTGTGATGTCACCCATTTCATTTCTTATTCATATTATTTGCATCTTCTCTTTCTTTCCTTTTGTTAAGTTTGTCAGTGGTTTGTTGTTTATCTTTTTAAATAATCAAATTCTAATCTTGTTGATACTTACTACTTTTTTCCCATTTCATTTATTTCTGCTCTAATCTTTATTATTCTTTTTCCTCTGAATATTGTAGTAAGCCTAATAGCTTCTAAGTAATGCCTTACAAAAAGTGCAGAATAAGTAGAGAGACACACACAAGGGGATGACAGACATTATTTAAGGACTCTTTACAAACAAAGAAATGCCAAGGATTGCCAGTAGACACCAGCAACTAGGACAGAGGCTCACAGAAGGAGTCAACATGGCTGTGAGAAAATACATTTCTTCTTTAAAGCCATCCACTTGTAATTTTTGTTACTGCAGTACTAGGCAACTAAATTAGACATCTTTGGATTTTTTCTATTTATTAACTACCAATTCCTCTGTCCCCAGCTTCTGATAACTAATCTTCATTTTTCTCAATGGATTTGCCTATTTAAAATATTTCATAAAAGATAGAATCACACAGTAATTGTGCTTTTTTGTCTTTGACATTTCATTGAGCATAATTCTTTCAAGAATCATCCATGTGATGGCATGTATCAGAATTTCATGTCTTTTTAAGAGTGAATAATATTCCATTTAATGTATGTAACACATTTTGTTTATCCATGTATCTGATAGGCACTTAGTTTGAATCCACCTTTTAACTATTGTGAATGAATATTGGTGTACAATGAATATTGGTGTACAAATATATGCTTGAGTTCCTACTTTCAAGTTTTATGGGTATACACAAATGGGTGGAATTGTTGGGTTTTATGTTAATTGTATGTTTAACTTTTTTAAGAACTGCCAAGCTATTTAAGAATAGTGTGACCCATTTACCTTTGGAAAATTTTGTTTTATGGAGTGTCATGATCTGGGCAAAGGCAGATTACATTTGTAAAAATAACTTTACCTATTAAGGAGAAATCAGTCTCTGAGGGGTAAGACTGGAGGCAAAGAGACTGGTGAGAAAGTTGTGGCATGATCTAGGAAAGACAAAAAGAAGTACAATTGCAACTAATAGGATGGTGAGAAGTTGTCAGAATTGGGATACATTTTAGAAGATGGTGAAAATTTGTGAAACTTGGAATATGCTTTGGACATAATTGATGGAAATTGGGCATATGAGAATAAGAGGTTGAGGTTACTAACTGAGCCTTTGAGTGGAATGTGGTGCCCATTTACTGATAGAAAAGCTGAACAGGGTAGGGAACATCAATCTTTCTGTTGAAGCAATGGAAAAACTAGGAACAAGACTGAAAATGTAAATGTGAGGATCATCTCTAGAATTTGAAATCATGGACATGGTAGATGATTCTTAGGAATAGTAGAAGAAATAGCCTTGCCCAGAACCCATGGCATAGGATGCAAAAAGAAAAAGAAAAAGCTGGGTAACCTACTAAATTTGAATTACAGAT
>NW_006921665.1:1663812-1666307 GCF_000298275.1 Orycteropus afer afer | reverse complement strand
ATCTGAAATTAAAATTTAACTAGACATCCTGTGTTTTTATTTGCTAAATTTGGCATCTCTACCTGATTCATTCCAACATTTAGATACTTGATGGAGAAAGACACATAGACAGAGAGGCAGAGGGAGTATTTGATATGATAGAAAGAAAACCAGGGGAAAACAAGGAGAAAAGAGGCAAGGGAGAATTGACTTGGCAAATGTAGCTCACTGGTGACCTTGACATAAGTCATGGAGAATATAATAATAAGATTATTGCTTTACTTACATTTACTTGGGCACTTGTGAGATTGCATTTTTCATAATTATTAACTAAATTGAAAAAAAATACAGCTTTGCAGGAATTAAGCAGGGCCTTTCTTTTCTGACATAAATATCAATGATCTAGCTTTGACAGATGCTTTTGGTGTTTCATGTCACTAATATACATAATACTTGTTGTTCACCACCATCAAGTTGGTCTCTAACTCTGGGTGAATCCATGGAAAATAGAAGAAAATGCTGCCTGGTGCTGTGTCACCCCATAATTGGTTGCATATCAGATGCTTGTGATCCATAGGGTTTTCAGTGGCTGATTTTTGGAAGTAGACCATTAAGTCTTTCTTCCTGATTCATCTTAGTCTGGAAGCTCTGCTGAAACTTGCTCAGTATCATAGAAACACACAAGCTTCCACTGACAGATGTGAGGTGCAAGGAGTGCATTGACTAGCAATCAAACTCAGTTCTCCCACAAGGCAGGCAAGAATTCTACCACTAAACCACCCGTGCCTTCACAAATATACAAACGTGGTTTTGTTGTTGTTTGGTGCCATTGAGTTGTCTCTAACTCATAGCACAACAGAACAAAACACTGCCCAGTCCTGTGCCAGCCTCATGATCCTTTCTCTGTCTGAGCCCATTGTTGCAGCCACTGTATCAATCCATCTCATTGAGGGCCTTCCCCTTCTTTTTTGACCCTCCGTTTTGGCAAGCATGATATCCTTCTCCAGGGAATGGCTCCTTCTGACAACATGACCAAAGTAGGTGAGATGAAGTCTGGCCATTCTTGCTTCCAAGGAGCATTCTGGCTGCACTTCCTCCAGGAAGATTTGTTAGTCCTTTTCATAATCCATGATACTCTTAGTATTCTTCTCCAACACTACAACTTGAAAGCATTAACTCTTCTTAGGTCTTCCCTGTTCATTGTCCAGCTCTCACATGAGTAAGAGGTGATTGAAAATTCCATGGCTTGGGTTAGTCTTCAAGGAAATATCTTTGCTCTTCATCACTTGAAAGAGGTCTTTTGCAGCAGATTTGCCCAATACAATACATTGTCTGATGTCATGACTGCTGCTTCCATTGGTGTTGATTGTAGAACCAAGTAATATGAAGTCCTTGACAACTTCAATCTTTTCTCCATTTATCATGAAGCTGTTTGTTGGACCAATAGTGAGGATTTCTGTTTTCTTTATATTGAAGTGTAATCCATACTGGAGACAGGGCCAGTGGCTGGATCAGGTAAGGTGGCAGGGGACAGCCCCTAAGCAGCATGAAGCAGCAGCAGACAGGGCCAGCAGGAATAGGTAGGGGGAAGCCCAGGAAGTGAGTGGGGCAGTTGGAACAACTAAGGGAGATGAACTGGTCTGTCAGTTTGTCATACTGTGGTGGCTTATGTGTTGCTGTGAGGCTGGAGGCTGTGCCGGCAGGGATGCCTATGGTGGACTGGTTTCAGTAGAGTTTCCAGACTGAGACAAACTCAGAAGAAGGAAGAGGCCATCCACTTCTCAAAGAATTGGCCAGTGAAAACCTTATGAATAGTAGTGAAATACTGTCTGATATATTACTAGAAATTTTTATGAATAGCCCTGAAATGTTGTTTGAAACAGTGCCTGAAGATAAGGCCCTCAGGTCAGAAGGGACTCAAAATACAACTGGGAAAGAGCTGGCTCATCAGAGTAGAGCCTACCTTAATGATATGGATAAAGTAGAGCTTTCAGGGCCTCCATTTGCTGAAATGGCACTACTCAATATGAAAAGAAACAGCTGCAAACATCCACTGATATTCAGAACATGGAATATATAAAGGTTGAATGTAGGAAAATTGGAAGTTGTCAAAAATGAAATGGAATGCATAAATATTGCTATCCTAGACTTTAGTGAACTGAAATGGACTGGTTTTGGCCATTTTGAATCAGATAACCATATGATCTACTTTGCCAGGCATTAGAAATTAAAGAGGAATGGTGTGGCATTCAACATCACAAAGGATGTTTCAAGATCTATCTTGAAGTACAATGCTGTCAGTGATATAATAATATCCATATGCCTACAAGGAAAGCCAGTTGATACTATTATTATTAAAATTTATGCACCAACCACCAAAGCCAAAGATGAGGAATTTGAAGATTTTTACCAAGTTCTGCAGTCTGAAATTGACCAAATATGCAATCAACATGTGCTGATTATCACTGGTGACTGGAATGCAAAAACTGGAAACAAAGAAGAATCACCAGTAGTTG
>NW_006921665.1:1645774-1662782 GCF_000298275.1 Orycteropus afer afer | reverse complement strand
ACCAAAAAGAATTGGTTGATGTTCATCAATTTCAGGAGGTGGCATATAATCGAGAACCAATTATATTGAGGGAAGAAGTCGAAGCTGTACTGAGGGAAGTGGTGAAAAACAAGGCTCCAGGAATTGACCAGATATCCATTGAGATGTTTCAACAAACAGATGCCACACTAAAGGCATTCACTCAGCTATGCCAAGAGATTTGGAAGACAACTACCTGGCAAACTGACTGGAAGAGATCCACATTTGCACAATGAGTTGCAATGAAGAGAGCCTGGGAATCAGATTCATACTAAACAAAAGGGATTCCACAGAATGCGGGAATTAACAAACAGTATCATTATATCACATGCAAGTAAAATCTTACTGAAGATAATTTAAAATGGTTGCAGTAATATATTGACAGAGAACTTCCAGAAATGCAAGCTGGATTCAGAAGAGGATGTGGAATGAGGATATCATTGCTGATGTCAGATGGATCTTGGCTGAAAGCAAAGAATACCAGAAATATGTTTACTTGTGTTTTATTGACTACCTGAAAGTATTTGATTGTGTGGATCATAACAAATTATGGATAACATTGAAAAGAATGGGAATTCCAGAACACTTAATTGTGCTTATGAGGAATGTGTACATAGACCAGGAGGCTGTCATTTGAACAGAAAAAGGGGACACTGCATGGTTTAAAATCAAGAAAGGAGTGTGCCAGTGTTGTGTCCTTTCACCATACTTAATTCAATCTATATGCTGAGCAAATAATCTGAGAAGCTGGACTATATGAAGAATGTGGCATCAGGATTGGAGGAAGATTCATTAACAACCTGTGTTATGCAGATGATACAACTTTGCTCTCTGAAAGTGACAATGACTTGGAACACTTACTGATGAAGATTGAAGACTACAGTCTGCAGCATGGATTACACCTCAATATAAAGAAAACAAAAATCTTCACAACGGGACCAATAAGCAGCATCATGATAAATGAAGAAAAGATTGAAGTTGTCAAAGACTTCATATTACTTGATTCAACAACCAACACCAATGGAAGCAGCAGTCAAGATATCAGATGTTGTATAACATAGGGCAAATCTGCTGCAAAGGACCTCTTTCAAGTGCTGAAGAGTAAAGATGGTTCCTTGAAGACTAAGGTGGGCTTGATGCAAGCCATGGTATTTTCACTACAGAAGTAGATTGCCCCATCTTCCTTCCAAGGAGTGGCTGGTGGGTTTGAACCACCAGCCCTCTGGTTAGCAGTCAAATGCCTTAGGCACTATGCCACCAGTGCTCCCATTTTTGTTTTTTTAGTTTCATATGCACGTGAGCCTTGGACAATGAAAAAAGAAGACTGAAGAAGAGTCAATGGTTTTGAGTTGTGGTGTTGGTGAAGAATGCTGAAAGTTCCATGGACTGCTAAAAGAAATAATGAATCTGTCCTGAAAGAGGTGGAGCCAGTATGTTCCTTGGAAGTGAGAATGGCCGGACTTCACCTCACCTACTTTGGTCATGTTGTAAGAAGGGACCATTCCTGAGAGAAGGATATCATGCTTGGCAAAATGGAGGGACAACTGAAAAGGTTAAGGCCCTCAAGGAGATGGATAGAAACAGTGGCTGCAACAATGGGCTCAGGTACGGCAAAGATCTTGGGGCTGGCACAGGACTGGGCAGTGTTTTGTTCTGCTGTTCATGAGGTCGCTATGAGTCAGAGATGACTCCTCAGCACCTAACAACAACAACAACAACAATGCATATTGCAGTCTGTAGTCTTTCATCCTTATCCATAAGAGCTTCAAGTCATCCTCACTTCTAGCAAGCAAAGTTGTGTCATCTGTGCATGGCAGCTTTTCAATACAAACATCAAACTCTCACTCACTGCCGTAGAGTCAGATCCAACTCATAGTGACTTCTCCTTGGGTTTCTGAGGCAGTATCACTACAGAAGTATATTGCTCAAGGAGTGGCTGGTGGATTTGAACCACCAGCCTTCTGGTTAATAGTCAAATGTCATAGGCACTACGCCACGAGAGCTCCCAATACAAACATAGGTAGTGATAAATGTTATGATGAAAATTAAAGCAATATAAGCAGATAGAGTGGGGACATGTAGGGACTGCTATTGTAAGACAGGATTATCTTTGAGGAGGAGACATCTGAGCAAAGGCCTGAAGACAATGGGGGAATGAATAAGGAGAACATCTGGGGGTTGATCATTGCAGATACAGGTAGCAGTTTGTGCAAAGGAACTGGGGCAGGCTCATGCAATCCTCTTGCTGGCGACAATGAGTTGCAATGAAGAGAGCCTGGGAATCAGATTCATGGTATGTTCTTGTCTCAGCCTTGCCAGTAACCAGCTGTTTCATGTAGAATAATTCCCTTCTTTTCTTTCACTGTCAGTTTCTTACTCTGAAAACTGAGAAAGGTGGGCAAGTGATTCTTTAAGGTTCTGACCAACTCTTACACTTTATGATTCTAACGGCAAAAAAGTATTGTTTTCTTTTTTTTTTTTTCTCTCTCTCTCAGCAGGGTTTTATTTTCAGTGAGAGCAGGTTTACATTTAAGCCTATATTTGCCTCCTGGGAACTTACACTCTAACACAAATGAATATTTTTTTAAGAAATTTCACATTGAAAAACATCCTTATCACGATGTTGAAAGCTTTGCCTGAGATGAATGGAAAAGCTTACTATTCTTTCATCATGCTAGAGTTTGACGTGTGTTTTTACACATTCTGTGAAGGGCAAGACCTAATGAGACAGTCTTTCCCAGAGAAACGATTAGACTACAAGGAAAAACTGGAGCCATGTAATTTATGGTCCAATGTTAACAATGACCAGAGTCAACACGCAAACCCATCTCCACCAGATAAGAAGTTGCTTTAGAAACTGGCCTTGTACAAGTAATACCCTTAACAGCATGTGGCCCCAGGCTGCATTCTCCTTAGTCATTAAACAGCCAAGAGCTGGCAGAGGAAAAGAAAATGCCTTAGTCCTTTTTTAAATGTCAGAGCTCGATTCAAAATGAAAGCATCCATAAAAAACCAAAACAAAACTCACTGCCACTGAGTCAATTCCATTCTTGCCAAACCTAAAAATTAAAGAAAATGGACCTCAAATGACACCTTCCCCAAGTTTTATGTGTTTTCAGGGCAAACTAGTTTGCTTGCAGGGAACAGTACACAGATTGTAAATTGGTAGAAATGATCATTATAGATCCAGGCAGTATGTACAGAGGTGTAGCTAGAAAAAAGAAAAGCTTGAAATGATCTTGAACATGGATATTACTGCTGGGGGGAGGCAATGACCTTTCCAGGTTTCCTTCAGGATGTTAGCAGGCAGAAGGTCAGAACTGGGTGGCCTGGTGAATTTACAGCAGATCTGTCAGTGAAACTGCAGGGAGGTGATCAGAGGATTAAAATTTGCATGCCAAGCAATAGATATTCACCCCATCCATGTAACAGAGAAGATAAAAGCTGTTTCCTTCCAAAGCTTCAGGTTAAAGATGGAAGAATTAACCAATATGTAATCTTATAGCCAGGCACACATAACAGGCTGAGAGGCGAGAAGGCAATGATATCCACATATCAATCAGAGTTCAGGGGGAAAAAAAAAAATTAACCTCTGAAAAACTGCATATAACCTTAGTAATGCCGCTGCCTACAGCAGTGGTTCTCAAAATAGACATTTGGCAATGTCTGGAGACATTTTGGTTGTCACAACTGGGGGAACGGCAGGGGGATGCTACTGGGATCTAGTGGCTGGAGGCCAGGGATAATGGTAAGCATCTAAGTATACCTGAGAGTACCTCCACAACCCCCAATAGAGCATGCTCCAGCCCCAAATGTCAATGGTACCGAGGTTGGGAAACCCAGATGGAAGGAAGGATTCTCTTCTGGCACTTATCCAGTTTATCTGCTCACAATGTTTTCCCTGCCCATCTTAACCATTCCCAAGGAACCCCTATTTCCCCCTCAAAGTGAAGCCCCAGGGTTTCTCCTTGTTCAGCATTAGTGCTGGTAACTGCCAGGCAGGGTCTGGTAATCACAAAAGTGATACATCAAGGGAGGCCCTACCATCTGAGGGAATAACCCCTTACAGGGCTAATTGATTCCCCCAAGAAGAACTATGTATCCATTGCCTTTGCGGTCTAGGAGAGACAATTTATGAGGCACGTTAAAATCTATCTGTGTCTTTCTTTGTAAATAAATTGTTTAGAGTTCTCAGATTTCTATCTAAATAGTTACAAACTTTATCAGGCTTCTGCTGTAGTGTTGTTCAAAATAGGATCCTGCAATTATCACTCAATTGCCGCCTTGGAAATGAGACAGAAAGGCGCCATTGACACAGCCCCAAGGCGGCATTCTGCTAAGCGATACCTATCAGAGAGGTGCTTCCACTTGATGCTTCCAACAAGGCACAAGACATTCTTCTTAATAAGCTTTTGTGTGTCCTGGGAGGGTTGATAAAGAGTTCAGATGAACTAACCTCTTGGAATCTGAAAGAGCTTTTTGAAAAGACCTGGAAAGCAAGGGGCTTGTAGCTGATCCTGTGAATCAGATATGGGTAAGAAGACAGACCACACACTGCGGGCCACTCATGTTCTGACTGGGAGACCATGTGGATATCCAGCGACAACATGTGACAATACAGTCAGTCTGGAACGCTAGGCCCAAAGAAGCATTGTGCAAAAAATCATTTACTTGTACTTCCAATTATTTTAGTCTTTTTTTTTTTTAAAGAATATGGCATAGCTATGGGCTTGTGTGTTATGATGCTGGAAGCTATGCACTGGATTTCAAATACCACTGGGGTCACCTGTGGTGAACAGGTTTCAGTGGAACTTCCATACTAAGACTAGGAAGAAAGGCCTGGTGATTTACCTCCAAAACTTATCCAGTAAAGACCCTATGGATCACAGCAGAATGTTGTCTGATATGATACTGGGAGATGAGCCAATCTATTTCTGTAAAGATTACAGCCTTAGAAACCCAGTGGGGGTTGGAATAAGTCAGAATTGACTTGATGGCAGTGGGTTTGGTTTTTAGGTGTGAGAGAAAAGGGAGCTCTGGTGGCACTGTAGTTAAAGAATTGGGCTGCTAACCAAAGGTCAGCAGTTTGAACCCATCAGTAGCTCTGTGGGACAAAGATGTGGCAATCTGCTTCCGTAAAGATTTCCAGCCTTGGAAACCCTATGTGGCAGTTCTAATCTGTCCCATGGGGTTGCTATGAGTTGGAATTGACTCGAGGGCAATGAGTTTGGTTCTTTGATATGAGAGAAGCTAAGAGGTACAATGAGGCTGTAAGTGCTTAAAATATGAGTTTTCTGTATTCCCTGGGCTATGTTGTTGTTGTTGTTATATGCCGTCGAGTTGGACCCGACTCATAGCGACCCCTCCTTGGGTTTCAGGCAGTATCGCTACGGAAGTAGGTTGCCCATCTTCCTTCCGAGGAGTGGGCTATAGTCCAGAGAATATTAAAAAAAAAAGCATGGTATTGCTAGGATAGAGAAAAAGATAATAGGAGAAAGTCTAAATTGGAGGTCATCAGAGACATCTCCTTCTTTCTTATCTTCAGTCAGAAGCAGCAGAGAAACAGACAGATCTAGCAGTGATAGTATGTAACTCATGTCTTCCCCAAGTGCTCTATGGAATTGTGTGGAAGTCTTACAGCACAAAAAGGAAGAATGGGTGGCTGGTAGATGTTAAATGCTCTAGGGGAAGTGTCCATACAAACTTCCACCTGTCCCCAACTCTCCAATTGAGTACTCATGGCAACTCTAGGTGTTTCAATGTAAAACTGTGCTCCATAGAATTTTCAAAAGCTGATTTTTCAGAAGTAGATTGCCAGGTCCTTCTTCCAAGGTGCCTGTGGGTGAATTCAAATCACCAAGCTATCAATTAGTAGCGAAGTGCTTTGCCATTCACACAAAGAATTCTGCACAATAAAATTATTCAATAGGCAGCATTTGGTTAGTGTAGCAAACGTCACTAGTTGACTGTGATGTCAGGAAAGGCTCTCTTCAACTGGACACTGGATGGAGGAAGGAGGAAGATGGAGGAGGAAAGAAGTAATCTTTGGGTACATTACAGTCCTTCCTAATATCAAAACACTTTCTCTTTGATTTTAGAGGAATAATAAAAATGCAAGCAAGGGCTTGAAGAAAAATGCCCCTATTGACCTTTAAAACCTAAGAATTGCTCATTTCAGGGAGCTGGGGTGCAATCATATCATCGCCATACTTAGCTTGATAATTGAAAGCCTAATATTAGCAATTTGAGTCACAACACTTTACATATGGATAGGGCATTTGTTGAGCCCTAGTTGTAACTCATTCATGAGATGAAGCTACAGAGTACAGAACCCTTTCTTTATGCTAAACATAAGCATGACCATGAGTTTTAGCAAAGTTATAATCTTTTCAACAAAATTATAATGTTTTATAACTTTGTAGGAATGAGGACAGTGGTGGTTCAGAGGTAGAATTCTAGCCCTACATACAGGAGACATAGGTTCAATTCCCAGCCTGTGTACCTTACATGCACAGCCACCTACCCGTCAGTCCTTAGAGGCTTGCATGTTATTATGAAGTTTCAGAGGAGCGTCAGACTAAGAGGGCCTAGGATGAAAGGCCTGGCAATCTATTTCCAAATTTTAGCCAATGGAAACCTTTTGAATCACAATGGTGCAATCAGCAACCAGTCATGGGGTGGCATAGAAGTGGGCAACGTTTTGTTTCATTTTGCATGGGATCAGCAGGAGTCAGGAGCCCACTCCATGACAGCTACCAAAAGCTTTGTAACTTCCTGTTAAATTGATTTTAAAAAAATAAAAATAAAAAGTTGTGGAGTTGATTCTAACTCATGGTGACCCCATATATTGAAAAGTAAGAGTCCGCTGGTTTTCAAGGTTGTAACCAGGTCTCCTAGGGTGCCCCTGGGTGAATTCCAGTCACCAATTTTTAGATTAGTAGCTGACGCTTAACCATTTGCATCAGCTCCTGCTGAATGGATGTCAGTGCCTAAAATGTCACTTTCTTCTTGAGTTCTACACACAGCAGCAGTTAAAAGGATAAGATACTAACCAATTGAAAAAAAAGAGGGCCAGGGAGACAAACCTCTAAGTCCAAATCTGATGCTCAAGCTGTAATTCGAGACAGGGACCCTTATGGTGCCAGTGGCTGTGTTCAAGTTGAGCGCCTCCTGTCAACACATGAAGGCTGCTGTCCCCCATGAGGGCAGCGGGCCTGGCTCAGCAGCAGCCAGTCATCTCTTCCTCCCACTTGGGCTCATTTACAGAGAACATCTCTAAGAATCTGTCATGGGGAAAGGAGAAACTCAAGTGACAACCCCAACACGCAAAAAGTTCTATGTGACCTTGGGCTCTTCAATCACGCAGTCCTTACTATCGGAGAAGCCTAAGGCACCTCAGCTGAGGGGTGGGCATAGACTTGGCCCCCTCCACCCCATGTACTCTGATTGTCATGCCAGGGTCTCCGTAGGTGCAGGTGGTGGAGGTTAAATGGGTCTCTAGTGGCTCAATGCTCCCAGCCAAGGCCAGACCACAATAATCAGCAGGCTAGTTATTTACTATAACCATATACAAAACCACAAGCAGCAGTGCTCCCTCAAATACATCTGCGCCATTGTTATCTCCCTTATTAAAGGCTGTCAGGGTTTGTTACTATACAGCTTGCTCTGGAATTCCAGCTAAACCAGGCTACTCGAGCATGGAAGCGAACAACGTGCAAGCAAGCACGCAGAGGAATGTGTAACACAGAAACTAAACCCAGGGACACGGAAGAGAGAGCAGTGTCTTCTAGGAATCCTTCCTTTCTCTTTCGCTTTGAAATGATTTTTTACTACACTTGAGTATTCGAGCTTACAATGATAGATGGTTGTAAACGATTTTCATCATTCATAAATTAAGTCACATCGTGTGTGATTTATCCGGTTTCTTTCACATGAAGGAATACACCATAGTATTACTATCCGTCATAGATTTCAAGTTACCACACAAAAAATCCATTGCTGTTGAGTGGATTCAGACTCATAGCTGACCTATAGGACAGAATAGAACCGCCTCCTAACGTTTCCAAAGCTGAAACTCCTTACAGAAGCATACTGCCACATCTTTCTCCTGAAGAGTGGCTAGTGCGTTCAAACTGCTCACTTTCTGTTAGCAGTCGGGTGCTTAATTGCTATGCCGTCAAGCCTCCTTGTTTTCAAGTTAAAAAAAAAAAAAAAAAACCTCACTGCCATGGTGTGGTATGGGAAGACTCATGGCGATCCCCACTGGGTTTTCAAGGTGGTAAATCTTTATGGAAGTAGAGTGCCCCATCTTCTTCCACAGAGTGGCTGATAGGTTTAAACCACCAGCCTTCTGGTTAGCAGTCAAATGCCTTAGGCAGTACACCACCAGAGATCCTTGTTTTCAAGTTAGGTAATGCCAAAACTTAGAATTTTATGACAAAGCCTTTTGATTAAGATTGACTAAGAGCACTTGTTTTCACTGTGTTTTTTTCCATAACACTTTTTTCCATGTTGTTGTTGTTATGTGCCGTCGAGTCGCACCGACTCATAGCGACCCCTCCTTGGATTTCCGAGGCAATATCACTACAGCAGTAGATTGCCCAGTCTTCCTTCTGAGGAGTGGCTGGTGGGTTTGAACTGCCAACCTTCTGGTTAGCAGTCAAGTGCCTTAGGCACAACGCTACCAGAGCCCCCTATTTTTTCCATAGTAACTAAATATTTTATCATGTTGATATCATTTGGAGTTCTAATGCCCATTGGTTAAGAAAACAACCTGATAAATGGAATTTCAAGCTTTCAAAAAAAAAAAAAAAAATCTTTACTACAGGACAACACAGTTAATGCATTAAGTAATGATAATGTAGAGTGCTACCACCTGTCTGTCAGTTCTGTCTTACTGTGGTGGCTTGTTTGTTGCTATGATTCAGATTCTTATGAAGTCAGACTCTCGGGGTAAGACCCAGGTATCAGGCTTGATTAAAACTCCTGAGGCTATGTCAACATGCAGCCAAGGTTGAGAATCACTGAGCTTCAAGTTTGCGTAGTTTGGAAACTCTAAAACCATGAATATGGTGGTAACAATTCTTGATAGTTTTCGATGCATTTTGGTGCCATGTTTGCACAGGGAAATGAAATGAAGAGCAAAGTGATAACCCAGCATGCAGAAATTTCACTATGGCTTCAGAGGAGACCAAACACAACTCATCTGAGAGTCAGGTGGCCTGCTTGGCAGCCACGACCTCATCCCCAATTGCTTTAATTGTAATGTGAGGCTCTCTGTCAGTGTACTGATTTCAGTAAATAGGCCTCCAGTTCTATATGGTGAATTCTATGTTTTTCTTTTTTTCAGGATATGAGGTGTGATAGATAGGGTTATGTGTCAACTTAGCTGGACCTGGTTTTGAGTGGCTGGGCAGCTAGATATAGTTATTCCACATAATGAGACTGGTAATCAACTCCATGGTGGACTCTATTGTGAGCAGCTGAGTAGCTAGCTGCCTTAGCAATGTGGTATGCTTCCAGTATGTAAGAAGACATTTTGAGGAAGATCTCTGAGCTTCTTGACACATTTGGATCCTGCATTTGGCTAAGTCACCAGTTGAGTGGCTTGCCATGGAGTCTGCCGATCTTGGGACTGTTTCTGGACTTGAACTAGTGGCCTATTGTGTTATTTGATTATCTTTGGACTCTGCCATTTTACCTGTCAGTCTTGGGTTTGTCAGCCTCAGCAGCCAGCAGCTGCCTGAGTTAAAAGATGGCTCCAGCTCCAGTGGGCTGGGAGCAAGAAGCAGAGCCTAAGCCCAAGGTCAAAGGGTCTTCACCTAGCCTCTAGAGCTGGCACTTTGAACTCTGATTTCTAGCCTTTTAAACTATAAGAGAATAAATCCCTTTTTGTTAAAGCCATACATTTGTGGTATATCTATTACAGCAGTAATAGAGGACCAGTACATGGAGGTTGTTTATATGAAAGTAAATATTTGAGGTGTGTAAAAGCTAAGAACAAACCTACAGCCAGTAAGTTGATTCTGACTTATAGTGACCCTACTGGGCAGAATAGAACTGCCTTATAGGGTTTCCAAGGTTGTAAATCTGTACGGAAGCAGACTAGTAGTCAAGTATTTTAACCACTATTCCACAAGAGCATCTTGAGGCATTCCAATATAATCCAAATGTAGAAAGTTTGACAAATACCAGAGATATAGCAATATGCAAAAAATAACAAAAATGGTTAAAAAAGGAAAAAAGAAGCTCGACAATGTGTTCATAACTATTTATACTGCATTATCAAATATATTACTGAGTGAGAGAACTTCCATTTTGACTTTTACCAGTTGCCATCAAGTTGACTCCAACTCATGGCAGCCCCACCTGTGTCAAAGTAGAACTGTGCTCCACAGGATTTTCAGTGTCTGAGTTTTCAGAAGTAGATCACAGGTCTTTCTTCTGAGGTGCCTCTGGGTGGATGTGAACTGCCAACCTTTCAGTTAGCAGCTGAACACATGAATTGTTTAGACTACCCAGTGACTATGGCACTATATTAATTGTTCAATAAATATCTTCTGGGTAAATAAATGTATGAAAAATTTATTTCTGATAATTTCTGTTTTATTAGTTGTATTTTTGTAGTCTATCAAGGACAAGTTAGTAATTTTATCAGAATTGTATGAATATTCATGTAACATTCTCCATGATTTAGTTAAATATTGGTTATCAACTTGGATGAAGATACAGAAGACATGCTAATCACACTGTCAGGTTCCAAAACATGGGGATGAAAACCTGGATAGAACAATCAAGATTGTAAAAGTTCACAACAGAGTGAAATGACAACAATGTAAAGTCTTGTTCTGGAATTTAGCCAATTCCACAGCATGTACAGGACACAAGAGTTGGATCATTTCTCATGTCTCATAAGTGAATAAACATGATCCCTGAATTGAAAGACACCATAGTATTGGGTGCTGCTGAGTTTATCCCAACTTATAGTGACCCCATGTGAACTTCCCCATAGGGTTTTCAAGACTGCAATTTTAATCGAGCAGATAGCCAAGTCTTTCTCCTGCAGGGTTTCTGAGTGGATTTGAACCACCAACCTTTTGGTGAGCACCCAAGTGCTTAACTATTGAACCACCAAGGGCTCCTTAAAAGACTCTATAGCTGGTGGAAATATAAAATGTATTTGTAATCTCACCACAGCTCTGCATACACTCAGATCTGGTTTGAAATCATAAAGTTTCAGAATTGGTACTATTTCTTAAGTTTTAGATCTGTTGACTAAGGAACTGCAAAATTCAAGAATGCAAACAATGCATTCAGAAGTTTCATTCTTGTTAATGAAAAACTTTTGTAATTGCTATGAATTTTTCAGGAACTTTTCAATAAGATTCAGGAAACCTATTCATTTCATCAGAAGATGGTCCATTATACATATAAAAAAAGGGAGGTAGTGGTGGCATAGTGCCTAAGGCATTTGGCTGCTAACCAGAAGTCTGGCAGTTCAAACCCACCAACCACTCCTCAGAAGAAAGGTTGGGCAATCTACTTCTGTAGTGATACTACCTCGGAAACCCAAGAAGGGGTCACTATGAATAGGATCGACTCAACAGCAGTGGGTTTGGTTTTGGTTTTTGGTATCAGAATATTATGACTTTGCCTAAAATACTGTCATTCACAAGCATTTAAAATGTTGATCCTTTTCCCTCTGAGCACACTTCTCCCCACAACTGTCCCTACCACAACTTACCTACCATAACCCAGGACCTGGTTAGTCCTCCTACCTGAAAGTCACCAAGATTCATCTAGTGATCTTCTGATAGACTGCTCCAAAACTGATGCTAGCCACCAACTCACACTTACCAGTTTACATACTTTTTGACTGCTAACCAGAAAGCTGATGGTTCAAACCCACTAGCCACTCCTCAGAAGGAAGATGGGGCAATCTACTTCCGCAGAGATACCGCCTTGGAAACCCAAGGAAGGGTCATTATGAGTCGGATCCAACTCAACGGCAGTGAGTTTGGTTTATTTTTTTGAAAACCAAAAACCAAGCCCACTGCTCTAGAGTTGATGCCAACTCATAGCAACTCATATCTCTAAGCGATCTTTAATTGTACTGAACTGTCTTGAGTCATAAAAATAAATAAATAAATAAATAAACTTTAAAAATAATATTGTGGAACTTAGGCTCTAATGTAGGTCTCTGGGTCACACAACCAGTTGAGCACTCAACTACTAACTAAAAGGTAGGCTGTGTGAACCCACCCAGAGGTGCCTCAGAAGAAAGACCTGGTGACCTGCTTCCAAAAGGTGACAGCCTTGAAAGCTTTATAGAGAACTTCTACTCATTCTACTCAGGAAGTCACCATGAATTGGAATTAATTTGATGGCAACTGGTTTTAAGTGCTAATGTACTGCCTGTCTGAAATGCTTTCTTTATTCCATGCATGGTTTTAATTGTATAGTCTCTACTTGACTGGGGTTGGTATCAGTTTCCAGAGCTCTGCTATGAATATGCACATGAAGGCCATTATATCCTAAGTTTGAGTACTCCACCTCAGCCAAAAAAAAAAAAAGGAAGAAGAAGACCAAATCTATTTTATATACAGATTTGCATACAGACATACATCATGCTATGTCTTCACTTCATTGTGCTTCATTTCATTGTGCATCACAGCTACTGCATTTTTTTCTTTTTTACCAATTGAAGTTTGTAGCAACTATGCATTAAGCAAGGCTATTGCACCATTTTCTCAACAGCATGAGCTCACTTCATGTCTCTGTGTCACATTTCAGTAATTCTCACAATATTTCAAAGTTTTTCATAAGATTATTGCACACTTACTAGAAAAAATTCATGTGAGTCGTTTTATTGCCATATTCACTTTGTTGCAGTGGTCTGAAACCTAACTTGCAACATCTCTGAGGTATGTCTGTATTTAATCCTGTCCAGGCTCCAAGGATCATTTTATTCATGCTGGTTTCTGTTGCTTCTCCATTTTAGATATTCCCCCATTGATTTGAATGTGGCTAATTTCCATTCCTTAGTATCCCACAATTTGGATAAAATAGACAAACACAGACTTGAAAGTGAATTGACATTAGCAAAAGAATCAGAAAAGGAAACTCTGCAATCAGTTTATTTAAAAATGTACCAAATTTTAATACATGCAAAATTGTGGGATTTGATTTAGTGCCATTAGATTGACAAAAGGGAAATTATATCTTACAAGCAGAAGATAGCTCTTAAAAATCTGTAAAAAACACTAAAAGCATAATAAAAAGCAAACTAAAAACTGTGTCACAGAAAATATCTTGAGGTTCTTACTGTTTTAAAAAATATATAAAGTGCATTCATTATTCAGAAATATGTCTATTCTATTCTAATACCATCCAATTAGATGTTCTCCCTGACAGGAGTTAGTTCCATCCAATAAATTCATTAAATTGTGCCAACACTTTCAAGACAAGACTTGCAAAATCTTGCTCATACTCCCATTACACCTCGTCAGTCCTCAAGTAGATAAGAGAACATCAACAAAAAGGCAAAGCCAAAGGATCTTCCTCATAAGAAAAAGAAGTAAAATGTTTCAAGAGTCAGAAAGATTAGTATTTTCTCCTCTTCTGTAGATAGTTTCACACCCTTGGGGTTTCATTTTCAAGCTAGCTAAAAATCACTCTAGGATGAAAGCATCCACCAATGTGCAGTGTAATTAGTCTGGATCTACTGCAGTGAGATATTAAAGGTCAATAATTATTGGTGGATGAGAGTCTCTTGCTGGATGTCAACACATGAAGTCAATGTTCATGGCCCAAAGTACAGTCTTCTCATTTATAGGATCAGGGTGTGAGGGTTTGGTTGTTGTTAGTTGTTAGCTGCTGTCAATTCCGATTTATAGTGGCTCTGTGTGCAACAGCATGAAACATTGCCCTGTCTGGCACCATCTTCACAATCCTTACTATTCTTGAGCCCACCACTGCAGCCACTTTGTCAAACCCTCTCATTGACAGTCTTCCTCTTTCTTGCTGACCCTCCACTTTACCAAGCATAATGTCCTCCTCCAGGGCTGGTCCCTTCTGACATCATAATCAAAGTAGGTAAGACGAAGTCACACTTCCAAAGGGCATTCTGGTTGCACTTTTTCCAGGACAGATTTGTGTGGTAGAGGGGACATATATACTTTGGCTAAATTGTTTTTTGCCAGAACTTTAACATATAATTGAAAATAAACTTGTCTTGGTTTTAGTTGGGAGCTCTGGTGGTACAGTGCCTAAGGCATTTGACTGATAACCAGAGGGTTGGTAGTTCAAACCCACTAGCTGCTCCTCAGAAGGAAGATGGGGCATTCTACCTCCGTAAAGTTTTACTTCCTTGGACACTCAATGGGAGTTGCTATGAGTTGGAATCAACTTCATGACAGGGAGTTTTTTTTTTTTTTTTTTTTTAAGGTTGCATATACTAAAAAAGGCAAACTCGCTGCAATTGAGTCCATTCTGACACACTGACAAATTGTGTAGCTTTAAAAAAAGGAGCTCATAATACATACTTGTCTTTTTTTTTTTTTTTTTTTTAGTTAAAGGATTTCTTCTGAAATCACATGAGCATTGGAACAACTGACATTTCTCAATCGGTGGTAAATTCAAATTCTAAACTGAAGATTGAAAGTTTAAACTTAATCCAATAAATATTCCTCTAATTAATAATAATTGTCCTGCAGCCAGTTCCATTTCTCCACTCGTGTGGTATTCACCACTGTGCCCCTCCTTATCTCTGTTATATGTGCCTATGTCTCAGAAACCTGTCTGCTCCATGCATTCTACACCTTCAAGGAGGCAATATTTGGTTCCTGTGGAGGAGAGATGAAAAACATCTTACCCTTTTTTATATTTAAAGCATAGATATACATATAGTACATAAACTGTTAGGCAGTATATCTGTGATATTAAAACTTCACAGAGGGGAGTGAGTAAAAACAACAACAACAACAACAAGATCTAAAATGGTTCTTGGTAATTGTCATCAGGTTAGCTCCAATTCATGTTGACTTTATGTGTAATAGAATGAAACGTGGCCTGAGCCTGGGGATCATTGATATGTTTGAGGTCATTGATGCAGCAATTGTGTTACTCTATCTTATTGAGGATTTCTCTCATATTTTCTTGCCCTCTACTTTAACAAAAAGGAGCTCTGGTGGTGTAGTGGTTAAGGCATTTGGCTGCTAACCAAGAGGTCAGTTGTTCAAACCCACCAGCTGTTCTACCAAAGAAAGATGAGACAGTCTTCTTCTGTAAAGATTTGCGGCCTTGGAAACCCAACAGGGGTTGCTATAAGTCAGAACTGACTCAGTGGCAATGAGCTTTGTTTGGTTTGGTTCTACTTTACCAAACATTTCTAATGATTGGTCTTTCCTGATGACACATCGAAAGTAAGTGAGTCGAAGTCTTACCATTCTTGCTTCTAAAGACCATTCTGGTTGTATTTCTTGTAAGATTGATTTATTTGTTCTTCTAGCAGTCCACAATATATTCAATATTCTTCACAAGCACCACAATTCAAAGGCATTAAGTCTCTGTCTCCCTTTCACTCTCCAAACTTTGAATGATTATGAGACATGAAAAACACTATGGCTTGGGTTAGGAGCACCTTAAATCATCAAAGTGACATCTTCGCTTTTTAAAACTCTAAGGAGACCACTTGCAGCAGATTTTCCCAATGTAATACATCATTGGATTTCTTGACTGTTGCTCCCAGGACATTGGTTGTTGATCCAAGTAGAATGAAATCACTGACAACTTTCATTTCTTCTTCATTTATCATGATACTGTTTATCAGTCTAGTTGTTTCATAATTGATACTAATCCATCAATAAGTGCTTCAGGTTGTCTTCATTTTTGACAAGCAAGGTTGTGTCATCTGCATTGCACAGGTTGTTAATGAATCTTCCTCAAATCTTGATGCTGCATTCTTCTTCATATAGCAGAGCCAGAGCTCATCTGGGATTTCTGTGATGGGAGAGGCCAACAAGCCAGGAATCTTCTCCCAGTTGGTCTGGAGTCTTATTTTCCTAGGGCGGCCATAACAAAATATCACAAACTGGGTACTTTATAGAACAGAGTATTATTCTTATATTTCTGGAGGCTAGAGATCCAAATTTAGGTCATTGGCAGTGCTGTGCTCTATCTGCTCAGGGGAATATCTATCCTTGTAACTTTCAGCTTCTGTAGCCCTTTACATATACCATCTTCATGATCATTGATATATTTGAGCCCATTCCTGTGGCCATTATGTCATTCCATCTCTCTGAGGTTTCCCTTGCTTTTTCTGGCCTTCCACTTTACTAAAACACTATGTCTTCCCCTAATGATTGGTCTCTCCTGATGATGCATCCAAAGTAAACAACTTGAAGTCTCAGACAATATTCTGTGATGCAGGTTTTCAATGGTTAATTTTTAGAAGGAAATCACCAAAGCTTTCCCTCCATTCTGGAAGCTCTGCTGAAATCTGTCTGTCATGGGATAGAGTTATCTAATGCTGCTGTAACAGAAATACCACGAGGGGTGGTGGTGGTTAATGAGGAGAGTTATATTTTCTCACAGTTTAGGAGGTTAGAAGTCTGAATTCAGGGGTTTGGCTCTAGAAGAAGGCTTTGTCTCTCTGCTGGCTCTGGGAGAAGGTCCTCCTTCGTTGGTTCCTTAGTGATATTCACATGGCTTCACATCTAACTTTCCTCATCTCTGTTTGCCTAATGTGCTCCTTTTACCTCTCAAAAGAGAGTAACTCAAGACACTCTACATTAACACTGCTATATGAATAAAGTAAATCCATTTTCCAAATGGGATTATAACCACAGGTGTAAAGATTTGGGTTTACAGCACATATTTTATTTATTTATTTATTTATTTATTTATTATTTTTTTTAGGATTTGGGTGAAGATTTACAGAGTAAATTCACTTTTCATACAGCAGTTCACATATACTTTGTCTCATGTCATT
>NW_006921665.1:1636255-1641694 GCF_000298275.1 Orycteropus afer afer | reverse complement strand
GTATCTACTAGAAGGTGAAAGAAACAAGGATTTTCCCCTAAGAGCGGACAGAAAGATAGAAAGCGTGGGCCTGCCGACACTCTGAATATGGACTCCCAGCCTCCAAAACTGTGAGATGATAAATTTCTGTTCTTTAAAACCATCCAATTTTGGTATTTCTGCTACAACAGCACTAGGATACTAAGATACTCCATTTCAGGTAAAACTGTATCTGTGCATCACCAGTTTCTGTGGATATCTGTGTTGCTAACAGCAATGAATTTGCGAAGCTCCCTTAATATAGAGCTTCAGTTTATGGGCAAATGTTGTAGATAATCTATACATTGTTAGACTCTTGCAGATGATGCAATAAATCATCATCATAAATATCATTCTTATTGTCATCATCAGAGACTCTGTGATCACAGTCACCTACATTTATCAAAACTGAGATTATGCTTAGAGCAATTTTACAAAACTGCTGTTAAAGGAAAAAACACTATAGCCACCACTAACCCCTAAGAAACCCTAGATTGCTATGAAGGTCTTGGTCATCTCTGGTTTTATGACACCATGAAGTAGGAAACACCAAAAACCACATGATGACAAATAGCCATTAAAAGTATTTTTTGCAGTGACATTCACATCACTCAGTGCTTCATATGGGTCATTAACCTGTGAATGTGCATTAACAATTCACTACAGTCCTGCTAACCAGAAGGCTGGTGGCTCAAACCCACCAGCCACTCCTTGGAAGGAATGTTAGGCAATCTACTTCCGTAGTGATACCTCCTCAGAAACCCAAGGAGGGGTCACTATGAGTCGGGTCTGACTCGACAGCACATAACAATAACAACAACACAGCCCATGGGTGCAATGGTAGTTCAGTGGTAAAATTCTCACTTTCCATGCAGGGAGACCTGGGTTCAATTCTGGGCCAGTGTACCTCATGCACAGCCACCATCCATCTGTCAATGGAGGCTTGTATGTCATTTATGATCCTGAACAGGTTGCAGCAGAGCTACCAGAGTAAGATGGATTAGGAAGAAAGGCCTGGTGATCTATTCCCAAAAATCAGCCAAGGAAAACCCTATGGATAACAATGGTTTGATTCTCAACTGATCATGAGGATGGTGCAACACCAGCCATCTTCTTGTTCCTTTGTGCATTGGGTCACCATGGGCTGGAGACAACTCAACAACAGCTAACAGCAACAGTCCACAATCCCTTAGCAGAGTGACCCAATCATGGGGGTTTTGTTCACACAAACTAGCAACCTTTCTCAACTTGTCAGTAGGTATAGTGATCTGAGTTGACTCAGAAGACCAGTTTGACTCTCCCTAAAAATTCTGAAACAATGATTTGCCTATATTTAAGCTCCTAAAAGAAGTGGGCCCCAGGTACAGTGTGATTATTCAGAGTGGGGAATTATATGTGCCAAGGGAAACTTACAAGACCTGAGCTATAACCACAGAGACCTGAGACTTTGTGGTGGCTTCTTTTTTTAACAAGGGTTTTACAGTTCATCCCAGAAAAGAGAATAAGCAATTCACTACATAACATATACATTGTTCAAGAAATTTCACCAAGCCCCATATAAGGCACATCTTGCCCATGACATGAGCTGATAATCGTGTTAAGCCTGTAGTGTCCAGTATCTCAGGTTCCAAAGAATGTTGAGTGTTACTATCACCTCTCTTTCTCCTCAATCCACCTGGAAAACCCTTTTTCATATGTGACAGAATTTCCCAAAGCAAACACTAATATGAATGCATAATTAATTGTACACATATTTGATTTTTTATATAATAATATTATCATGACATTTATCAAAGCAGCACCACAGTTCAGCAAATTTCTAACCAAGACATGGCAGTTCTGATTAAAATTAGTTTATTCCACACTTATGTGCAAACTCTAGAGGTTGTTATTGTTAGTTGCCATTTAGTCAGCTCGCAAATCCCGGTGACCCCATGAACAACAGAACAAAATGCTGCCCGGTCCTGCATCATCCCCATGATCAGCTGTGCATTGTACCTTTGTGGTTTGTGGGATTTTCATTCCTTGTTTTTGGAAGTAGATCACCAGGCCTTTCTTCCTATTCTGGAAGATCCACTGAAAATTACTCAGCATTATAGCAACATGCAAGCATCCACTGACAGATTATGGTAGTGGGTGTGTATGAGGGGCCCTGGCTGAGCATTGATCCCAGGTCCTCTGCATGGAAGACGAGAATTCTGTCACTGAACCACCAATATTTCATAAGGTTTAGGTTAAACCAAAAACCAGTTGCTGTCAGCTCATTCTGATTCTTGGCAAAATCATGTGTCAGAGTAGAACTGTGCTCCATAAGTTTTTCAGTGGCTGATTTTTCAGAAGGAGACTGCCAGGTCTTTCTTCTGAGGTGCCTCTGGATGGACTCAAACCTCCATCTTTTTGGTTAGCAGCCAAGTGTGTTCACCATATGCCCACCCAGGGACTTCAAGCTGTAGGCTAAGCATGTTTTGTCATCTAGTGCTGCTGTAACAAACATTCCACAAGTAGATGACTTTAACATACAGGGATTTATTCTCTTACAGTTCAGGAAGCTATAAGTCTGTGTTCAAAGTGCCAACTCCAGGGGCTTCGTAAAGACCCCTCCACCTTGAGCTTCAGAAGCTCTTTTTCTTGCTACTGGCCCACTCAAGCTAGAGGCTTCTTTCAACTCAGGCAGCTGCTGGCTATTGACGCTGATAAACCCAAGGTCAGCAAGTAAAATGGCACTGTTCCAAGATTATTAAGCAACACAGCAGGCCACTAGCTCAAGTCCAGAACAACCTCAAGACCGACAGGCTGCTGTATGAAGACTCGGCTACATGCAGGGTCCAAGCATGTCAAAAAGCTCAGAGACCTTTCTCAAAGCTTCTCCTTATATACTGGAAGCAAACCACATCCCTAAGGCAGCTACTCAGCTGCTCCAGTAGATTCCACCGTGGAGTCAATTACCAGTCTCATCATGGGGATAACTACATCCAGCTGTGCAGCCACTCAAAACCAGGCCCAGCCAATTTGACATATAACCTTAAATACCACAATCCATTTAAATAGTTATTGTTTAAATTGGTCTATGCTTTTTACATTTCATTTTAAGAAAGACAATTTAACCTGATAAATAAAATTTAACCTGAGTATAAATCAGGTGGTACCTCCTCTAAGAAGCACCATCTGTCCTGTGCACCCTCTGAGAGAGAACCACACAGTGCTATTTCCAGAACTCTTGTGGTTAACAAAGCTGCAGAGGGGAGACAGACAGGAAGCCTATGTTAGACCCAGACAGAGGTCCCAGTTAAGTGCCACTCATAAGCATATACTCATCTGAAGGCCCCCAATTACATGAAATTTTCATACTCATTAGATTCAAGCCACTATCATTAAGCATCATTAGGGATAAACCAGTTCCCTGAGAACATTCAGAAGAAGTGGATTTCCCAAATAAATGCCTTCCAATTAAAAGTGACATCCTATCTATATCCTAAAACCTCAAGGATAGTCCCTTAATCCACCACTTAATCATCATATCTACAAGTTCATACCTTGCTGCTCTGGAGCACAAACTGTTTCCTAAGCAGTAGAATGACTTCACCAGACAGACAGAGGGAGGGGATGTGATCACAGTTACGGGTCTAGGTGATTAACTCTTCAGTCAGATTAACAATCAACCACAAACTGCACAGATTGTTCTTTCATTTCTAAATCCTCATTGCAGAACCTGCTCACAGATGCAGATACATGTAGTCCTGAGGCATATTTCAATATGACAGAATCAGTGAAGGCATGAACTCAGCTGCTTGTCTGTCCCATAGACTTGACATAGCTTAGAGTACTTTTCCCAAGCTTTGTCTTCTTGAGTATGTTTTACTAAGTTCTACCAATAGACAAGGAGTCCTGGTTTCACAGTGGTTAAGCTCTCAGCTGCTAACTGAAAAGTTGGTGATACAAACTCACCAGTTTCTCCTAGGGAAAAAGATATGGCAGTCTTCTTCTTACAGACTATAGCCTTGGAAATTCAATGGGGGCAGTTCTACTCTGTCCTATAGGGTTGCTGTGAGTCAGATTGTGCAGATGACACAACCTTGCTTGCTGAAATTGAAGATGACTTGAAGCACTTACTGATGAAGATCAAAGACTAGAGTTTTCAATATGGATTATACCTCAGCATAAAGAACATGAAAATCTTCACAACTGGACCAACAAGCAACATCACAATAAAAAGAGAAAAGATTGAAGTTGTCCAAGATTTCATCCCAATTTTATCCATAATCAATACCTTTGGAAACAGCAATCAAGAAATCAGATGTATTGCACTGGGAAAAACTGCAAAAGATCTCTTTAAAGCACTAAAGAGTAAAGATGTCACTTTGAAGACTAAGGTGTGCCTCGCCCAAGCCATGGTATTTTCAACCACTTCATATGCATGTGAAAGCTGGACAATGACTAAGGAAGACTGAAGAAAAGTTGATTGATGTCTTTGAGTTGTGGTGTTGGTGAGGAATACTGAAAATATTCATGGACTGCCAGAAGAATGAACAAATCTGTCCCAGAAGATGTGCAGCCAGAATGCTCTTTGCAAGTAGGAATGGCTAGACTTTGTCTCACCTGCTTTGGTCATGTTGTCAGAAGGGATCATTCCCTGGAGAAGGATATCATGCTTGGTAAAGTGGAGGGTCAGTGAAAGAGGGGAAGACCCAGTCCTTGGGTGGAGAGAAAAGTTAAGCACTTACTACTAACCAAAAGGTTGGTGGTTTGAACTCACCAAAAAGCCTGTCAATCTACATACATCTGAAATGTCACTTCCAAAAAACCAAACTTACTGTCTTGGGTCAATTCTGACTCATAGTAATCCCATAGTTACAACACAGAATTGCTCCATAAGGTTTTCTTGGCTTTGTTGTTATGTTGTTGTTATGTGCTGTCGAGTCGGACCCAACTCATAGTGACCCCTTCTTGGGTTTCCGAGACAGTATCACTAGGGAAGTAGATTGCCCCATCTTCCTTCTGAGCAGTGGCTTGTGGGTTTGAACCACCAGCCTTCTCATTAAAGGTCAAGTGCCTTAGGCACTATGCTACCAGAGCTTTAGTCTTTCTAAAAGCAGATTGCTAGACCTTTCTTCTCTTCTCTGAGTGGATTCAAGCCATCAACTTTTAGGTTGGTAGCCAAGGGCAAACCATTTGTGCCACCCAGGGACATATCTGAAAGGTCACAGCCTTGAAAACCCTACGGAGCACAGTTCTACTCTGCCACATGCGGGGTCACCACGCATCAGAATCGAATCTACAACAACTGGTTCCAATAAAACAGTTTTTCTATTTCTCTGTATTTTTTTTTTTTTTTAAATTAGGATTTGGGTGAAGATTTACAGAGTAAATTCACTTTTCATACAGCAGTTCACATATACTTTGTCTCATGTCATTGACCAAAAT
>NW_006921665.1:1623698-1628530 GCF_000298275.1 Orycteropus afer afer | reverse complement strand
CCTTCAAGGCTCAGGGGTCCAAGATCATCTTCTGTGTCTGTGTTAATTGGTTTCCCTTTTCTTTGTTGAAGAGGGTCTGTGCAATCCTTCTGCCTAGTCTGCCATCTTGCTGGAACCGCTATTTCTCTGTATTTTTGACAGCACTTGGTGCAGTATCTTGAATATAGTAAGTACTCTTTTTATGACTGATTGAATTAAGAAGTTATACTTGAGATTTTAAAACTGTAAGAAAGTAAACACCAACTCACTATTTTGGACATCAAGATGATCCTTAAAATGCTGAAAAGCAAAATGAACTTTTTGGCAAATACTAGAGAAGCCTCTTCCGAACCAGTGTATTATTTTTATTATTTTTTTCTACAGCAGTTTGCCCCATCTGAAATCAGGTTTACTCCCTAGAAAGTGCTTCTACACAACACTGTGCTGGTCTCCATGTAGCTTCCATCTGTAGCTCTCTGTGGAACCTACTAGGCTCACAAAAAATAATCAGATTGTTCTTCCCTGAGCCAATATTTCAAGATACTGGAAGATGGGTTTCAAGTAATTTCTCTGTGCCTCAGTTTCCTCTCCTGTAAATGTAGCTAATAAAAGTACCCAACTAATGGAATGAATATTGAAGTTTCAATCAAACAAGGGTCATAACGAACTTAGAAGTGTGCATGCTGTCTAGTAAGTGTTCAATGAATGTCCGACCTCAGTATCACTCTATCCTCAACACCTATCCTTGACCTCCAGTAGCAGCTCTATCTTTTAGGAAACAGGTTAAAATCTCTCTCTCTCTCTCAAATTGTGATTTGGGTGAAAGTTTACAGAGGAAATTCACTTTCCATATACAGTTTGCATACACTTTGTCTCATGACACTGACTACAATTTACCACAATCAAAAAGCTCACTTCCCACTTCCTCCCCAGAGTTACCTCTTCCCTATATCCTTCCCTCCATGCACTCCTGCCCTCTGAGCTGTCTCCCTGTGCATACACAGCCCTTCTATTCACTCATGATTGCTTTCTCCAAGGAGTATATCTACCTAGTATAAATTTTATCTCATATGCCTGCCTTTTGTTTGGCTGGAAGCCACAGGAGTGGTTAAATTCCAGACCTGAAGGGCAGGTAGGGGCCATAGTCTCAGTGGTTCCATCAGGCTCTATCAGACCAGCAAAACTGCTCCCTTTTATTTTTTTTTCTAAATGATTTTGAGTTTTCTTCCACATTGTTCTCCCACTCTACCCAGGATCTCTCCTACACAGAACCCACTCTGAGTGGTTGACAGTGGTAGCCAGGCTCCATCTAATTCTTCTGGTCTCATAGTTGTATAGGCTGAGGATCGCATGGTGTACCAGTCATTTGGACTAATTGTTTCCATGTGTCTTTGGTTTTCTTCATTCTTCTTTGCTTTGGATGAGGAGAGACCCATCATTGCATCTACATGGCCGCTTGCAAGCTTTTAAGATCCCAGTCATTACTCGCCAAAGTAGGAGGTGGAACAATGTTTTGTGTAGTGTGTTAAGCCAATTAAGCTTGATATCCCCTGTGATTATGGTCCCAAGCCCAGACATCCAACTGCTCGCTCCCTCTGGGTAGCTGACTGTGGCCAAGAAGTGACTACTACCTTGTCCCTTGTCAGCTCTACTATACACCTGGGAATTCTTACAGAACATACCAATATACTTGTAGAAACATTGTCTGCCAACCCTATACATGGTCTTGGGCACACTCCCCCCTGCACAGACATACCTAATAGTTCAGCCTGTCCACCCATCTATCCACCCATATACCCATGTTTCCCTTCACTGACAACACAGCACTGTATGTGCAAAAGGATTCATCTTTGTTGTCTGTACCTCCCATGTACCTCTCTATGTCTTCCTCTTCCTCAATGCCACTGTGCTGATCACTCACATTTGGTATATTGCACTTCTCTTCACCCAAATCAGTACTTGTTTCTACCTATCTAACAGTGTTCCCTCCCCTCCGCTCCCCCTCCTGATAACCAATAAAGAAAATTTTCTTCCATATATAAACCTTTCCTTGACTTTTTACAATAACAGACTAATATAATATTTGTCCTTATGAACCAGCTTTTTATGACACAAACTTGGACCTACTTAAGTCCAATAATATCACCCCAAATTGAACTACTAGTAAAAGCCTAATATAATACAACGGCTTATAGCTTCTGGGTATCTTGCAGGCAAATCAAAGTCAAGTTTCTAAATAAAGATGTGTAATTTTTCCCACCACCCCTGCATCTTCTCTTTATATCCTCTTTGGATATTGATGGAGTCACCACTTACCCAAACTCCCAATGACATAAACCTTAATTCCTATTGTTTCTTCACCTACCTGCTCCCTCTTTGCTCCTACCTCTCTTTACCTATCCAATCTACCTCTTCTCACACATACACATATTGGACAATAATTTCCTTTGTTATTACATAAGACATATCTCTCAAGTCCAGTTCAACTTTTCTATCCTCACATCAACTCTCAGTTTAAAACCAAATCATCCTTTTACTCCACACTGCTGCCAACAGCCCTACCTCCACCTTTCCTTTAACCAAACCATCCTTCCCACTACAGGCAAACCAAAAGCCAAACCCACTGCCACGGAGTTGATCCCAACTCATAGTAACCCTAAAGGACAGAGTAGAACTGCCTCATAGGGTTTTCAAAGTTTTAAATCTTGATGGAAGCAGATTGCCTCATCTTTCACCTGTGAAGTGGCTGGTGGGTTTGAACTGCCAATCTTTTGGTTAGCAGTCAAATGCATTAACCACTGCCCCACCAGAGATCCTTTCACTACAGTCAGGAGTATTGTTTTTAATTGCCATTGATTTGGCTCTAACTCATGGCAACATCACATATGACAGAACAAAACATTGCCCACTCCTGTGCAATCTTCATGTTTATTGGTATGTGCAAGTACATTTCTGCAGTATGATTTTTTGTGTGTTTTGAATGCTTTCCAACCAAGGAGGTTCATTTTCCAGCACTATATAGGACAATATTCTGTGTGATCCATAGGGTTTTTATTTTCACACATAGATCACCTGGCCTTTCTTCCTTGTCTTTCTTGGTCTGGAAGCTCTGCTGAAACCTGTCCACTGTGGATGACCCAGCTGATGTTTGAAATACTGGTGGTATAGCTTTCAGCATCATAGCAACATGCAAGCCACTACAGTAGAGCACACAGTGCCATAAACAGATAGGTGGTGGACAGCCAGGGCAATCTTCCTCAATTAAAGACAAATAAAAATGAAGCAGCCTGATCAAGGTACTCTCCGTTAAAATATCTATTACCTCCAAGATGAACACCCATACACCTTACTTTGTAATCAAAGCCCTTTCCAGGCCTGTCTCCACCTGTGAAATGCCATCAGATTCTGGTTAGGGATGATTTGTAGGAATCAATGGCTGTCTCACATTTTCATCCGACTGCTGTATAAAATCTTTTCAGAGCTATGTTTTTAACATGGTGTTTCATTTCCATTTCCTGTACAGATTTTTTTTAATTGCCATGTTTATTAATCATGTCCTTTATAGTAGCAAATGCTTTATCTTCTTTTTTTTCTAACTTAATTTTATTTTTTTGTGAAAATATACACAGCAAATGAGCCACCATTTCAATAAATTCTGCGTGCACAGTTCAGTGACATTGTTTACATTCCTCAAGTTGTACAACCGTTCTCACTAACCTTTTCCCAATTATTCCATCACCATCAGTGAAAAGTCACTGCTACCTAAGTTTTTCATCGAACTTTCATGATCCTGTTGTCAATTTTATCACACAGAGATAAATTTTTGAGAGCGCACAAAGCTCAAGGTAGACATAGAGAACTTTTTCACTCTGTATGGCTTTATTTTTTCCCTCCTCTGTTTGCTCATTCTTAAGCATTCAGAAAACTCTCCAGACCTGACCTTTGATGGCAGACAGGGTATGCTTATGCCTCTTGCCCTCATTCACTCTCACTTGCCCACTTGTCTACTGGACAAATTCTGGAATCTTCTGAGACTCGTCATAAGAGCTAAAGACTGGTATACATAGATCCTAGCTCAATCCATGGTCCATTCAGCTTTCTTGTCTTCTCTTTTTCTTTTTTTTTTTGTTAATCAGATTTGCTGAGGTATAATTTACACACCATTCAATGGTCCCTTTTGAAATGTCAATTTTGATGAGTTTTGACAAATATGAACACTCCTAAAACCCACATCCTTATTAAGATGTACATTTCTGTTGTCCTAGAAACTTCCCTGGCACCTCTTGCATGCAATCCTTTTCACTTCCCACCCCAGGAAACCTCTTATCCACTTTTTACCCTAGGTTTGCCTCTTGTTGTTGTTAGGTGCTGTTGAGTCAGCTCTGACTCATAGCGACTTTATGTACAACAGAATGAAACACTGCCTGATCCTGTGCCAGCCTCACAATCCTTGCTATACCTGAGCCCATCATTGCAGCCACTGTGTCAGTCTATCTCATTGAGGGCCTTCCCCTTTTTCGTTGACATTCCACTTTACCAAACGTGGTATCTTTCTTCAGGGAATGGTCCCTTCTGACAATATGACCAAAGTAGGTGAGACGAATTCTGGCCATTCTTGCTTCCAAGGAACATTCCGACTACACTTCTTCCAGGACATATTTGTTAGTTTATCTGGCAGTCCATGATACTTTCAGTATTCCTCACTAACAACACAACTCAATAGTGTCAATTCTCCTTGTTGTTGTTGTTGTTGTTAAGTGCCGTCGAGTCGTTTCCGACTCATAGCGACCCCACGCACAGCAGAACGAAACACTGCCCGATTCTGCGCCAGCCCCACAATCCATGCTATACTC
>NW_006921665.1:1599431-1619240 GCF_000298275.1 Orycteropus afer afer | reverse complement strand
AAGCACACACAAGCCTGCCCGTGCTTACCTCACTCCCAGGGACTAAGCACAAGCCCGCCCGTGCTTACCTAGCTCCCGGAGACCCGGTCCCTCTCAGGAGGGTAACAAGGGAAAGTGTTCAGTGCAGATCAGTGAGTAAGCACAAGCCCGCCTTGTTTCAGTACCTATGCTTAAACTCTCCTTGGGTCCTCCTTATTCATTGTCCAGCTCTCACATGCATGTTAGGTGATTGGAAATACCATGGCTTGGGTTAGGAGCACCTTAGTCTTCAAGGAGACATCTTGGCTCTTCTGCACTTCAAAAAGGTCTTTTGCAGATTTTCCCAGGGCAGTACGTTGTCTGATTTCTTGACTGCTTCTTCCATTGCTATTGATTGTGGAAACAAGTATTATTAAATCTTTGGCAACTTTAATCTTTTTTCCACTTATTGTGATGTTGCTTATTGGTCCAGTTGTGAGGATTTTCATTTTCTTTATATTGAGATGTAATCCATACTGCAGACAGTAGTCTTCAATCTTCATCAATAAGTGCTTCAAGTCATCTTTACTTTCAGCAAGCAAGGTTTTGTCATCTGCATATTGAAGGTTGTTAATGAGTCTTCCTCCAATCCTGATGTCATGTTCTTCTTCATATAGTCCAGTTTCTTGGATTATTTGCTCAGCAATAATCAGATTGAATAAGTATGGTGAAAGGATATAACCCTGACACACTCCCTTCCTGATTTTAAACCATGCAGTATCCCCTTGTTCTGTTCTAACAACAACCTCTTGGTCTATGTATAAGTTTCTCATGAGCACAATTAAGTGTTCTGGGATTCCCATTCTTCTCAATGTTATCCATAATTTCTTATGATCCACACAATCAAATGCTTTTGCATAGTCAATAAAACACAAGTAAACATCCTTCTGGTACTTTTTACTTTCAGCCAAGATCCATCTGACATCAGCAATGGTATCCCTCATTCCCTGTACTCTTCCAAATCCCACTTGCATTTCTGGAAGTTCTCTGTCAATATCCTGCTGCAACCATTTTTTAATTATCTATAGCAAGATTTTACTTGTGTGTGATAGTAATGATATTGTTCGATAATTTCCACATTCTGTGAAATCACTTTCCTTTGGAATAGGGACAAATAGTAATCTCTTCCAGTCAGTTGGCCAGGTAGCTGTCTTCCAAATTTCTTGGCATGGACAAGTGAGTGCCTCCAGTGCAACATCTGTTCGTTGAAACTTCTCAATGGGTATTGTGTCAATTCCTGCAGCCTTATTTTTCGCCAATCCTTCAGTTCAGTTTTGACTTCTTCCTTCAATATGCCACCTCCTGAAATGGATGATCATCAACCAATTCTTTTTGCTACAGTGACTCTGTGTATTCCTTCCATCTTCTTTCGATGTTTCCTGAATCATTCAATACTTCTCAAAGAATTGGACAGAGAAAACCTTATGAATAGGTTTGCCTCTTATAGAACATCAAGTGAACGAAAAGAATAGTATAGTATGTGGTCTTTTGTGTCTGGTTTCTTTCACTCAGCATAATGTTTTTGAAATTCATCTGTGTTTTTGTATGGACCAAGTAGTTCACTGTTTTTATTACTAAATAATATTTCAATAATAGACATATTATACTGCTTATCCACTCATTTATAAAATTTGGGATCTGTCCAGTTTTGGGGAATAAGGAAATATGTATTGTATAGAAAGGGAAAACTGAATCATGAGTTCATTCTGGTTTTGGGAACTTAAATTAAAATATATCCCATTTTCACCTAATTTATTAACTTTACATTGTATCTCTGTGTTGAAACTCTTGTTTTGTAATGTCATGAATAATTATCTTATTTCCTTACCCTACAGTATATATTTATATTTATTTATTTATTTATTTATTTTGAAATAACAATACTGTTTTGGTTACCTAGTGTCACTCTAACAGAAATACTACAAATGGGATGGCTTTAACAAACAGGAGTTCATTCCCTTACAATTTTGGAGGTTAGAAATGCGAGTTCCAGATGCTAGGCTCTAGGGGCTAGGTGAAATCCCCTTGACCTTAGGCTTCAGCTCTGCCTCTTTCTCCCTGCCCACTGAAGCTAGCAGTATTTCTTCACTGAAGTAGCTGCTGGCTACTGAGGCTGACAAATCCAAGGTCAACAAATGAAAAGCCATAGTCCTGATATTAACAAACCATATAGTAGGCCATTAATTCAAATCCATTAAAAGTCCCAAGATCAGCAGGGCAACATGGCAGGCTGCTAAACAACAACTTGGCAATATGCAGGATTCAAGTATGCCAAAAAGCTGGAGACCTTCCTCAAAGTTGCTTCTTATATACTGGAAGCAGACCACATCCCTAAAGCAACTACTCAGCTGCTCCTATAGATTTCATGATGGAGTTAATTACCAGTCTCACCATGAGGAATAACTACACCCAGCTGCCCAACCACTTAACCAGGCCCAGCCAAGTTAACATATAACCATAACTACCACAAATACCAATAAAAGCAAAAAATACCAAACTCATTGGTGTGGAGTTGAATCCGACTCATAGTGATCTTCCTTGGGTTTCCAAGGCAGTATCACTACAGAAGTAGATTGCCCAACCTTCCTTCCGAGGAGTGGTTGGTACTAAAATAAAACTGCAAAAATTAAGGTAAAATTCAGTAATGCCTGTTCCTTAGGATACATCCCACATGGTAAGTGCAGTCAAATTTCTATGCTGTCATACAAAATGATACATGAAATGTGATTTTTTTTTTCAGTGTGAGCCTTCATCAACTTGACAGACAGTTAGATTCATTCATTTCATTACATTTTGGAATTTTTTATTTAATTTCCTTTTTTATTATTCTAACTACATAAAATTCTACTTGTTCCAAACTGAAAAACAAAAACCAATTGCCATCGAGACATTGCCTACTCATAGGGATTTTTAGACTGTAATTTTTACAGAAACAGACTGCCGCATCATTTTCTTACAGAGCAGCTGGTGGGTTTGAACCTCCAGCATTTCAGTTAGCAGATACACACTTAACCACTGTGCTAGCACTGGTTCCAAGGTCAGATCTACATACAGTGGTATCACTAATGGAGCAATAGGGGCACAGATCATATCAGATGACACTGTCAGAGGAAGTGACACCAAAATGACTGTCTATAAAATCTTTGTGCAGGGTTTCAGTAGAAACTGATAATTTTTTTTTTAAATAAAAATATCCCTGTAGTTAGTTATAACAGAAAAAAACATTAAGCCTGACTTAATATGTATCAATATCCCTACAGGGGTCAAACTCTATGCTAACTTACTTTTTGAACTTTCTAATGCACTCAGTTCAGAACGATCATTGTTACCCAATTACAAGGACATTTCAGATCATGTGGTTTCATCTGTATGTGCTACAAACATGCACTGCTGTTTTCATTGCTGCCAGTGTTTTCACTGATTTTGCCAAATTTTCTGGTGTTTTAACCGCAATATTGTGGTCATTAGTACCTGTGAACCTATATCAATAACTCTTTTGAGGATGAAGTGGTAATTGCAGGAAAAAAAGGTGAAAGGCTTTTGAAAGGCGTCTGCTCAGTTACTAATAATGTTGTAACTAATAATGTAATATTTCAATGTAGAAAGATTTTAAAAAACAGTGTTATTGTTAGTATTCATATAATCTAAGAAACACACATTGAAGCAATTTACAACTATATTTATCACATATATTCTATGATTAAAATAGATAAAATAACATGACTAAGGATTCTATGTAGTACAGGAGGAAGTCCATGGGGGGTGGTGGTGATGGTATGAGTTGCCTCACTAGGTAACCTCAATCTTAGTAATGTCACAATCTAGATTGGAAAAAAAAAATTCAGAAAGGTTTAGTACATCCTTGCCCAATTTTTTCTTACTGTTTTGTCTTTCTATTGATTCTCCTAAAAAATGTAACCACATGTGACTGTCTATTAGTATTTCTTCTCCTTTCTTACACAAAATGTAGTATATTCAGCTCTTCTCCACCTTTATAGCACCACTCCATGGCAGTATATCATTCTCTCTATTTTAAAATAGCTGCTTCATTATCTGGATATATTCCAGTTTATTCAATCAATTGCCTATTGATGAGTAGCTGGATTGTTTTCAGACTTTTATGATTATAATCTATGCTTAAGGAAATAATGTGGTACAAATATAATTTCATATTTTTACCAATATCTTGGGTATTGACTTCTTGAAATAGTGTTGCTGGCTCAAAGGAAAAATGCATAAGTACTGTTTCTAGAAGCATCCTTAGGTAATGTAAATGGTTAAGTGCTGGGCCACTAACCAAAAGGTTGGCAGTTCAAACACACCCAGAGGTGCCTCAGAAGAAAGCCTAGTGATCTGCTTCTGAAAGGTCACAGCCTGTGGAACAGTTCTACTCTGCACACGTGCAGTCACCATGAATTGGAATCTACTGGAAGGCAACTAACAACAACAATAACAAGTTTCTAGCTATTTCTAAATTTCTCTCTTTAGGAGGTCTACCATGTTGCATTCCCACTTTTGTTATTAGGTGCTATTGAGTCGGTTCCAATTCATAGTGACTCTATATACAATAGAACAAAATAATGTCAGGTCATGCACCATCATTTCCATCAGCTTGGGCCTCTGGGTACCTATGTGAAACAGAGGTTACTGTCTCTAAAACATATTTTGTTGTTATGTGCCGTTGAGTTAGACCTGACTCATAGCGACCCCTCCTTGGGTTTCTGAGGCAGTATCACTACAGAAGTAGATTGCCCAATAAATAACAAATAATATGGTACTTGTTAGCTGCTGTTGAATGGGCCCCAACTCATGGAGATCCCATGCTCAATGAAACAAAATGCTGCCTAGCCCTGAGCTATCCCATGATAAGTGTGGAGCAGATTGTTGTGATCCATAGGATTTTCATTGGCTGATTTTTAGAAGTAGATTGCCAGGCCTTTCTTCCTAGTCTGTCTTAGTCTTTCATTCCACTGAAACCTGTTTAGCATCAGAGCAACATGTAAGCCTCCACTGACAGATGTGGGGTGGCTGCACATGAGGTGCATTGGCCAGGAATCAGACCCAGATCTTCTGCACAGAAGGTGAAAATTCTACCACTGGACCATCATTGTCCTCATAAACCATGTAGAAAGGAGAGAAAATGAACCTTTTTGCATTAAGCCAATAGGATTTGGAGGCTAACTCATTAACACGGCATAATCAAGCTGTCCTAAAATGTTAGTTTGATTATGTCATTGTTGTAGCTGTTGGTTGTTATTGAGTCAATTCTGACTCCTGGCAACCCCATGTGTGCAGAGTAGAATTACTCTGTAGGATTTTCAAGGCTGTGACCTTTGGGAGCAGATCACCAGGCTAGCTTCTGAGACACCTCTGGGTGGGTTTAAACAGCCAGCCTTTCCACTGATAGCCAAGTACATAACCATATGTGCCACCCAAGGACTCTGATCACATCATAACACTACTAAAAGCCCTCTGGTGGCTTTCATTTGGAGTAAAAACCTGTCTCCATCACCTACTCCTTCCCCACAATTTCCCTCCCACTCCAGCCACAATGTCCTCCTTGCTATCCCTTGGATAAATAAAGGACACTCCCACTTCTAGACCCTCTATACTGGCTCTTTTCTCTGCCTAAAGTATTCTTTTCTGAGATGTCTACATGGTGCCCTCCCTCACTCCCTTCCCTCTTCCATTCAAATGTTACGTTATCAATGAGATCATCCCTGACATCTTTTTTTCCCCATTACTCTACTGTACTTTATTTCACTCATTCTTATTGCCAGTGGTGCCCTATGTGTTTTTGTATTTCTTTGTTTTTTCACCCCCTAAGAGCATGAGTGCAGACTTGTTCTCTCTGTTCTCTGTGGAACTCCCAGAATCTGGAAATAACACCTGGCCATGTGTGTATTTCATGTATAATTGTTGAATAAATGAATGAATGGTTACCAAGATGCCTGTTTGACATCTCCATCCTAAACATAAGTCCAAAAGAGAGTGTTAATTCCCTCCATCCTACATCCCTCAGTCCATTTCTACCTCGTTATATTACCTTTCTAATTACTCATGCCTTGAGCCTTGATACCTTTTTTTTCTCTTTTTTCTGCCCTGGCATACAACCCTACCCATGATCATGTTTTATTTATCCCACCTCTGCCACCAGCACCTCTCACCTTTCTTCATCTAACTCACTCTCTGCTTTTGATTCTCTCTCATCCATCCACCACACCAGAGCTAGAGTGGTATTTTTAACACAAAAATAAAATCTCATCTCACATCCTTGCTTGAAACCCTTCTGGAGTTTCCTACTGTGTTTAAGATAAAGCCCATAGTCTTATTATGGTTACATGCCCCGCATGACTGGCCCTGCCTCCATTTCCACCCTTACTGAAATCCATTCTTCCCTGAGAGTTCTGATTCTCACCACACTTACCTCTTTTCTTCTCTTTAAACACAGTTCTCCCCAGGTCAGGAGAGTTTTTAGTTCCCTCTGACTAGAATGATCTGCCTAGCTCATAACCAGGAGTAATAAGGCACTAACCATCCCACAGTTTTTGTTGTTTGTTGGTTTGATTTTTCATTTTGACACAATAACCACAGGTTAATGGCCTTTAGTGTGTAGAGGACAGGGATGCTAAAATCTCACACTGGAGGGTCTCACATTATAAAGAGTCTTTACCCAAATTATTCACTGAAAATTTCTCCAGGAGCTCTTGAGTGGCTTACTTGTATTTACTTATTTAATTTAATTCTCAACTCAAATGTCAGAGCCTCAGGAAGATATTTCCCATTCACTGCAAAGAAGATGCTTCAGTTATACTCCTATCATCATGCTTATGTTCTTCATTGCAGTGATCAACCCTGTAATTATCTTGACTATGTGTTTTTCTATGTCACCTCCATTAGAATATAAGTTCCACAAGAGCATGTCTTAGGGTTCTGGAGAAACAGAACCAGTGAGATACCTTGGCAGGTTGACAGATTTCTCTGAGTGGACAGGAGAGTTCATGTAAGTCACTGACTTTTGTGGAATAAACCCAAGAACAGAAATACAGGTCTTTACTCTTGTTTCATGAGAATTCTGAAATGTTGGAATTTCCTGAGGAATTCAAGTGCCTTTATTATTTTAAAAACTTTTGACAACCCCTGAGGATTTGTATAAATGAGAAGGGTGCTGGCCAAGCCACACATATCACCTAGTAATATGATATCAGTTGACCTCAAGGAAGGAAGAGAGCATGATTCTGTCATTCAAGCCAAAGGGTAGCCAATGATTAATTTTCTACTTTATTTCTTTCCTTTCCTCCTTAAAAACTCTTTGTAACTGGCCTAAGACAAACTTACTGTTTTTCTGAGCAAAATGGTCTCCCTGTAGGCATACTGACTAACTGACTGAATAAGCCCTATACACTTTAATTCTCTTTGTGCTGTACTTTAACAGAACAGATTATCACAGTCAAGAACCTAATACCTGGGCTATGAGTTGCTATGTTCTGGATTGGGAAATTCAGAAGAATGTAAGCTTTCCTGAGAGGCTGATTGAGGCTCACCACCTATGTTAACAAAGTATATAAAGACATTTCCTAGTCATATGCTTCTCTTAACCATAGGCTCAGACTCGAAAGAAAAAATAAAAATAAAAAGAAGAAGAAAGCCATTTAAAATTCAGTACAACTCAGCATCACAGTGACAGAATGAGAAAGAGGAAGAGTGAATGAGAATTTTGCCAAAACATTACTATGAAACAAAAGTCTACCCCTCCTGATTTCTCCTGCCATCTCTTTCTGGGAAACTTGGTCCACATAACTTGTTCTTCATCAGAGGATGTCTGAGTTCTGGAAACTTATGAGGCTCTCCAGGCATTGACAGGAATTTACTGGCTGACCAAGACCTCTAAGGACTTACCCACAATTCCTCCAACAAGCCAGTATTTGTTCACTATGCTATCTCATACTCCCCACTTGAGAGGTTGAGGTTCTGGAACCAAAACCCTCAGCCTTTCCACAAATAGAGGTTGTAATATTTTCATGCAATTGTACCAAGCATGTTGGGAAATGGAATAACAGCCCACACCCAATGGTCTACTTAAAATGTCAGCAAGAAAGGCAAAAATTCACTCACTGGGTGGCAAAGAGTCATTCCAATCCTCAGAGAATGAACTGAGACATCTTCTAAAAAACTAAACAAAACCTCTACAGGGTATAGCTGGGGCTATACAGATTGTTCAATCAAAATGGACATACTGGGTTCAAGCCACTCTCATCCTCACAAGTGCTTTGGTTGAGAGAAACAAAAAACCCAAGGAGGGAAAGAGGATGATATTTAGATTCATATTACCATACAGATGTGTGGTCATAAAAACCCAGAATCCGACAGCCCATTGGCAGCAAATGATCTCTTTTATCCCTTGAGTAGTTTGAAAGTGAGGGTAGATATCCTAATACTTTGAGACAGTGCCACTGCCAAAGGAATCTTTTGTGCCTGAATTGGTTAATAGCAACAATCACACATTCCTTATCTCCTTAACAGGGAGAAATACTTTCATTGTACTTATTATTTTGAAGTGACTTGGCTAGAAATTGAACCTAGGTATCCTGCATTGTTGTTGTTGTTATGTGCTGTGGAGTCAGACCTGGCTCATAGCGACCCCACTTGGGTTTCTGAGGCAGTATCACTACGGAACCCAGGTATCCTGAATAGAAGACAATAATTCTACTACTGAACCACTATTGCTCTCATAGAGAATAGTGGCTTAATATGGAGTGATGCTAGAAATTTGAAACAGGTCTTTGAAACATTGGCGTGCATGCAAATCATCCAAGGATGTTGTTAAAATACAAATTCTGAAGCAGTAGGTCTAAGCTGGGGCATGAAATTCTGCAATTCTAACAAGTACCTTCCCAAAACTTGTTAGAACTGCAGAATTTCAGGCCCTAACTTAGACCTACTTCTCCTTGAGCCATACTTTAAGTAGTGAGGCTGCAAAAAAAAAAAAAAAAAAAAAAAATCACACTTACAACTCAATCATGATAATAATAATTCTCCTTTCAAAGTGATCATAAACCCACTGCCATTAAACCGATTCCAACACACAGCAACTCCCATAGGGTTTCCAAGACTGTAAATCTTTATGGAAATAGATTGCAAATCTTTATGGAAGCAGACTGCCTCATCTTTCTTCTGCAGAGTGGCTGATGGGTCAAACTGCTGATCTTTTGTTTAGCAGCCCAGTGGGGCCGACTCGACGGCACATAACAACAACAACAACAATCTTAACAACAGCAGCACCAGAGCTCCTGCAAAGTGATTATAGGGATATGTATTCCAAAATTGTAGCCATTGCTCAAAATAGTCTTTAAAATTTCCTGTTTAGAGTTACTTTCAAGACATTTAGAATATTTGCAAGATATTCTAAAATCAGTACTAGTGTTTGAGAGGTAACCCTGGCTTTTGACCCGTGCTCATAATGCCCCTTAAAAAGAAAAGATGTCACTTTGATGGCTAAGGTGAGCCTAATTAAAACCATGTTCTTTTCAGTGCCTCATATGCATGTGAATGCTGGACAATGGAAAAGACAGACAGGAAAAAGAATTGATGCATTTGAATTATGGTGTTGATGAAGTATATACCAAGGTCTGAAGAAGAAGGATCAATCAGTCCTAGAAGAAATACAACACATTCCCTTAAAATGAGGATGGTGAGACTTTGTCTTACTTACTTTGGACATGTCATCAGGAAAGACCAGTTCCTGGAAAAGAATATCATGGTTGGTAAAGCAGAGTCAGCAAAAACAAGGGAAACTCTTTAAAAAAAATAGATTGGCATAGTAGCCACAACAATGGACTAGTGCTAATGCTCAAGAAGATGGCCCAGGATCCAGAATGTTTCATTCTGTTGTTCATAGGGTCTCTGGAGTCAGAGCTGACTCAGCAGCAATGAACCACAAAAATAATGCCCCATTGGCTCACTCAACTCATCCATCAGCCTTGACTGGCAAAAGAGCCATGCATTGCTAGGTCAATGAAACATGAAAGAAATGATAATACTGAGTATATTTTATGTTGCTATCATGTGCCATCAAGTTGGTTCTGACTCACAGTGATCTCATGTAACAGAGAAGTAATCCATAGGATTTTCTAGGCTATAATCTTTATTATGGGGTCACCATGACTCAGAATTGACTTGATGGCAGTGGATTTTATTTATTTATTTATAATCTTTATGGAAGCAGGTCTTTCTCTGGCAGAGCTGCTGGGTAGTTCCTACCTTTGCGTGAGCATCCAGGTGCTTAACCATTGCTTGCTCTGTGGAATGGGCCGTTCGTAGAGCAACATCATGGAATCTGCGTCAAGTAAAAGCAGAAGAGGTTTATTGAGACATAGAGAAGGTCCAGACAGGAAAACATCCTAATCTACAGAGTGAAGATGGCCACTCCATCAAACAATGAGGAAGAAAACATTTTATACAGTTGGAACAGGAACTGGAAGTTAGAAAATCATAGCTGACTAAAAGATAATCGGGGAGAAAAAGTAGGGATATCTAAGATTAGGCATTTAGCAAGGATACATAGGTAACATATATATGGGCTTACATGACTAGTTAAGGGTACATAATTACAAGTGTAATTGCTCTTCAGTTTATTAAAGGAAGGTCACAGAATAACAGCAAGTTTTCACTATCCTAATTCCTTTCCCAATCCTATCTGTTTCTGGGGCTCTCTTATAAATATTTACTGATAACACTGTGCATCAAGACCCAGTGAGTATAAGCCATCACATCTTGCAGCTGTTTGACCATGGTAGAAAGACTCTTTGGGAAGAGACTGATTGTTACCAAGTCATTTCTGACTCCTGGCAACCCCATGTGTGCAGAGTAGAATTACTCTGTAGGATTTTCAAGGCTGTGACCTTTGGGAGCAGATCACCAGGCTAGCTTCTGAGACACCTCTGGGTGGGTTTGAACAGCCAGCCTTTCCTCTGATAGCCAAGTACTAACCATTTGTGCCACCCAAGGACTCTGATCACATCATAACACTACTTAAAGCCCTTTGGTGGCTTTCATTTGGAGTAAAAACCTGTCTCTATCACCAAGTCCTTCCCCACAATTTCCCTCCCACTCCAGCCACAATGTCCTCCTTGCTATCCCTTGGATAAATAAAGGACACTCCCACTTCTAGACCCTCTATACTGGCTCTTCCCTCTGCCTAAATTATTCTTTTCTGAGATGTCTACATGGTGCCCTCCCTTCTCCCTTCCCTTTTCCATTCAAACGTTACCTTATCAATGAGACATTCCTGATCATCCTCTTTCCCTCTTTACTCTACTGTATTTTATTTCACTCATTCTTATTGCCAGTGGTGCCATATGTGTTTTTGTATTTCTTTGTTTTTTCATTCCATAATAGCATGAGGGCAGGCTTATTCACTCTGTTCTTTGTGGAAGAAAGAACATCCCACCATTCTCATTTTTACGGAATATTTTGGATATATTTCTTCTAAGACTGATTGATCATTCTTCTTTAGACCTTGGTATATACTCCACCAACACCATAATTCAAATGCATCAATTCTTTTTCCTGTCTTTCTTTTCATTGTCCAGCTTTCACATGCATATGAGGCACTGAAAAGAACATGGTTTTATTTAGGCACAGCTTAGCCATCAAAGTGACATCTTTCCTTTTCAAGGGGCATTATTAGCATGAGTCAAAAGCCAGGGTTACCTTTCAAACACTAGTACTGATTTTAGAATATCTTGCAAAATTGTCTCAAAAGTAACTCTAAACAGGACTTTTTAAAGACTATTTTGAGCAATGGCTACAATTTTGAAATATACTTCCCTATGATCACTTTGAAGGAGCTCTGGTGATGCTGTTGTAATAGGTACAGGTTCCTGTACCTGCCAGACCTCAAAGAAAGAAATGTCTCCTTTGGGGTATATGGTCAGCATGAAGGTTAGAAAAACTGAACTACTGTTAGAAAAGGTAGTGTTAAAATTCAATGAGGATTCTAGACTCATGTTAAGACTTTAAAATGGAGTTAAGCTTCTGTTTTCAGATTGCTCTAATTACACACATCCAGTGCCTCTGATTTGAAGCTCTCATACATACACTCTGTTTTACATTATTTTATGTTAATTGAAATAAATAGGTAGGTAGGTAGACAGACATAAGCATATTTATATATGTAACATTTATTTGTGCCAACCACAGTTGTAAGAGCTGTGTGATGTATATCAACTCATCTGTTCTTCACAACCACTCTTTGAGAAAGTTACACTTGTTATCTCCATGCTGTGGTTGAGGGAACTAAAGCACAGAGCAATGGAGCAACATGGCCCATTTCACAGAGAAAATGAGAAAAAGGAGCCTATTGTCTCAATCATTCCACCCTCCTGCACCCAGCTGGCTATTGTCATAAAGAGTTAGTTTGTTGACACAGAAGGAGGAAGCCAATGCCCTCAGTGCTTTCCTGGAAACTTGTATCTCCAACATCCATCCCCATCTTACAGCTGTAGCATATCGACCACACTATAGTGGTGCATGAGGTTTGGTCTTGGAATGCTCAAGTCAAGAAGGGAACATAGACTTATGTTCACAAGGGCTCAAGGACATCTATGTCAACATCATTTGTAAAGCCCTTGTTGCAAGTATCATATTAAGTAACATTTTGTTTGTCTGTCAAGGAAGAGTTGCCTCATACAATCATTTAAAAAAAAAAAAAATCCATGAAAGCTTTGCATTGGAAATGGATGAAGCAATATTAGAGTCAGCTGCAGAGAAAGAAGCTTTAGCAGATTCCCTTGTTAAATTATATGATTCATTCTAGAACTCAAAAGAAAGACCAGACAATCTGGCATTGAAGTAGGAAAGATTTCTTCTGAAAATAGATGCTTAGCTTGGCTCCTCAGTCATGGCTGGAGGGGTTATTGGTGATCATGAGGAACACACTTTGCTTGGTGAGAGAATGTATAGGTTTAATATTGTCAAGATTTCTTATGGAAGTGAAGAGGAAGTTTGTGTATGTGGCTCAACTTATAACTGGTGGTGCAGTGGTTAAAGCATTTGGCTGCTAGCCAAAAGGTTAGTAGTTCAAACCCCACTACCTGCTCCATGGGAGAAAGATAAGGCACTCTGTTCAGCCTTGGAAACCCTAAGGGGCAATGCTACTCTGTCTCATATGGTTGGTATGAGTCTGAATCAACTTGATGGCAGTGGGTTTGGTTTTTTGTTTTATATTGAATGTACCCCTGATGTATGGGGGAAAATTTTCAGGGTGAACTTCCTATATGAGTTGTTAAGGATTGAATTATGTCCCCCGAAAAGGTATGTTGAAGATTTAAGGCCTGTACCTGTGAATGTGACCCTGTTTAGAAACAGTGTCTCTGTTACTATAATTAATTCAGTTCATACAAGGTCATACTAGGGCAGTCTTTTTTTGTTGCTAGTTGTCATCCATCAGTTCTGACTCATGGTGACCTTATATATAAGAGAACAAAGGATATTCAGTCTTGCACCAACTTTCTGATGTTAATATGTTTAAGTCCGTTGTTGTGGCTCTTGTATCAGTCATCTCATTGATGGTTTCCTTCATTTTTTGCTGAGGGTCTCCCTCTGCTTTACCAATCACGATGTCCTTCTCTAGTGGTTGGTCTTTCCTGATGGCATATCCAAAGAAATCAAGTCAATATCTCTCCATCCTCACTTTGAAGAAATATTCTGGTTGTAATTATTCTAAGACTGACTTGACCTAATTAAATATGACTGGTGTACATATACAAACAGAAAAAAGAAAAAAAGACAGGCACAGAGGAAAGATGGCCACGTGAACACAGAGGCACAGATAGAGTAGTGCTGCCACAAACCAAGGATTACAGGCTCTGCTAGAAACTGGAAGAGATAAGAAAGATCTTCACCTAGGGCCTTCAGTGAGTCTGGTCCTACTAACATTCTGAATCTGAACTCTCACCTTCTAGAACTGAAGGTTGTTGTTTTAAGCCACCCAATTTGTGTTAGTTTGTTATGGCAGCTCTAGGAAACTAATATATGAAATAATAATAATACCAAATACTTAGATGGTGTTTTCAACACATGGCTTACATGTATTAACTAACCTAATTCTCAAACTGATCATTTGAGATCAATACTGTTATACTGTCATTTTCTAAATGCAGAAAATTCTGGGCTGAAGAATCACATGTGAATAAGCAATGGGGGCAGAATTTAAGCTGAGGCTGTCAGTGTCTGGTTCCCCTTTCCATACCACTTTGTCCTCAAATAAACCCCAACTCATGGTGACCCCATGTATATCATACATCCTCCATAGAGTTTTCAGTGGCTGATTTTTTGGAAGTAGATCACCAGGTCTTTCTTCTAAGGCACCTCTTGGAAGGACCTGAACCTCCAACCTTTTAGTTAACAGCCAAACACATTGACAATTTGTACCACCCAGGGATTCCCACTTGGCATCAATGACTTTCCATAAAATAATTTCTTCATCTTGCCATCACAGGGTCTTTGCACAAGATTTTTTATTCTCTGTCTGCAATGTGAAAATGTTTCCCCTCATCTTCACGGAGAAGTTACTCAGGGCTCCTTCAAGGTTAGGTTTCTAGACAAAATACAAGATAAAACATTACATGGTACATATATGAAAAAGTATTTGTTGTTTATCTCAAAGTCAAGTTTAACTGGGCATCCTGTGTTTGTATTTGCTACATCTGGACATCCTACTTGTGATTTAGCCTCCATAGGGTCGCTTTGAATCAGAATCTACTTGATGATAAAGGATTTTGGTTTTGTTGTAACACAAATGCCATGAATGGGTGACTTTGAAGAACAGGAATTTAATGATGCACAGTTCTAGATGGAAGCCATTCTGAAAGGATTTTACATACTGATGATTCCAACTGAATGATATTCTGGAAAAGGCAAAACTATAGATTTAGTCCAAATCAGGGCATCTGCTCTAGTAGAGGTTGCTTTGTTGTTAGTAGCCTTGGGTGTTCCTTGGTACTCCTTGCCATTCTTGGTGTTCCTTGGCACCTGTCCTCCCCCTGTGTATGTCTCTATGTTTATTCTGCTATTTTCATAAGACACTCTCGGAAGTGATTAGGTTTAGGACCCACCCTACTCTGGTATGACCTCATTAACATAACAAAAGAAAAACTCTTTTTCCAAATAGGTCAAATTCAAAGGTAACCAGGAGTTAGAACTTCAACCAAACTTTTTGAGGAACACAATTCAATCCATGATACCACCAAACACCTAAAAATATTCAATGTGTCTTAATAAAATACCAGAAAGAACACAATGACAGCTAGAGAGAAATTATGCCTTTTTACCTAATGGCCTGGAGTCTGGATAAAACAGAACCGGTGACTAATAGATGAATAAGTGATTGTAGTTGAGTCAACTTTGACTCATGCAGACCTCAGATACAGCAGGACAAAGCATTGCTCGTTCCGCTGTCATCCTCACAATCACCAACATACTTCACCAAACATGTCTTCCTCCAGGGATTTATCCCTGCTGATGACGTGTCCAATACAAGTGAGTCAGACAATTTCCTGTTGTGATCCATAATGTTTTCAGTGGCTAATTTGGGAAAGTAGATTGCCAGGACTTTCTTTTTAGTCTGTCTTAGTTTGAGTACAACCAGATGTGTATTTGAATTGTTGTGTTGATGAAGAATATTGAAAATACCATTAACTTCCACAAGAACAAACAAGTCTGTCCTGGAGAAAGTACAGCCTAAATGCTCCTTGGAAGCAAGAATGGTCAGACATCATCTAACCCGCTTTGGTCATGTTGTCAGAAGGGGCCATGCCCTGGAGAAGGATATCATTCATGCTTGGTAAAATAGAGGGTCAGTGAAAAAGGTGAAGACCCTCAACGAGATGGATTGACACAGTGACTGCAACCATGGGCTCAAGCATAACACGGATTGTGAGGAAGGCACAGAACTGAGTGGTGTTTCATTCTGTTGTACATACAGTTGCTGTGAGTTGGAGAAAACTCGATGGCACCTAATAAAAGCAACAGAGGTGCCTAAGAAGAAAGTCCCGGTGAACTACTTTCAAAATATCAATCGTTGAAAACTCTAAGGAGCACACTTGTACTCTGACACACATGGGGTTGCCAGAATTCAGAGTTGACTGGATGGCAACTGTAATAAATAAATAAATAAAACAGAATTTTCCAGTTTTTATTTACAGATCTCAATAATTCATATTCAGCAATTAACATTAATATACAAAATCACAGAAAACAAAACGAAAGTATAGTCAGATGTCTAACACAACAACATTTTAAATACTTTTAAAGTGCTTTTGGACCCAAATGATTTGAAAAAGTATATGTACAAAAAAATTCAAATGAAAATTTTATAACAGTTTTGTTTTTAATTGCCAAAAATTGGAAGCAATCAAGATGTCCTTCAGTAGGTAAATGGCTAAACAATCTGTGGTAGTTTCATAAAATGGAGTATTATTCAGTTATTAAAAGAAATGAGGCATCACTCTATGAAATGATATGGAGGAAACTTAAACACATATTGCTAAGTGAAAGGAAGGAAGCCATTCTGAAAGGGCTCTACATACTTATGATTCCAACTGAACGATATTCTAGAAAAGGCAAAACTACAGAGACAGTGAAAAGACAGGTGGTTTCCTGTGATCCAGGAAGAAGGAAAAGCAAAACGAAACCCATTGCCATCCTGTTGATTGCAACTCATAGTAACCCTATGGGACAGAATTAGTAGAATGGCCCATAATGTTTCCAAATATGTAAATCTTTGTGGAAGCAGATTGTCACATCTTTCTCCCTTGGATTTGGGTTTGATCCAGCAAAGTTTTGGTTAGCAGACAAATGCCTTAACAACTGCGCCACAAAAGCTCCTTCAGGAAAAGTGAGGCAGGGATGAATAGGTGGACCACAGAGCATTTTTAGGTCAATGAACCTATTCTGCAAAATATTGTAACGGTGGACACATAACATTATGCATATCTCAAAGCCCATTGTACAACACAGAATAAACCCTAATGTGAAGTATGGACTTTAATAATCAGGTATCCATATTGTTTCATCAGTTGTAACAAACGTACTAAGCAAATGCAAGATTTTAATAATATGAGACAAGGTACTCAGTGAGGAGAGGGGGATCTATGAGAATTCTCCCACAAGGGCCTGAGAAGAAAAACCTGGCTATCAGCTTCTGAAAGATCACAGCTACGAAGGCCCTATGGAACACAGTTCTACTCTGAAACACACAGCCTTCCATGAGGCAGCATGCACTCATCAGCAACAGTTTTTTTAGTTTGTATTCTCTGCACAATTTTTCTGTAAATCTAAAACTGTTCTAAAAAAAACTTTTTTTAGGAATTTTTTTTAAGGCCTTTGGATCTTTTCAGTCTCTTCGGAGGTCATGTTCTTCAGTCTCCCTTTTCCCCTCAGCACCTTTTGGGTGGTCTCACCATATTCCTCTCACTGTGATTGCCTTACACGTTACTGGGACTAAGGCTGGCAAAGTCCTAGGGATTGCTGTGGGCTGTCCATCAGAGCGTCTCAGTAAATCCACAGCTAGAGAGCTCCTGGTACAAGTCCAAGAGGATAAACAGCTGTTTGTAACTGTCACCCCCTCTCTATTAGACATATAGGATGCAGTTCCCAAACATTTCATTACCTCAAGATTGTAACATAATGTGTTGTAGGTAGAGAAGGTACTTATCACTTGGCAATGGCAATGCATTTGTTATTCAGGGTCTCAGAAACTTGAAAGACAGCAAATCTCTATGATTCCCCAGTGAGAGATAATGAGAGAGAGAAAGTACACAGCAGAGATCGAAATGGCTGCTTTAGCATCCCACGACACTCCCCGAAGCTTAGTGCAAAGAGAGTTAGATTTGGAGTCTAAAGACCTGGGTGTGGGTTTTAATTCAGACACTGGCATGTTTCAAGCCTCAGATTTATGACCTGCAAGGTTGTACAGTAATGAAGTCTCCTTGTATTCTTGTTCAAAAATCAAATAAGGCAAATAGTTTGTTGGCTGTAGAAAATGTTTTACACTTGTGACATTCTGAGATCAAATTTGTTCAGCTTATAAAGGGTTTACTCTGAATCATTTCTTCTTGTTAGTTTCTGTCAAGGCAGCTACAAATCATGGAAACCCATGTACAATAGAATGGAACGTTGCCTGGTCCTGTGCCATCTTTATGATCATTGGTTGGTTTGAGTCCATTGTTGCAACTGCTGTGTATTTTGAGTGACTTCCGACCTAGGGGACTCATCTTCCAGCATTATATCAAACAGTGTTCTGTTGTGATCCATAGGGTTTTCACTGGCTAATTTTCAGAAGGCCTTTTTTCCTAGTCTGTCATGGTCTGGAAATTTTGCTGGAACATGTCTACCAGGGGTAACCCTGCTGGTATTTGAAATACGGTGGCAAAGTTTCCTGCATCAAAGCAACACACAAACCACCACAGTATGACAAACCGACAGATGGGTGGTGGAAATGCTCTGTAGCAATTCTCCATTTCTATACCTCCCGTGTCATGACTGTTCTGTCTTTTACACATAAGCATCCTCCGGCTGCTTATGTGAGTTGCAATCACCACTGATGTCACAACACTATTTAAGCAAGGATTTTTCAGGTCAGAAGGAGAGGCCAACGTGCATACCACATTAATCAAGTCCCTGTGAAGCAACTCATAGACTGATATCCTATTGTTTTAAACTCTGCACTTACATAATCACATAAGATGCAGTGAGATTGGTTTTTTTTTTTTTTTTTCTGTCATATATATTTTTCTATACAAAACAAGCTATAGTTGCTCAGTAATGTTGGTGCCATTTTATGCTCTGTAAAGAAATTTCTTGATTTTTTGCTTAAATAAATTTGTCTTTGATATTGTTATTGTGTGTTGTCAAGTTGATTCCAACTCATCATGACCCATGCGACCAAGTAGAACTGCCTCATAGGGTTTCCTGGGCTGTAGTTTTTGGGAGCAGATTGCCAGGTCTTTTCCATGGAACCGCTTGTGGATTTGAACAGTGGACCCTTTGGTTAGTAGCCAAGCAGTTAATCATTGTGCCACTAGAGCTCCTTTTGGAAACTGATAATGTGGCTATCAAATCCTTCATACTCTCCACCTTTAAAATAAAATTAAAATAACCTTTAAGCCTATTTATTGGATCCTTACCTCTGACATATTAAAAAACCATTAGCAATTTGAAAGGTGGGAGTATACAGGTGGTACTAAATATCACATATGGGAAATATCTGAGGTTCCAGGGGCTTGATACACTGCCTGTCAATCACTTCAACTGAAATGGTACTTGTGTACACACTGGCACTCTGAACATGAGGTGAAATTCTCCTAAAGGGAATATTGTAGAGGTAGCATTTGAGCGACACTTGACTGCTAACCAGAAGCCTGGTGATTCAAACCCACTAGCCACTCCTCGGAAGGAAGGTTGGGCAATCTACTTCCATAGTGACACTGCCTTGGAAACCCAAGGAGGGGTCGCATGAGTCAGGTCTGACTCGACAGCACATAACAGCAACAGTAGCATTGAGTGTGGAGGCAGAACCTTAAACAATGATTATTAGAAGGATTAACTTCTTTATTAACTAGAATTGCCCCTTAACATTGGAAATTATCTTGAATTTTGAGGTGATTTTTGTGGAAAAATAAAATATGACATCCAAGCGAGTCCTCAATTCCTTCAATTCCTTGAGGCACCTGAATTAGTCAAAATTCTATAAAATATATGCATTTCTGTGAACACAGACAGGACAGTGTT
>NW_006921665.1:1595335-1599232 GCF_000298275.1 Orycteropus afer afer | reverse complement strand
ATAGCAACCCTGTATACAACAGAACTAAACACTGCCCAGTCCTGCACCGTCCTCATCATCACTGCTATGTTTGAGACCATTGCTGTAGCCTCTGTGTCAGTCTATCTCGGTAAGGGTTTTCCTCTTTTTCACTGGCCCTCTCCTTTACCAACCATGATATCCTTCTCCAGGGACTGGCTGCTCCTAATAACATGTGCAAAGTACATGAGATGAAGTCTTCCTATCCTTGCTTCTATGGAGCTTTATGGCTGTACTTCCAAGACAGATTTGTTCATCCTTCTAGCAGCCCATTGTTGTTGCTGTTGTTAGGTGCCACCTGGCCAGCTCCAACTCATAGTGATCCTATGAACAACAGAAGGAAACACTGCCAGGTCCTGTGCCAGCCTCACAATTCTTTCTATACCTAAGCCCATCATTGCGGCCACTGTGTCAATCCATCTCGTTGAGGGCCTTCCCCTCTTTCATTGACCCTTCACTTTAGCAAACATGATATACTTCTCCAGGGAATAGTCTCTTCTGACAACATGACCAAAGTAGGTAGATGATGTGTGGCCATTCTCACTTCCAAGGAGCATTCTGGCTGCACTTCTTCCAGGACAGATCTGTTAGTTCTTCTGGCAGTGCACAGTACTTTCAGTATTCTTCACCAGCATCAGAACTCAAAAGCATCAACTCTTCTTTGGTCTTCCTTATTCATTGTCCAGCTTTTACATGCATATGAGGCAATTGAGAATATCATGGATTGGGTCAGACACACCTTAGTCTTCAGAGACATCTTTATTCTTCAGCACTTGAAAGAGGTCTTTTGCAGCAGATTTGCCCAGTGCAGTACGTTATCTGATTTCTTGACTGCTGCTTCCATTGATGTTGATTGTGGAATCAAGATATATGAAATCTTTGACTACTTCAATCTTTTCTCCATTTATTGTGATGTTGCTTATTGGTCCAGTTGTAAAGATTTTCATTTCCTTTATGTTGAGGTGTAATTCATTCTGATATATTCAAAACTCTTTGCCAACATCACAAATCAAAGACATCAATTATTTTTTAATCTTCCTTATTCATTGTTCAGCTTTCACATGCATACAAGGTGATATGGCTTGGGTCAGGTGTTGATCAATACTGAAGGCTGTAGTCTCTGATCTTCATCAATAAGTGCTTCTGGTCTTCACTCTCAGCAAGTAAAGTGGTATCATCTGCATATTGCAGGCTATTGATTCATCTTCCTCCAATCCTGATGCAGTATTCTTCTTCATATAGTCCAGCTTCTTGGATTATTTGCACAGAATACATATTAGATAAGGTTGGTGACAGGATATAACCCTGATGCACACCTTTCCTGACTTTAAACTACATAGTATCCCCTCTTTCTGTTTGAACAACTGCCTCTTGTTCTATGTATAGGTCCCTCATGAATACAACTAAGTGTTCTGGAATTCCCATTCTTTGGAATGTTATCCATAATTTTTTATCATCCACCTGTCAAATGTATTTACATAGTCAATGAAATACAGGTAAACATCTTTCTAATATTCTGTGCTTTCAGCCAAGATTCATCTGATATCACCAATGATTTCCCTCATTCTACATCCTCTTCTGAATCCAGTTTGGATTTCTGGCAGTTCCCTGTTGATGTATTGCTGCAACTGTTTTGAATTTTTTTCAACAAAATTGTACTTGCATGTGAAATTAATGATAAACCACTGCTATCAAGTCAATTCTGACTCGTAGATTCCCTATAGGACAGAGTAGAATTGCCCCATAGGGTTTCCAATTCTGTAAATATTTATAGAAACAGACTACCTCACATTTCTCCCACTGGGTTTGAACTGCTGACCTTTTGGTTAGTGACTAAATGCCTTAATGACTGTGCCAGCAGAGTTCCTCAATATTGATAATATCACCCAATAATTTCCACATTCTGTTGGATCACCTTTCTTTGGAATAGGCACAAATATGGATCTCTTCCAGATGGCTAGCCAGGTAGCTATTTTCCAAATTCCTTGGCACAGATGAGCAAAGACTTTCAGTGTGGCATGTGTTTGTTGAAACACTTGTATTGGTATTCCATCAATTCCTGGATCCTAGCTGTATGCCATTGCCTTCAGGGGAGCTTTGAGGTCTTCATTCAGTGCCATGAGTTCTTTATCACATGCTGCCTCCTGAAATGGCTGAGCATCAACCAATTCTTTTTGGTACAGTGACTCTGTGTATTCTTTCTATCTTCTTTTGACACTTCTTATATTGTTCAATATTTTGTGCTTAGAATCCTTCAATATTGCAACTCAAAGTTTGAATTTTCTCTTCAGTTTCTTCAACTTGAGAAATGACAAGCATGTTCTTCCCTTTTGGCTTTCTAACTCCAGGTCTTATATATATATATATATACACACACACATACATAGATATATATGTATATGTATGTGTATGTGTATGTGTGTGTGTGTGTGTGTATATATATATATATATATATATATATATATATATATATATATATATATATAATACTGTACTTTGTCTTCTTGAGCCACCCTTTGAAATGTTCTGTTCAGTTCTTTTACTTCATCATTTTTTTATTCACTTTAGCTACTCTGTCTTCAAGAGTAAGACTCAGAGTCTCTTCTGACATCCATTAGGAACTTTTTTGTTTCTTTCCTGTCTTTGAAATAACCTTCTGCTTTCTTCATGTATGGTGTCCTTGATGCCATCCCACAACTTATCTGATCTTTGGTAATTAGTGTTTAGTCCCTCAAATATATTCTTGAGATGGCCTCTAAATTCAGATGGGATATACCCAAGGTTGTATTTTTGCTCTCCTGGACTTGTTTTAGTTTTCTTCAGCTTCAACTTGAACTTACATATAAGCAGTTGATGATCTGTTCCACACTTGGCCCCTGGCCTTGTTCTGACTGATAATATTGAGATTCTCCATTGTCTCTTTTCACAGATGTAGTCAATTTGATTCCTGTTTATTCATTCTCGTGAGGTCTGTGTGTATAGTCATTGTTTATGTCGTTAAATAAAAGTATGTGCAATGAATCAGTCATTGGTCTTGCAGAGTTCTATTATGTGACCTCCAGCTTCGTTTATATCACCTAGGCCATATTTTCCAACTAATAATCTTCTTTATTTACTACTTTCACATTCCAATCAACAGTAATTGTCAACACATCTTGATTGCATGTCTGATCAATTTCGGACTGCAGAAGTTGGTAAAAATCTTCAATTTCTTCATCTTTAGCATTAGTGGTTGGTGCATAAGTTCGAATAGTAGTAGTATTAGTAGGTCGTCCCAGTAGGCTTATGGCTACTATCCAATCACTAACAGTGTTGAAATTCAGGAAAGATCTTAAAAAGTATCTGGGTGGCACAGACAGTCTGCACTAAGCTAGTAACTCAAAGGTGGCCTGCTCAAACCCACTCAGCAGCACCATAGAAGACCCGGGGCTGGCAAGCGGATTCTGTGAAGATGACAGCCAGCCTGACTCTGAAACTTATCAAGTCTCCCTAAATTAATTCATAAACAAATAAATGCTTCAGGAGAGATCTTGAAATGATCTTTTAGAAGATGAATGTGATGCCATTCCTTTTCAACTATCCTTGATGACACCTTGAATCTGGACTTCCATCTTCTGGAACGGTGACACAATAGCTTTCTGTTGAATTAAGCTATCAGTGCATGGTATTTTCTAACAGCATCCGTAGGGAACTAATACACCTATTTCCATAGACGATCTGCCAGAACCATTTCAACCCATCAAGTCAGAAATACTCATTGTAAAGCAGATCCTTGAGTGGCATTTAGAAGAAGAAGTCAATAACCTACATTTCAAACAGTTTATAAACATGTTTTTCATTTGGTACACAGTTAATACATGTATAGAGTTATAAACAATT
>NW_006921665.1:1580645-1594732 GCF_000298275.1 Orycteropus afer afer | reverse complement strand
GGAAGGAAGATGGGGCAGTCTGCTTTCATAAAGATTTATAGCCTTAGAAGCCAATGGGGGTTCATTCTGTTCATACATGTTTATAAAATTGAGTCCAGAATTTATGTGCAACCAATCTGTTCAATACATAGTGCAGAAATTTCCAGAAGCACCATTAAAGGTTAGATTTCTTTTTCTAGTTAATATGTCTAGCATTGTGCATGAAAGTTTTTCATTGTTCCTTTTATTTAAATCAATTCTTATTGATGTGTCTGCTGTGCCCATCACAAGACTGCTGGGCCAGTTAATGAGACGTAGGCAGTTAGGTAATTCCAATGGGACAATCTAAGATCCAGTTTTCCCTGCATGGCCAGTTCCACTGTTTTACACAAACATTTTAAGAAATACTAATCTTTGAAGCAGATAGATCTTGTAGAAAGAGTTTTGTATTGGAACAAATTAGCCCTCTAGGATTCTGGCTCAATTGCTCATGTTAGAGCAAGGATTCAAGTGGAATCCATCCTCCAGTGGAGTGAAACCCAGTACTTTACAAAGTGCAGTCCAAAGACAGTGGTCATATTTTCTATTTTCATTTAGGATTTTACTCCTTAATAATGGTAATCACCATTTATTGTATTATTAGCATGCACTAGGTCACTTTCCATCCAATATTGCTGTGAAGAGAAAAATTAATAAGACATTTTACTTTGATTTTAAGTATTCCCCTTTCCCCAGGAACCCAAATATTAACCATAGAAAGCCTGACCCAAACTGCAAAAACCTGTCAGAAACTGCTCTACAGCAATGCAAATTTGTTTTATCTTGTTAGAAAAGGACAGTCATCAAATGAATCAAAAACCAAACCCACTGCCATTGAGTCCATTCCCAGGCACAGCAACCCCCAAGGGTTTCCAAGGCTGTAAATCCTCACAGAAGGAAATTGCCTCATCTTCCTCCAATGGAGCAACTAGCTGGTGGCTTTGAACCTCTAACCTTCTGGTTGGCAAACAAATGCCTTACCCACTGCACCGTCAGAGGTCTTTCAGTCATCAAACCACTGCTTCCTAATTTAAATCTCAAAAAGCCTCATGGCTGCAGGTGGGTGGGTGCAGGGCCAAATTATGAGCTGCCAGGCCAGAAGTAACCTGGTATCAGTTGATCTCAGTAGAAGGGGAAGGTAGAGTTCTATCAAACATGTGAAGATTAGCCAATAGTTGATCTTTGTTTCTCCCTCCTTTTCTCTTTATAAGCCTAATTATACCTAGCCTTCTTTGAGCCATTTGTATTTTCTGGAATCAAAATAGTCTCCTTGTATACATGAAGAATAACTCTCAGAATGCACCTTGTGTTCAAATTCCAGTGAGTTTTGATTATTTTTAACCTCGGTAATTTTCCAATAACCCTGTAAGGTCAGACTGAGGGTATGAAATGATTTATGAGGTCACATAGATAGGAAGGCATAGATCGTTCCAAATTCTACACTTTCCAGGAAAATGTCCAGCCCCCATATGCTAATATCTCTGTTACAAATTGGTTTTTATAGAGCAAGGAGTTTTCTCTTTTAGGTACTTCTGTTGCTGTAGGAGAATACTAATGAAGCAGTGGTTAAGTGCTCAGCTGCTAATTAAAAGGTTGGCTATTTGAGCCTATCAGCCATTCCATGGCAGAAAGATATGGCAGTCTGCTTTCATAAAGATTACAGCCTTGGAAACCCTATGGGGCAGTCTAACCTGCCTTATAGGGTCACAATGAGTTGGAATAGACTCCATGGCATGGGCTTGTTTCATTTGTTTCTTTTAATCACTCCCTCTAAAAGACCATATTCTCTCAGTCCCAATACCCACTAGTATTAAATCACAAATACGGAAGCAGTGGTGGTTCAGTGATAGAATTCTTGTCTTCTCACATGGGAGACCCTGGTTCAAGTTTCAGCCAATGTACCGCATGAGGCACCCCACCCATCTGTCAATGGAGGCTTGTGTGTGGTTATGATGCTGAACAGGTCTCAACAGAGCATCCAGACTAAAAGCAAAAGTAAAGCCTGGTGATCTACTTCAGAAAATCAGTCACTGAAAACCCAACATTCCAATCCACAAAGAATCATGGGGATGGCACCAGACTGGGCAGCGTTCTACTATGTTGGCTTGGGGTGTCCATGAGTTCAGAGCAGTGGCATCACTAGGGGTGTGTGGGGAGTGCAGACCATACCAGATGACACTGTCAGAAAGGGTGACACCAAGATGACTGTCTATGACATTTTTGTGTAGTGTTTATGAAAATATCCCTGTAGTTATAACAACAACAAAAAAAAAATTTCATAAGCTCAGCTTACATGTATCATTATAACAATAAGGCTCAAACTCTATGGTAATTCACTTTTTGAATCTTCCAATATGCTTTATCACAGCTGTCATTATTATCCAATTACAACGATGCTTTGAATCACAGGGTTTCATCTGCATATTCTACAGGCTGTTGTTTTTGATGCTGCTGGTGTTTTTATATCCAATAAATTTTTCCAAATTTTCTGGTGTTTTAGCTACAATAATGTGGTGCTTAGTAGTTGTGAACCTATATCAATAACGTTTTTGAGAATAAAGCAGTAATTAAAAGAAAAGGAGAAAAATCAAAAAAGTCTTCCACTCATTTATTTATAATACTGTAGCTAATACTGTTGTAATTCAATGTAGAAAATGTTCTGGTTACCTAATCCTGCTCTGACAGGAATATACGACAAATGAGATGGCCTTAACCAACAGGAGTTTATTCTTACAATTTGGAGGCTTTAAGTCCTAGTTCAAAGTGCCAGGCTCTAGGGACTGGGTGGAAGCCCTTCAGTCTTGGGCTTCAGCTCTGCCTCCTGGTCCTGGCCCACTGAAGCTAGAGGCATTTCTTCACTCAGACAGCTGCTGGCTGATGAGACTGACAATCCCAAGATTGACAAGTAAAAAGCACAGCCACGATATTACCAAACCACATGGCAGGCCATTAATTCAAGTCTACTGAAAATCCCAAGGTTGGCAGACCATGGCAGGCAGCTGAACGACAACTTGGTTACATGCAGGGTTCAAGCATTCCATTAGCTAGATGCTGTTCTCCAAGGCTTCTCCTTATATACAGGAAGCAGATCACATCCCTAAGGCAGCTACTCAACTGCTCACAGTAGATTCCACCATGGAGTTGATTACCAGTCTCATCATGGGGAATACTACATCCAGCTGCCCATCCACTCAACCAGGCCTAGCCAAGTTGACACACAAACTTAACTATCACAGAAAGATTTTACAAAACAATGTTGTTGTGAGTATTCATATAATCTAAAAAAAATATTACATTAAGGCAATTTACAACTATTTTTATCACATATTATTCTATGCTTAAAATTCATAATATATATTATTAAAGATTCTATATGTTCTGGGACAGGAGGAGGTCCATGGTGGGAGGGTGACATTATGAGTTATTGCACTGGGTGACACTAACCCTACTGATGCTGGTCAGGGGCTAGCTCAACAGCAACTAATAACATTAAGTCATACAGAGCACAGTTATCTATAAAGCATATGTGCTATTAATGGGAAAATGAGAAAAATGGTCATAGGTTTTTGAGCATTTTACTCAGAAAACACTAGAGATCTGAGTACTTTCTGAAATATTTATTATAAAGATCTGTGGTTTATAAGATAACCAATAGGAAGAGTTTTAAAATGATAATGCACAGTATTAGGCCGGCCAAATAATTGTTTTGTATTTTTCCTTGTCAGTTACTGAGATCAGATATCTTTACCTTCAAAATAGAAAAGGAAGCTCCACACAGACAAAGTCTTGGACTTCAAAAGGGTCACTGTGGTGCAGTTAATTACTTAATATGGCCTTCTAGCCATAGACTTTGTGACTCCCAATGATGAATGGATGGGACTATACCAATGTAAGGTTTTGTGGCCCACCAAGGGGATTGGATAGCTTGTTAATAATGTAAATAAATTGCATGGCACCCTTGGGTGGTGGGACTATGCAAATCAATTGTAAGAAAACTTAAAGTGGGTTCCTAATAAAGCTTGTCAGATTTGCCACCCTCCTAGGCTAAAAATGAGCCATCCCAGAGGTGGAAAGTGGGAATCTCAGCATCCACAAAGAAGAGCCAGGAATGGAGCATGTCCTTTGGACCCAAGATCCCTGTGTTGAACTTCCTCAATCCAGGAGACAGAGAGCTATGACAGTAGAGGTGGCAAGAAGCACTGGCAGAGAAACAGTGGCAGCAGAGGCGACAGAACCAAGAGCCTGGAAGAGACAGTGATGGGCTTCCTGGCTTGTGGATCTAGAAAGTCAAATGCCTCTGGGCAAGAAGTTTGCTGGCAGAATGGGATGCTTTTCTGGGCATTTAACCATGGAGCTAAACTTGATGACCCACAGAACGAGAAAACTGAGTGCTTTCAGGCCAAGGCTTACTGGAGGAGTGGGGTGCCTCTGGCCATTTTTCAGCAGAGCCAAAATAGCTTTGTAACACTTGCGTGGCCAGGCCTACAGGTCAAAAGTCAGAGAAAGACCAGCCTTCGGGCACAGTTGAGGGGAGGCTGTTTTTACTGAAGAACTGAATCCTGAGCATTTCTGATGGTTAATGGTAACCTGCTTCCCTAATAAACTCCATAAACTGAGTATTGTGAGTTCTGTGTAGTCATTGCAATGAATGATCAAACCCAGTAGAGAAGTAGAGAGTGCCTTGGGAAGGATGGTTGTGTCAGAACTGGTAAAAAAGATTGGAGGATGGCAGCATGTCTGACCTCCACCTCAAGGGAATCAGGCTTTGGCTGTTGATGTTCATCTTAATGCTTCTCCCATCTTGTGAAGTTTGAGAAGGTCAGAAAACCCCAGGTGGTTTTTACAGACATCCAGTCCACCTACCACAGAGGCCATGCCTGACTCACCCCATGACCCCCATGCTGCAACACAATCTAGAGGGAATATTTGTAATTTATTCCAAAACCAAACATTCATAACACTTGATGTGGTAGTTAAGGTTGTGTGTCAACTTGGCTGGGCTTGGTTTTGAGTGGCTGGGCAGCTGAATGTAGTATTTCCCATGATGAGACTGGTAATCAACTCCATGGCAGAGTCTGCTGCAAGCAGCTGAGTAGCTGCTTTAGGGATGTGGTCTGCTTCCAGTATATAAGGAGAAGCTTTAAGAATGGTCTGCACCTTTTGGCATGCTTGAATCCTACACGTAGCCGAGTTGTTGTTCAACAGCCTGTCATGTTGTCTGCCAATCATGGGAATCTTACTGAACTTGAATCAATGGCCTACCATCTAGTTTGATAGTATTGGGACTGTGCCTTTTTACTTGTCAACCTTGGGTTTGTCAGCCTCAGCAGCCAGCAGCTGCCTGAGTAAAGAAAGCCTCCAGCTTCAGTGGGCCAGGAACAAGTGGCAGAGCTAAAGCCCAAGGTCAAGGGGCTTTCCACCCAGCCCCTAGAAACTTCTACTTTGAACTCAGACTTTTATCCCCTGAAACTGTAAGAGAATGAACTCCTGTTTGTTAAAGCCACTCATTTGTGGTATTTTCTATTAGAGTGGCACACACTAACCAAAACACCTGGTTTTAACATTTCTCAGGAGCAGAGTATGGATTTATTACATCTATTTTCTGCATCTCTTCTTTGTAGTTATGTAATTCTAAATAAATAATAATATGCACCATTTTACCTCCTCTACCCCAGCCATGGGTGGCACAAATGGTTAAGGGCTGGACTGCTAACCAAAAATTGGCAGTTCAAATTCACCCCGAGGTGACTCAGGAAACAGGCCTGGTCATCTGCTTCTGGAAGCCTTGAAAACCCTATGGAGCAGTTCCACTCTGAATGCCAAGTTCTTGTCAACAACAACAACCCATATGTGAGAAAAAAACATTCTGTAGAAATGAGGCAGCAAGAAAAAGTATCATTAGAATGATTCCTGTCTTTCTGAAGCAAAAATAAAAGTCTTAAAGGATTTTATTATTACTTGAAAGCCAGAAGCTGACCAAGTTTAAGTTTTTAACTTTGTGCCTCAGATAAGAAGTTTCTTAGCATTTTTCATGTGGAATCAGCCATAATCCTGCCCTCACTGGCATTCAAGCTACATGAGCAAGAACTCATTGGGTCTGTTAATTGCTATATCCCTAGCACTGAGAGCGGGAGCTCTGGTAGCATAGTGGCTAAGGCACTTGACTGCTAACCAGAAGGCTGGCGGTTCAAACCCACCAGCCATTCCTCGGAAGGAAGATGGGGCAATCTACTTCTGTAGTGATACTGCCTTGGAAACCCAAGAGGGGTCACTATGAGTCGGGTCCACCTTGATGGCACATAACAACAACAACAGCACTGAGAGCATAGAAGACATTCAAAAAATATCTGCTGATAGAATGAGCCCACTTCTGTGCAGGAGCTTGAGACTAGAGGATGGCCCATGCAGATGCACTCCTTGATCTACCCCCAAAAAGCAAGGGACAGAGTGAGAGAGAAAGGAGAATAATGGCAAGAAACAAAACATTTGAGTTAAGAATTCAAAAGCCATGAGTTCAGACAGTGTTGCTCTTGTTAGTTGCTATCGAGTCAGCTCCAACTCAGGGCAACCCGATGTACAACAGAACAAAATGTTGCCCAGTCCTATGCTATTTTCATGATCGCTGATATGTTGGAGTCCATTGTTGTGGTCACTATGTATTTTGAGTACTTTCCAATCTAGAAGACTCATCTTCTAGCACTGCATCAAACAATATTCCGCTGTGATCCATTGGGTTTTCATTGGTTAATTTGAAAATAGATTGCAAGGCCTTTCTTCCTAGTCTGCCTTAGTCTGGAAGCTCTGCTGAAACCTGTCCATCATAGGTGACCCTACTGGTATCTGAAATACTGGTGGCATAGCTTCTAGCATAGTAGCAACACACAAGCCACTCAAACTGACAGATGGAGTCAGACATTAGATTAAATATAAAACTACAAAATTATCACCTTTGGGAAAGTAAAAAGCATTTAGCCAAACAATTTATGTTTACAGTATTCACAAGGTTTTGTTTCATATGCATAGACATCCCCTCACAAAGGTAAAACTTCTTCCAGGGTAAAGTGAGCAGACTGCTCACTACAAAGATCAAAGCAAGGGAAGTAAAGCAAGGCCTTCTTTTTCCATGTATAACTCCTGCCAGCTTCCCCACCTTGTCCACAGGAATCACTTTGTGTATTCCCACAGAATGTCTCACCAAGTGCCATCAATGTCATTGAATCAATGGGAACCCTCAGCCCATGATCAGCAAATGGCCCTGCTGAGGCTGTGGAGCAGTGGTTCCGTGGGAATCCCAACAGAATTCCTCCATGAGGCCAACACCTTTGTTTTCAACTTTGATCTCTAGGGCTGACTTCCCTTCTAATAGGATGGGTTCACCAGTTCTTTTCCTCCTAATGTTTGTTATGCATTGAATTGCATCACCCAAAAAGATATGTTGAAGTCCTAATGCCCAGTACCTATGAATGTGACCTTGTTTGTAAATATGGTTATTAAAGATGTTAAGTTAGTATGAGGTCATAGTGGAGTAGGGTTGGTCCTAATCCAATGTGACTGATGTCATTAAAAACAGAGAAACAGAGGAAGGACAGTCATATGAAGAAGTGAGTATGAGCCATGGAACACATGGGGCTACCAGAAACTGGGAGAGACAAGAAAGGATCTTACCCTAGAGCTGTAGGACAGAGGATAACCCTGCCAATACCTTCATTGGGACTTCTAGCCTCCAGAACTGGGAAAGAATAAACATTTGTGCTTGTTAAGTCATCCAGTTGTGGTGTTTTGTAATTTCATCCCTAGGCAACTCCTAGAAGGCCAAAAGCATGAGGATTTGGAACCTTCCCACAGGCCACCCCATCTCAAGTGGGGTTTTAGTACCATATGCAGAAAGTACCAGTTCGGCATCATTCCCAAGAGTTGACCTTATACCTCCCACAGGATAGGCATGGAGAGTTGTCCTAAGGATAAAAATCCATCCTTTGAGATCAAAACAGGGTCCAAAAGACCAACTGGCTCAGATTAGGATAGCAGAACTTAGAGTGCCAAGGGCAACTTGCTACACCTATAAATAATTTTGTTTTTAAGGGGAAGTATTTCAAATGGCTCTTTAAAAATGTGAACCTGCATTACTAAAATTTACAGATTCCTATTTCCAGGGAAGACTTCATAAATAAATAAATAAAAAGGTTCTGACCTCTTAGTCCCTACCCAGGACACATTCCTACATGACACACATTCATAAATACACAGAACAAGGCAGCTGTGGTTAGCTGTATTGTTCCTTAGTTAAACAAATGTGGTTTTTGTTCGGGTCCTTTTTTAAAAAAATAAAACAACATATTTTTTAGCATATCTTCAATTTTTTAAATATAATCTCCCATTCCTTTCATTCGAATGATTTGGAAATATTTTCATAACGATCTACTTCATTCAATAGGGTTGAGAAAAAGGAATGGGAACTGGAACAAACTTTTCATGGAATAGAGTTCTGACTCTGATGATTTTATGAGTCCTGGTTTCACTTATAAGGAGCTCTAGTGGCATAGTGGATAAGGAACTTGGCTGCTAATCAGGTCAGTGGTTCAAACCCACCAACTACTCCATGGAAGGGAGATGTTTGTGTTGTTGTTGTTTGCCGTCGAGTCAAACCCGACTCATAGCGACCCCTCCTTGGGTTTCCGAGGCAGTATCACCACGGAAGTAGGATTGCCCAACCTTCCTTCCGAGGAGTGGCTGGTGGGTTTGAACCGCCAGCCGTCTGGTTAGCAGGCAAGTGTCTTAGCCACTATGCTATCAGAGATGGAGTAATCTATTTCCATAGAGATTTACAGCCTCAGAAACCCAGTGGAGGTGGGTATGAGTTAGAATCAACTCGAAGACAGTGAGTTTGTTTTTTGTTTGTTTGTTTGTTTCATTTATATAATTTAACCCCTATTCTCCTGGACTTTTGTTGAAGCCCTGAGAGATGTTGAATGAGCCCAGATACAGAAGGGCTTGTTAGAATTTAGATAATCCATCTCCCTCCCATCTCTAGCAGTTATACCTCTATCAGTTTACAAGGACCAACTAACTGTAGGGATCTGTGACACTTTACTCTTGTTGTTATTCCTGACATTGAGTTGGTCTCCAATTGATGGCAACCCTGTGAACAGAAGGAAATGTGGCCCAAACCTGTGCCATCCCCATCATGGGCCACAGGATTGGAGCACTGTGATCCATACTCACAATGCAGATAGTCTCAAAATATCCCTCAAGTCAAATGCTATTTTCACTGTATTGTCTATGTTGAGACACTTTATTTGTTTACATTCTGATTTTCAAATATTTAAACATGTGGGTAAGTATATCTGGTACATGAGGACAGTGTAAATATTTTGTCTAAAAGAACTCAGCGTATGTAAATTTTCATTTTTCTTATCAAGACCTCAACTCCCTTTTCTGCTTCTGAAGATATAGCGATTGGGGTGTTAATCAGCTTTAAACATTTAATGACTGAGTGCCGTGTTTCGCCACAGGGTGGTCCCTCACAGAGCTGGAACCGATACAATGCAGCATCTTTAAAACCATGCGCAAATAACAGATTGGCTATAGCAAAATACTTTTCAACAGCATCAATAAAACCTCTCCAGCAGGCTCGGTGAGCCAGTGGCCAGAGAATCCCCAGAGGCCCTCCACACAGGATACTCATCTTGTTACAGAATTCCTCAATGCCTTTTTGCTGTCTCCCTAATGACCAGTTAAATGGGCTCCCTTGAGGATGCTTGAGTCAGCGCCAGCTCAAAAACTGCTGAGGAAACATCCTCTTTTACTGGAAATGATTTCCATCAAGCTGCTGTGTGCCATATTTAGACGAACGACTCAGTAAGACCAACAGAAGGGACTAAGTTCGCAGGGCAGCAGCCCCTGTTCTGTGAGAAAAAACTTGCTTTTGTCTGGCCTGAGTGACCGCAGGGGGTGGAGTGGGTGAGTCTGTGGTGGCCTGCCTGAGGACAGAATCACTCCATTCTATCTGGGGAGACAGGCCTCTCTTCTGCAGAGGCAGCTGCCTCTGCTCATACTGGTTGTCCCTTGTCCACCAACCAGAAAGCTTAACAAGGGATGGCCCATTCAAGTCTAGCCAGCCCACGTCTGCCTGGCTGTGAAAAATCAAATCCCAGACACTTTGATTGCCTGAGCTCAACAGGCGGATAGCAGGCAAATGCATCTCCCCACTGTCATAGTTTCCTAGTGTTATAGTAACAAAAAATACCACAAGTGGGTGGCTTTAAAGAGCAGGAATTTATTTTCTCACACTTCTAGGGGCTAAAAGTCCAGATTAAGGTCTTGGCCATCCCATCTTGATTCCTCTCACAGGCCTCTCTCTTAGTTCCTGGTTGTTTTCTAGCAATCCTCAGCATTCTTTTGCTTGTACACAGGTCCTCCGATGGTGTCTGTCTTTCCCCCTGCATAGATGCCTATTGTGCTCTTTTTATAAGACATTACTCAGAAGACATGAGGTTTAGGACTTAACCGTATTCAGGTGTGATTTCATAAATATAACAAAAGACAATCTCTATTTCTAAGCAGGGTCCTATTTAAAGACACAGGACCTTGAATTTTCATATTTCTTTTTGGGGGACACAACTCATCCTTAACAGTCCCCATCTAAAATTAAATCACATAAAAATGATAATTAAAATGTTTTGAGTCCTAGAATAAAATTCTGTTAAAAAGTGGAGACATTGAATCACATCACATTAAAATTTATCTGTACATGTTCCCACACATATAATTTACAGAAATTATTGTCATTATATACATACTAGATTTTAAGTTACAGATTTTAAGGCACAGTCTTTCTTACCACAATTTTTCCCCATGAGCCCACTTGCCCATATTGACATCTTAACAGCATAGCTTGCATATAATATGCATATACCAAAACCAGACTCACTGCCATGGAGTAGTTCTGACTCATAGAGACCCCTCCTTGGGTTTCTGAGGCAGTATCTCTACGGAAGTAGATTGCCCAATCTTCCTTCCAAGGAGTGGCTGGTGGGTTTATATGCATATGGATATATCATTTTTACCATTGTTTATTTTATACAAAAATGCAAACATACACTAAATACTTCTCTATATTTAGCTATTTCTCTCTCAATAAAAACTAGAGGAAATTCCTCTAAGTTAACCCATATGACTCTGACTGATTCTTTTTAAGCACTATATAACAGTGAAGGTGCTCTGATGGTTCTGTGGTGAAAGCATTGGGGTGGTAACAGAAAGGTCAGTGGTTTGAATCCACCATCTGCCCAGTGGGAGAAAGATGAGACAGGCTGCTTCCATAAAAATTTACAGCTTTGGAAACCCTATGGGGCAGTTCTAGTCTGTCCTATAGAGTCACTATGAGTTAGAATCAACACAATTGAAGGTTTATTTAATTATTTTATTTTACTATAACAGGGTGTGGAAATCTTAAAACTTCTTTCAACCATTCCCCGATAGGCAAAATTTCTTGAAACTCTTTCCTGCTCTATTTCTATGACTCTCCATTGGAAATTGGAAAAAAGAATGCTTACCTAAGTCTCAAATATATTTTCTTTTAAAAAACAAATAAGAAAAGCTCTCTCTTGAAATCAACACAAGCTTATCTTAAATTCAGTGCTAAGGGCAATGCCTGGCATACTCAAGCAATGTTTGGTAAAAAGATCAGCATGTTAATCAAACATAACACCCTCCACCTCCTGCAGGAGCACAGCTCCACAATTTGACCAGGTTGTTGCATGAGGCCTGCGTCTCTGAGGGGTACACAGGAGCTCTTTCTAAGGTGAGCAAGGGAAGAGTCAAGGTGGCTAGTAGCTAAGAGGGCAGCTTCCCTACTATTTAAGCTTGTTTGTTATACAAACATCCTTTAAAAACATGTAAAAAGTTGAATTGGCAGAGTTCTGTGCTAGATATATTTACAGCAACAACAAAAACAACAGCTGCTGAGGTTGCTTATATACAACTAAATAGCTCACGGAATTTGGTTTCTTGGTTTAGAGGTTTAGGGTTATAGTTTTATGGAACATCCCAGTTAATTGGTCTAACCATGTATAGTGCTTCTGTTCATTATGTAGTCTTAAAAGTTTGGAAAGGGTCATCAAAAGAACAACAATTGGTCTCTATTTGTCTGGAGCAACAAAGGAAGAAAGAGAATCAAGAATGAAAACAAACAAAATTCCACTATCATTGAGTAGATTCCAACTCATAGCAGCCCCCTAGGACAGAGTACAACTGCCCTATAGGGTTTCCAAACCTACAAATTTTTGCATAAGCAGATTGCTACAGCTTTCTCCCACAGAGTGGCTGGTGAGTTCAAACCACTGACTTTTTTTGTCAGCAGCTGAGTACTTTAATTTCTGTGCTATGATGGCTCCTCCAACTATTGGTCTCTATTGGTCTTTGTTTGCCTGGAGCAACAGAGAAAGAAGGAGAATCAGGAAATAGTTGAAGAAATGGAATGTGTGGCTGATTGCCTCCATGAACAAATGTTTCCTTTGCCATGAAACCTAAAGAATTGAATAGCACCTGAGCTCTGGTAGTGTAGCGCCTAAGGCACTTAACTGCTAACCAGAAGGCTGGTGGTTCAAACCCACCAGCCACTCCTTGGAAGGAAGATGGGGCAATCTACTTCCGTAGTGATACGGCCTCGGAAATGCAAGGAGGGGTCGCTATGAGTTGGGTCCGACTTGACAGCACACAACAACAACAACATCACTGAACATTTTGATCAAAGATTCTATAGAAGAATCAAAAAGGAAGAAATAAATTCAAAAGAGAGAAAATGCAGGAAAGAATTTCAAAATCTCATGAAACCCAGACTTTCTAGAGCCATGGAGGCTGGATGAACCTTCAAAACAATTGACCTGAGATAATCTTTAAACCTTAAACTGTAAATTCACCCTGAAGTCTTCTTGAAACCAAACACTAGTTTAACCTAACTGGTAAAAAATGTCTGCCTTGAGTGTTGTGCTCTTTTAACAGCTATCTAAAAAAACTCACTGCCATCGAGTCAGATCCAACTCATAGCAACGCCTCCTTGGTTTCTGAAGCAGTATCACTACAGAAGTAGATTGTCCAACCTCTCTTCTGAGGAGTGGCTGGTGGGTTTGAACCACCAGCCTTCTGGTTAGCAGTCAAGTGCCTTAGGCGCTATGCTACCAGTCAAATGCTGTAAGCACTATGCCACCAGAGCTCCTAAGAACTATCTATATGGGATCAAGTTGACAGTAGCAATTCAAAAGATTAGATAAGAAACTTAGGGAGAAGTGAGTTTATGTTAATGAAGAAGGAACAATTTGGAAAAAGAGGGTGAGAATGGTCAATGGTCGCACAACTCAAAGAACGTAATCAATGTCAGTGAATTGTGTATGTAGAAATTGTTGAATTGTTATCTATTCTGCTATGCATATTCTCAACAACAAAAATAAGACATATATATATTAAAAAAAAAAAAAAAAACTCACTGCCATTGACTGGATTCTGATTCATAACAAACCTGTTTGGGTTTCCAAGGAAGTAAATCTTTATGGAAATAGATTGCCCAGTCTTGTTTCCGTGAAGTGGCTTGTAGGTTTGAACCACCAACCTTCTGGTTAGCAGTCAAATGCCTTAGGCACTGAGCCACCAGAGCTCCAATCCTTGCTATATCTGAGCCCATCGTTGCAGCCACTGTGTCAATCCATCTGGTTGAGGGCCTTCCCCTTTTTCATTAACCCTCCACTTTACAAAGCATGATATCCTTCTCCAGGGAATGATTCCTTCTGACAACATGACTAAATTAGGCGAGGTGAAGCTTGGCCATTCTTGCTTCCAACGAGCATTCTGGTTTCACTTCTTTCAGGATACATTTGTTAGTTTTTTCAGAAATCCATGGTACTCTCAGCATTCTTCGCCAACACCACAGCTTGAAAGCATCAACTCTTCCTCGATCTTCTTTATTCATTGTCCAGCTCTCACACACGTAAGAGACTATATATATATTTATATATATACATATATGTATATATATTTTTATATATATACATATATGTGTGTGTATATATATATAT
>NW_006921665.1:1559598-1566072 GCF_000298275.1 Orycteropus afer afer | reverse complement strand
ACATATAGATAGCCCACAGCATACGAAAAAGTGACCAAAGAAATGGGGTTCAGATCTGGTTCCAATGCCATACCCTATTAGTGACACCACAGTGCACAGAGGTACCAGGGTAGAATGAAAAAAATATCATTCCTGGCACATGACTAAGAATTGACAGAGGGTAGAAATTCAGCAATAGGGTTTTAGAGAGCTCTAAGCAAGGAACAGTGTTTAGGGAAGGAGACAGAAAGATACCCTGCCCCTCCACCACCCACAGAGCCTGGCATACCTCCTAAGGATTGTTTCTGATTTTCCAATAGTGATATGCTGCTTTCTATTAAGTTGTTTATTTCCAACATGTCATGAAAAAAATATGATAAGTGGATGGCTTTGGCTATCAGTCTTTTGAGTTCTTGCCACTTGCTAGACACTGTTCAAAGTGCTGGCAGTAACTGATTGCAATGCAAAAAACTACATTTTCAAGGATCTTGCTCATCTTTTTGAGGGAGGACAGAAACAATTGGCTGAAAGGAGTATATTTTCCAGGTACACAGGTGGGGGTTTTGCCAAAGACAGTGTGATATTTATCACTCAGCCTCTCTGTTATGGGATAACTCATGGTGACCCCATGCACAATGGAAAGAAATACTGCCTAGTCCTGTGCCACCCCCATGACCAGTAGTAGATTGGGTCATTGTGATCCACAGCATTTTCAGTGGCTGATTTTTGGAAGTAAATTTCTAGGCCTTTCTTTCATCTCAGTCTGGAATCCATTGAAACCTGCTCAGAATCGCAGCAACATGCAAGCCTCTATTGACAGACAGCAGGTGGCTGTGCATGAGGTGCATTGGCTGGGTATTGAACTCCAGTCTTCTGGATGGAGGGCAAGAATTCTACCATTGAACCACCACCACACCAGTCCTTCCCATGGATAAAATGGTGCCCCTTTCTGCAAATAATATGTTGAATTTATAATCCCTGGTACCTGTGAATGTGACCTTCTTGAGAAATCAAGTCTTTGAGAATATTATAAGTTAAAATAGGACAATATTGTAGCAGGGTGAATCCTAATTCAATATGAGAGCGTTCTTACAAAAGAGGAGAAGAAACATTCAAGGAGAGACACAGAAGGACGAAGGCCATGTGCAGATGGAGGTGTCTAAAACCAAGGACTGCCAAAGATTTCCAATGGTCACCAGAAGCTAGGAGAGAGGCATAGAACAGATTCTCTCACAGAGCCTCCAGAAGGAATTAATATGGCTGACACTGATTTCAGTCTTCCAGACTCAGAACTGTGAGAAAATAAATTTCTGTTGGTTTAAGTCACCCAATTTGTGGTAGGTTTGTTTTACCACCCACAAAAAACTAATACACTCCCTACCACCATCTACCAAAAAAAAAAAAAACTAATTCAAGAAGCTCTTGACTAGATACTCAGGGGTTATATTCACCCACAGGTATGATGAAAATCATGAAACAAATCTTAAAACTGATGATATGAGCAAAACATCATTTTCCTCAGTGAAAGTCTCAGTTCTCGACAGAACAGTAATATAACCACAGCATAACTGTGGTATTTACCTAACATGGTAGACTAATATTGTGACATTTACAGATTGAAGTATTGCAAACATAAGCAACATGATGTTACCATGTTTCTCTCATTTCATAAATACCTACCTACAACCCATCAATGGCCACGTTGGGGCTCCATGCCCTGGTGTCATGTTCTGGTATTATCCATTCATTGCCAGTGCTTCAAAAAGTTGGGTAACTGAATGTTTTAACTTTGGGTTTCCTTTTTCAAAATGCCTTGCTTGTTTTTGATGTTTAAAAAAGAGTAATTAATAGCATCAACTATGATATATTCCTAAACCTAGAACATTTTATCTGAGAACAATGGATTATTTAATGAATGTGCTATTTTTGTACTTTCAGTTAATTAATATGACCTAAGCTAAATGGTAGCATAGTGCCTAAGGCACTTGACTGCTAACCAGGAGGCTGGCGGTTCAAACCCATCAGCCACTCCTCGGAAGGAAGGTTGGGCAATCCTACTTCCGTAGTGATAACTGCCTCGGAAACCCAAGGAGGGGTCGCTATGAGTCGGGGCCGACTCGACGGCAAATAACAACAACAACAACAAGCTAAATATGGGAGCTCTGATAGCATAGTGGCTAGGACACTTGCCTGCTAACCAGATGACTGGCAGTTCAAAGCCACCAGCCACTCCTCAGAAGGAAGGTTGGGCAATCCTACTTCCGTAGTGATAGTGCCTCGGAAACCCAAGGAGGGGTTGCTATGAGTTGGGGCCGACTTGACGGCACATAACAACAAAACAACAACAAGCTAAATATGACTTACTTTTAAATTAGCATATCCTTATAAAATGGACTTAAATTTTCTAATTTTTTTTATGAAGAGAAAAGGGACGGCAAGTGGACTGCACAGCTGACTTTAGACATGACTATGTGGTGTTGCCATTGGGATACAGGGACATTTGCATGTAGAAACATTTTAAGAAACCTCCACCCCATCACTGTTGTGTGCAGGTGAGTCAATTTTGACTCATAGCCATTCCATCACTATCTTCCACCAAAAGATTTTAAGAAAATGAAAACTTAACTTTTGTTTTTCAATTACCAGGTATGTGTGAATTAAAAACTCTGGTGGCATAGTACCTAAGGCATTTGACTGCTAACCAGAAGCCTGGTTGTTCAAACCCACCAGCCACTCCTCAGAAGGAAGACTGGGCAATCTGCTACCACAGAGATACCATCTCAGAAACCCAAGAAGGGGTTGACTATGAGTTGGAACCGACTTGACAGCAATGAGTTTGGTTTGATTTGTGTGTGTGAATTAAATAGCCTCCGCCCACTTGTCCTTTATCCCAATCTCAATTCCCGTTCCCAACTCCAACCACAGTTCCCAACTCAGTTCAGAGTACCATTTTAAAGTCTCACTGCAACAGTGGAGAAGACTGTTGCCTTTACACCTGACTGTGGAAACGGACAGGAAAGATAGTACCATTAATTTCAAGAGCTCCTGTTGAGCAAATTTAGCATTTACCAGATGCCTAGGGAGAAAGTTCACTGTCTCTTCACACAGCCTGACCCCAATATTTGTGGGATCCAGGGCAAGAAGATTGCAGAATTACCTTCCTTCTGATAGTATATCTAACCATTATAAATAAAGTTCACAGATTGTTAAATAAAATATGTCTTCTCCTCCTATCTTGACAACTGCTATCAGAATAAGCAATTGTGTAAAGTTATGGTTATTATATGTCTAAAGGTCAGAAAATCATGTTCTTATTTAATTATCATGCATGTCTGAGAGTTCTGTTGATAGGACAGCACTTTTGGATGAGTGGTAAAATTACATATTACATATTCTAGAAAATTTATATTTTTCTCACTTTTATTTCTAATGGTGCTTATAATCAAAAGTATTATGTAATTTTCATGCTATTTCCTGTAATGTCAGTTGAAACAATATAGTTTTTTAATTATTATTATTATTACTAATTTCAGTTTCAAAGAAAAACTTTGCTCTGTGTAGGCAGTTGTGAATGGAATTATAAATAACAGTTTTAAACTGTCTTTAGAATTGGAAGCAATGCATGAATTTTACACATCAAATGGAGGATATTATATAATATTTTAACTTCATCTTATAGATTGCTATCACATATATTGCTATTTTTTACCATTCTTAAAGCAATAATTAAATAATATCTAAACATTTAAGAATATGTGAAGAACACAATGTTAATTCACTGACTGAGAACACCGTGTTAAATCTCCAAAACCATAAATTAGAGCAAAAAGAAAAGCAAGAATATGGATGCTTAGAACTATTAGAAAATGATAGTTCATTATGAAAGAATATGTTATGGTGATAATACCTGTGAGGAAATGGGAAAGTTAATTAATTTATTCTTTCTCTTTCCTCTGTGTTCATATCTAATAACAGTAGCAAAGCCCACATAGGGTAAGCAAATAAAATATAGTATATTTGGGGCATGTGGTACTAAGGTTAACATGCTTGGCTGCTAGCAGAAATGTTGGCGGGCTGAGTACAATCAGAAATGCCAGTGATCTACACTCTGATAAATCAGCCATTGAAGACCATACAGATCATAGTCTATTCTGGCATACATGGGTCACTAGGAGTCAGAACTGACTCAATGGCAACTGGTATATTTGGGGCATAATATACTAAAACAATTTTACTATTTATCTGAAATTCAGGGTTCACTAGGCATCCTTGTTTTATTAGTTAAATCTGGCAACCTTAGGCCTATACACTTTCACAGCCTTTGGACTCAATCATCTTTTGTTTCAGGTTATGAGGAAGAGAGGTAGAGAAGGATTTCCTTGGGGCCTGAATGGTATTAGTCACTACAGTAGATGTTTTATTATTAAGGATTGTCTTTGTGCAAACACTGGATCACTAATGACCAAGGTTCTCTTTCTCCCATCCAGGGAAAAACTAATGCATATCTTTCTTGTTAGCTATTGGTAAGCCAACTTCATTCTCCTTCTATTTATTATTTCACACATTATGAAACAAGCACTCCACTAGAAGCAAAAGAGGTGAGAAAAGAGAAGATAAAGCATCTTAAAGATGAACAAGAGGGGAACCTACCATATAGTTGCATACATCTATCAGGAGAGTGAAGGTGCATCCCTAATAGCAAGAAGACAATGCCTGGAGAGAGGATGTTGCTCAGCATTCAGAGAGAAAAGAGAAAGCTTCCAGATGTGGAGATCAGGAGTTTCTTCAAAAAGAAACCACCTTGGGACTTCCAGTAAGATGGCGGACTAGGCAGACAAGCTACACAGACCCTCTTCAACAAAGAAAAGAGAAACCAATTGACAGAGATACAGAAGATAATCCTGGAGCCCTGAGCTTTGAAAGGAAATGCACAGAAGTGGATTAGGCACCAACTAGTGAAAAACCTGAATGAAAACAGTGAGTAAGGAGACAGTCAGAGCTGTGGACTGTCATCTGCTCTGACAGGACCAACAGCCTGGATATTTTGATGTGGTGTTGGGACCTGAGAATTGACCTAAAGGTCAGCCTTGGTTGCCAAGGGCTGCAGGGATGACTGCGCTGGTGGTCTATGACTACGAAGGGAAATAGCAAGGATAGAGACAATCTGAGTTGTGGACTTTTGGCTGTCTAGAGGGCACAGCCATTTTGACTATTTATAAGCAATGGCCATTTTGGATATTTAAAATGTCCAAGGGCTCAGCCATTTTGAATGTTTACAAGTGGTGGTCATTTTGGTGACAAAATTCTCATTCACATTCCAGGGGCCTAAGAACAGGCTTCATTAGCCAAGGATGGCAAGGACATATAGGAGGCTGGCAACAGAAAAAGAGACAGGTGGTAAGTGTATAAGTGCTGCCAACTAGCAAATAGAGGAGCACAGGACAATATTCTGCTTACATAGATGACATACAAAGAAAACAAAAATCCTGGGCAAGTCACTTCAACATACAACCACCAATTAAATATAAACACAAAAACACCACAATGCCTCAGAGAAAACAGAGCATCACAGTCCGCAAAAGAAGCAAGAGAAATAGTGGACCAGGATACAGACCCAAAACACATCCCTGAGGAAGAAACAGCATTAGAACTCCCTGATAAAGAGTTTAAAAGAATTATATTTAGTTACCTTCAACAAAATGAGAGACAAATCAAGGAAAGCACTGACAAAATTGATGAAAACATAGAGAAAAGCCTTGCACAATTTTGAAAGACAATACAAAAACAAAATGACAAAATAAATGAAAAATTAGAAGTGACACAAAATCTACAGACAGCTATCCAGAAGATTAATACTAAATGTTCAGAAATAGATAACACATTGAATGGGCAAAGGAGTAGAATTGAATCAATGGAAAACAGTTAGTGAGATTGAAGGCAAATACCTCAATACTTCTTTCGAAAGGGATCAATCAGAAAAAAGATAAAACAAAATGAAAAAAGTCTAAGGTTCATGTGTGATATCATCAAAAGGAATAACCTACATGTCATCAGAATTCCAGAACAGGAAGAGACAAAACCACAGAGAAAATTATCAAAGATTTGTTGGAAGAGAATTTCCCTGGTTTGATGAAAGATGAGAATATATCCATTCAAGAAGTCCAATGAACCCCAAACAGGACAGACCCCAAAAGAAAATCATCAAAGAATATCATCATCAAACTCACCAAAACCAAAGACAAAGAATCATGAGAGCAGCTTAGGAAAAATGAAAAGTTACCTACAAGAGGCAACCAGTAAGACTAAGCTCAGATTTCTTGGCAGAAACCATGCAGGTAAGAAGACAATGATATGATATTTATAAAACCCTGAAAGAAAAAATTTCCAATCACAAATTATATACCCAGCAAAATTATCCTTCAAATATGATGGTGAAATTAGGACATTTTCAGATAAGTAGAAATTAAGGGAATTTGTTAAAACCAGATCAACCTT
>NW_006921665.1:1539200-1558403 GCF_000298275.1 Orycteropus afer afer | reverse complement strand
GGTTAGCAGTCAAGTGCTTTAGTCACTATGCTACCAGAGCTCCCATTACTAGATATATATCCTAAAGAAGTGAGAGCCAGGACAAGAACAGATATATGCATACCCATGTTCATTGCAGCACTATTTACAATAGCAAAAAGATGGAAACAACCTAGGTGCCCATCAACAGAAGAATAGAAACCAAACTGTGGTACATATACACAATGGAATACTATGCAACACTAAAGAATGTAGAATCTGGAAAACACCACATAACATGGATGAACTTGGAAGACATTATGCTGAGGAAAATAAGTCAATCACAAAAGGACAAATATAGTACTAGTTCATTACTGTAAAAGTCAAGGAAAGGTTTACATATGGAAGCAAACTTTCTTTGTTGATGATCGGGGTGGGAGAGGAGGGGAGGGAACACTGTAAAAAAAAATGCATTGACCCATGTCACTTTAGTTTTGTATATTTCACTGTACATAAATTATATTTCATTAAAATGCATTAAAAAAGAAAGAAAAGAAAAGAAACCACCTTGACATTCATCTAAAAAAAAAAAAAAAAAAACTCAAATGCCATTGAATCTATTTTGACCCATAGAGACCCCCATTGGGTTTCCAAGATTTATCTTTACAAATGTGGATTGTCCCATCTCTTCTATGGAGTGGTGGTGGGTTTTAACAGCCCACCTTCTGGTTATCAGTCAAATGCCTTAGGCACTGCACCACCAAATCTCCTTTGACATTCACTTTAGAGCTGGGAAAGTTTAATAAACAGAGAGAAAATAAACCTAAAGGAGAATGAAAATCATGTGTGAAGACATATTGGGAAACAGCATCATGAGCCAAAACTCGTATGCCTTAAAGGGAAAATTTGATCAATGCTAATTGACATTATTACTATTATTATTGTTTCTTTATTACCAGAAGAGTTGGTCATTTTTCCTTTGGAGAAATTGACCATAATTACACTGTGAAGAAAGTCACTAACACTATTCAAGGGGCAGGTGAGTGCCCTTTGTGGCACTGGAGTGGAGGCAGCTTCATCTTTGTAGCATCAGTTGTTATTCTTAGAGAATGGGAGCCACACCCCTGAGCATTCCAGTTAGGGCTGCTCTGCAGGGCTGTCTCCTAACCCTGCAGCAGATGGCATCATGCCTTTGGCTATTAAGCTGGAAATGCAAACCACTTTTTGTGGTTCAAATAATCTCCAGGAGAGACTTTCCTGGAAGTTTCAAATCCTGTTTCTCACATCACCTCCATCTAAATTGATGATTTCTGTGACCTTTTTGTCTAATTACACTACTCTTTTGTACCTATTTTTATTAAATGGTTCCATTACATAAACCATTATTTGGCAGCTGCTTTATGTTGCTAATATCGTTATCCCACTCTGCTATTTCTCTTCTCTTTCACAGTAAGGACAGTATTCTTAAATATTGAAGATCTCATGTCATCTGTAAGTTTTACAGAAATGCTTAATTGACAAATGAGCTATTGATCCTTAAAAATAAGAGACAGTGATCCAAAATGCTACCAATTCTGTGTGTACCCTCACAAAGAGAATAGCATTGACTGAGTCACAAGACAAAGAAAAAGTAGAGAGAACTAAAACACAGGAAGTAGAGAGAAGACCCCCAAAGGTGAAATTAGGAAAATCAAAAAAATAGATGACAATGGGGAAAATGATGCCAAGAGCCTGGAGAATTCCCCTTGATGTGTCCAATCATGAAAAAATGCAGCTGTAGTAACCACAATGGGCAACACAGATCAGCCTCCTACTCTACTTTTGAGTCATAGAAAATCTGATGACATAAACAATACCCTCCTAATGTTATGAAAATCCTATCTGACCCTAGTTAAAGGTCAAAATGAAATTAAAGGGAAGGTATCTATGAGAACGCCACTAGGAGAAGATAGGACTCCCTTGCTACATAGTTGCATAGTTGTCTGTCACAAAGATGAGCATATAAATACTGCATGGATTTTCGACTGCTTCCACAGAATGGTATACCAGTTACCTTTCAGTCTATTCTAACTCATGGAGACCATGTGTGTCAGAATAGAATGATGTTCCACGGGGTCTTCAATGGCTGATTTTTTGAAAGTGGGTTACTACATCTTTCTTCTGAGGAGCCTCTGGGTGGATTCAAACCTATGACCTTTCTGTTAGCAGTCAAGCATGTTAACCATTTGCACCACCTAGCGACTCCTAAATATATATGTTGTATTTGAGTTCTAAGCCTCGATTTTTATTTGATTCTCTCTTTTCAGATATTGGGCTTTCACTTAGTCTGTTGAGTATTTTGCTATGTTTGTGATAATAATTTGGGAGTTATAAAACAATTATATGGCAATATGTGTCAGTTACATTTGATTGAAGATTACAAACTATAAGGCAGAGAGTCCAACTAGAAACATTAACTCTGTTCTCTAGTGTCACGAAGAGAGATTGACTTAGCCAAGCCTTTTTCACAGAGGGCGGTAGGCCAGTAATGATATGCCTAAACCATATTAATAGCAATTGCATTGCTAATTTCATTAGCATTTGCATTATCATTAATTACTTCAGCTAAGCCACCGAAGACTAATATCCAAATCTAACAGCACCAATCCCCTGGATGCATTTTGTGGTTGCTGAATGATTATCGTTCAACAGTTTGCTGCTTTTGACAAATATAAAGCAATACAGGCCTCCCAGTCTTGACAGGGCCAGTGGCACAGCCCTTACTGAAGCTAAACCAAAATGCCTTCAAACACTTTAGAAGAAAACTCTGCATAAAGGAATAAAAGCATGCCAAGTACCAACTGATGTACTACAATTCTGCCTTAGCTCCACATATGAGGTCTTTGCTTAAATACAAAACAGTCTTCAGGAGAAGTGACATTTCCAAGAGTTTTTTCCCTGTTAATGTATCAATGGTCAACTAAGTGTAAGAAACAATAAGTGAAAGAGAAACATGAATCCTACACCAATTCTGTGTGTACCCTTACACAGAGAATAGCATTGATTGGGTCACAAGACAAAGAAAAAGTAGAGAGAACTAAAACACAGGAAGTAGAGAGAAGACCCCCCAAAGGTGAAATTAGGAAAATCAAAAAAATAGATGAAAATGGGGAAAATGATGCCAAAAGCCTGGAGAATTCCCCTTGATGTACACAATCATGAAAAGATGCAGCTGTAGTAACCACAATGGGCAACACAGATCAGCCTCCTACTCTACTTTTAAGTCATAGAAAATTTGATGACATAAACAATACCCTCCTAATGTTATGAAAATCCTATCTGACCCTAATTAAAGGTAAAAATGAAATTAAAGGAAAGATATCTATGAGAACGCCACTAGGAGAAGATAGGACTTCCTTGCTGCATAGTTGCATAGTTGTCTGTCACAAAGATGAGCATATAAACACTGCATGGATTTTCGACTGCTTCCACAGACTAGTACATCAGTTACTTTTCAGTTGATTCTAACTCATGGAGACCATGTGTGTCAGAATAGAATAATGCTCCATAGGGTTTCCAACGGCTGTTTTTCAGAGGCTTGTGACTCTCTGAGAGAGAGAGAGCTTGCAGTGATTCCTAAAATCTACTTGACCACCGAATCCCTCCTTTCACTGCAAATCTAGAATTATACTTCTGAGGCATATGCTTTGGAAAAGATGAATTAGCAGAATATTCCTATACTAACATAGTGGCTAAGACACTTGCCTGCTAACCAGACGGCTGGCGGTTCAAACCCACCAGCCACTCCTCGGAAGGAAGGTTGGGCAATCCTACTTCCGTAGTGATACTGCCTCGGAAACCCAAGGAGGGGTCGCTATGAGTCGGGGCCGACTCGACGGCACATAACAACAACAACAACAACAAGGTGTAAAATAGGAATTATCTATTTTACTTAAGAGAAAGTTATTTGTCACCTGAGACTCCATAATAGCCAGATAAGGAGGGGTTGCTATGAGTCGGATTTGACTCAACAGCAGTGAGTTGGTTAAGTCTACATCGTAAGAAGAGTCCAGTGTTGTTCCCAATATTTCTGAAAGTTAGCAGGGGCTTATTTTCTCCTAAGGAGCTCTGCTGGGACAGTGGATAAGGCACTTGGCTGCTAACCAAAAGTTCAGCAGTTCAAACCCAACAGCTGATCAGCAGAAGGAAGATGAAGCTATCAACATCCTTAAAGATTTATAACCTTGGGAATCCTATGGGGGTCACTATGAGTTGGAATCAACTTGATAGCAGTGGTTTATTGTCTCCTGGATCCTTCTAGGCCTGAGCCCCAGCTTCCACTGGAGATAGAGGTTGCAGTGTATCCTAAAACTATGGATAATCTCAGTGTCAAATGCACAGTCTCCTTCCATGCCATATTTACCCAAATGAGGAACACTATTCCTTTCCTAGGACCTCTGTGGTGCAGTGGTTTAAGCATTGGATTTTTGACTAAAAGGTCGGCAGCAATTCCATGGGAAAAAGATGAGGCAGTCTGCTTCCAAAACTATTTATAGCCTTGGAAACCCTATGGGGTAGTTCTAATCAGTCCAGTAGGGTCACCGTGAGTGGGGATTGACTCAGTGACAGTGGCTTTTCTACTCCTTTCCTAGATGTCCACCAAAACCAAAGAGAAAAATAAGCAAACCCTCTAACAAAGCCTTTTGTGTTTAGTAGACTTTGCTAAATACTGGGGAGACATATGAAAACTATACTACAGCAACTCAAGTAAACTTAAAATGTAGTATTAGTCACACCTGTTGTCTCTCTTTGTTAAAAACCTTTATTAAGATATAACTTACATCCCATAAAATTCACCCATTTAAAGTGTGCAACTCAGTGGTTTTTGGGTATATTTACAATATTAAAATACACCTGTTCTCCCCTTCAAGAATTTCTGACAATATAGGCTCCAGTCTTCCACCAAGTTGCTGGTTTTGCCCCCTTCTCTCTCTTGTCTGCACCTCCCTAACCCTCAGATCCATTTCCTTTCTTTTGCATCTCTGGTTTTCTTGTCTTCAACTGAACCATGCTCCTTGAATCCCATCTGCCAACTCACATAAGGGTATCTTTCTAAATAAAGAAATATCTCTTCCTGAGAGACATTTAGATGTCAGAATTATTTAAAAGCAAATAAGCTCCTCCTTGGAAGGAAGATTGGGTGATCTATTTCCGTAGTGACACCGCCTCAGAAACCCAAGGAGGGGTCGCTTGAGTCAGATTCGACTCGACAGCAGTGAGTTTGGTTTTTGGTTAAGCCAAAGATAAAAATGAAAACTTGATTCCACTGGGTCAATGTGCATCTACTCTATGGAAACCATGTGAAAATATTCTATCTGGTTATTTCTGGAAAGGCCTTGGATGTTACTTTAACTAATGCAGTGAAAAGGAATTTTCTGGAGTGCTGTCTTCACTTGTTTCGCTTTGATGCTGGTAGCCATTCCACTCTCCAGGTTTTAAAATGGTATCATCCTATCTGGAAGGATCTCTGGTGGCTTAACGCATTGGGGCTATTAACCAAAATGTCAGTGGTTTGAACCCACCAGCCATTCTGCAAGAGAAAGATCAGGCAATCTGGTTCCAGAGAGATTAATAGCTTTGGAAACTCTGTGGGACAGTTCTACTCTGTCCTATAAGGTTGTTATGAGTCAGAAGTGACTCAATGGCAGTGGGTTTTTCGTCCTACATGGAAACACTGATATAGCTGCTTCTTAATGCCTGCTACTCTCCAGTTCATCCCCTGTACCTAATCTTGCCCCTAAGATAAGTTTCCAATAAGGCCTAGGCAGAGAGCCTGATTGAAATTCCATCCTGACATCACCTTAGCCTTTATACCACTAAGCAAGGAAAATGCAACCCAATATTCATTCCCAGGGCAGGTGAGTGCAGTATGTGTTTGTTTAAAAGCCCAGCTTCTCACTAGTCATGGCTCAAACTTTACTAAACAAAAGAAAAAGAAACAAAAGAAAAGGGCAGAAATTAGAGTAGAAACAGTAATGGGTTTTGAACTGCTAGAAAATAGGTTTGGGACAGGCCAAGTCAGATGTAGCGATGGGAGTGTGAGGAGAGCCTCAAGGTCCTGAAATAGTCACAGGGGCTGGAGAAAGCACAGGAAATGTTGTTCCCTCATCCTTACAGCAAGGAACCTTGGTAGCACAGTAGTTAAAGCACTTAGCTGCTAACCAAAAAGTTGGTGGTTCAAACCTACCAGTTGCTCTGTAGCAGAAAGATATGGTAATCTGCTTCCATAAAGATTGAAACCTTGGAAACCTTATGGGGCTGTTCTATTTTGTCCCTTTGGTGTTGCTATGATTCAGAATCAACTTGAAGACAACAGGTTTGTTTGTTTGTTTTATCATTAGAGTATTCACACTAGCAAGGTTTAACAATTCAAATGCAAGATGTGATTATGACTTCATTGTTCAGGGGTCTCCTCAATTCTTTCCAGAAAGACACCCCAGCGTAGTGGCTAAGGCACTTGACTGCTAACCAGAAGGCTAGCGGTTCAAATCCACCGGCCACTCCTCAGAAGGAAGATGGGGCAATCTACTTCCGTAGTGATACTGCCTTGGAAACCCAAGGAGGGGTCGCTATGAGTCGGGTCCAACTCGACAGCATATAACAACAACAACAACAACAACCATTTTTACCATTGAGCAATTATTGCAGTAATAAAAACCTATGAATATTTGCATTTTACCCATAATCTCCTGTATTCTTCACATATTCAATCCCTGCAAGCTCTACACAAGCCATAAAAAGATATTTCATCACTCTACCTTGCAGCAATTGGCCTAAGGAATTTCAATTTTCTGTTTTGTTTCATCGCAACTCCTCAGATTCTAGACTTAAATAATGCTTCCTTTAGCACCTAGATCAAGTAGCCAAAGCTATTATTAAGCTGTAAGGTGGTGCAGTGGGTAAGACATTTTGCTGCTAACCAGAAGTTCGGCAATTCAAGCCCACCAACTACTCTGTAGGAGGAAGATGAGGCCATCTACTTCTGTAAAGATCTACAGCCTTGGAAACTCTATGGGGGTTGTTTTGAGTCAGAATTAACTCAGTGACAGTGGGTTCAGTTTTGGGTTTTTAAGGCTGCTTTGAGTGGAAGCAAAGGATGGGGGAAGGACTTCCTGCTAAATCCATTGTGTAAGTCTGAGTCAAATTCAGCAAATGATAATAAGATAAATGGTTGAAACTTCGAGTACCCAACTCAGCTAAGGCATGAGAGAGGTGGAAAGGAAAGGAAGCTGCACACACTACGAGTAGCTCCCCACATCCATTTTCTATCCTGAGTGTGGTATCATATTTATGTGGCCTTTGGAAGTCCATAACACAGATTGAATTTCCTTCTTTGTGGCTAGGCATGCCCTCCTGTGAGAGGAAGGAATGGACACAACTTACAGGCCATGCCTCGAAGGGGAAGGGACTTGAACTCCCATGCTCTCCCTGACCCTTCTCATTGCTGGCTACAGGGCAGATGTGGTAGTGGATTATCACCCTTGGACCACACTAACATGATCAACATGTTAGGGATGATGTAGAAATAAGACAGAAAAAGGCTATGCTCTAGTTGACTTCACAGAGCAAATATGTTTTGCAGCTCAGATTTTTGCACATCTGTGTGGTTTCAGAGACTGAAACCTATATCCCTATTGACATTTTCTGTTGTTAGGTATAGTTGAGTCATCTCTGACTCATGACAACCCCATGTACAACAGAAGCAAATGTGCCCTACCCTGTTTCACCTTCACAAACATTGGCATGCTCAAGTTTATTATTGTAGCCACTGAGTATTTTGAGTGTTTCCAGCCTAGGGGGCTCCTCTTCCAGCACTAGACTGGACAATATTCTGTTGTGATCCATATGGTTTTATCAGCTATTTTTAGAAGTAGATCACCAGGCCTTTCTTCTTAGTCTTAATCTGAAACTTGTCCACAGTGGGTCACTCTGCTGGTATCTGAAATACCAGTGACATAACTTTCAGCATCATAGCAACAAACAAGCCTCCATAGTACAATGAACTGACAGATGAGTAGTGATCTTATGAATGTTGTTGTTGTTATGTGCCATTGAGTCGGACCTGACTCATAGCAACTCCTCCGTAGGTTTCCGAGGTAGTATCACTACAGAAGTAGATTTCCCCATCTTCCTTCTGAGGAGCAGCTAGTGGGTTTGAACTGCCAGCCTTCTGGGTAGCAGTCAAGTGCCTTAGGCCCTACACTACTTATGAATATATATATTTAGAAAAAAAAAACCTCACTGCCGTTAAGTCGGATCCAACTCATAGAGACCCCTCCTTGGTATTCTGAGACAGTATCACTACGGAAGTAGATTGCCCAACCTTCCTTCTGAGGAGTGGTTGGTGGGTTTGAACCTCCAGCCTTCTGCTTAGCAGTCAAGTGCCTTAGGCACTATGCTATCAGAGCTGATAATTGGAACATCTCTTTATATATGAAGGTCTGAGTACACACACAAGTATTAAAAATACATCAAAGTCCAGGCTTGTTCCATTGTGTTGTACATAGGGTCGCTGTGAGTGGGAACTGAGTTGACAACACCTAACAACAGCAGCAACATTAAATTGGAACAAGTTTCATTTTACTTCAATTTGTTTGTTTGTTTAAGTAATACTTCATTTATTTTAAGCCAAGAGGAGAGTTGTCTCTGCCTTTGAGCTGTCTAGGACAGAGCTACAGAAAGTGGGATGTGTGGCTAGTGCTGGTCTGTGAACTGTTTGTAACCAGTCCACAAGGAGATGAGCACAGAGAATAAGAGTCAAGTACCTAGAAACTTTCATGTCAAAATGTCATTGCCATGATACAAAGGTGTGTTGAGTTTTCCATAAAACTTTATTGTTTTTTACAAAAGTAACAATTTACAAGAGATTTGAATGTTTTAAAAACTGGCCCTTCACCCCATATAGCACTGGTCTACTAACCGATTTGCCAATATAAAAGCTCATTTGCAAATTAGCCAGCAGCTTCATACCTGTTTTAGCTCACATACACCACCCACTGCCATCGAGTCAATTCTGACTCATAGCAACCCCCATAGGGTTTCCAAAGCTGTAAATCTTTATGGAAGTACATTGCCTCATCTTCCTCCCATGAAGCAGCTGGTGGGTTTGAACCACTGACTTCTGGTTAACAGCCAAATGCCTTACCCATTGCACCAACCACCAGAGCTCCTTCACCTACACTACATACAACATAAAAACATCTTAGGAACAGAGGCACATCACATACTCTAATATTTGCAGTCAAAACAAAACAAAACAAAAATGGATAACTCACATATATTGCTTCCTAGCCAGAGAACAAGATTGTTATCAATAGGTAAAACTGTAAATCATCTTTTTATGATAACATAAGAAATACAAAGTAATTTATTTCATGAGACAAAACAATGTATATGCATATGTGTGTTTGTGGATCTCTATCCGAGAAACAATAATTGTGCACACATCTTCACTTTGTCTTCAACTCCAAAACTAGCTCTTAGAATTTTGCTCCAGGTGTTGGTTGCTACACCTCTGGAAAGAGTCTTTTGTTAACACCAAAAGCTTTTGACTTACTTCTTTGGGGGGCAGGAAGCAAGTGAAAGCATATCCTCAATTGGAAAGCTTAATTTTGCCCCTGGAGAAATGCAGCCAGGTTAAATGTCTGAGATTATTGTTATTATTATTTATTGAGCAATAAATGAAAGTGTGATTGAGTCGGCAGTGACTTGGAGATATTGTTAAGCCTGGAATCACATGGTTGAATGATCCGCTGGCCCAGAACCTGGGTGATTCAAATGATCCAGAAGACAAATGAGCCAGGAGCAAGAATGTCTCACCCCGATGCAAACCCAATTAACGTCAGCAAAATCCTTTTAAATTTATTGGTTGCTTGGCCTCTAAAATGGTGGAACCAACCCTTTTCCTGTGCCTGCAGGGCAAATTCATTAGATGGAAAAACAGCATCTTGTTAACCATGGTGTTTGGCAATGCATACGAGGGCAGGGACCGTGGTTCTTCAGGTGCCTACTGAGATACAGCCATGAAGGAGAGACAGAGAGAAGGAGCTTGACCTTCCCTTACAAAGCCAACCAGTTGACACACAGTTGGTGCTAAACAAAGCTTTCTTGGAGTCACTGAACAGGATGAACACAATCCATCCATTATTGAGTTCACAGAATAATATTGAGAGAGAAAGAATGAGAGAGCAACAGTGATTGTGCCCATACACATTATGCTCACCAAAGACTCTTGATTTGTTTTTTTTGCTTTCTTAAGTAAGAGTGATTCATTTGTGCTGATTCACCTTCAACTGCAACCATATCCACATCAGATGTTCTGACACCAGCAATTCACAAATCTAAGAGTGGTCATGAACCAAAACAGAATTCACCAATCCCAAAAGTCACCCAACCCAGAACTTTGATTTATGTACTATGTGCCCACACCAACTGGGACAACACTGCTAACTGGTCTAAACCTAAACTCCTTAAAGTGATGCATCAATGTGCTGTTTGGCAGTGGGGTGGTGCCAACTCTGAGATAACTCGTACTCCAAAGTAGGACAGCACCTTTTTGTTCAAAGCAGAGACAAGGGGCACTGAGTAGTGCTGTGCCACAGTGGGCTTTTGTGTGAACAGAGTTACTCCCATAGGGTAAAAGGAGTTCAGTTTGGCAGGGAAAGACAAAACAACAACAACAAATCAAACAACCTAAAAGCATAATCAGGATTGTCAAAGAAACCATTTTCGTGGCCTTGTGAGATTCTGAATTCAAACTCTTAATGGCGCATATAAGAAGTTCAGAGTGTTCGATGAAAAGCAAACAAGCAAACAAAACTTGCTGAAATATATCTGCAGGGGATGTTTGTCAGGGGGAATATTGTTAGCATGAGAGAAAATATCTCAAATACTATTTCTCTTATAAAGAAAATATTCTTTTTTGGTGAAGTTACTGATGCCAGATGTAGCATTATCGTAATGGAAACTAAACAAATTATTTACTCATTTATTAAACCAACACTTAGGTCTGGCATTGCCTTGTTCAAGGCCTGTGAGATAGTGTTTATTTCTCTGTGCTCTTGTTTATTTTCTGTTCTCCATTTCCACTAGTGATAGGTGTTATGAAAGGAGCTTTGGTGGTGCAGTGCTGAAGGCATTTGACTACTAACTGGAAAGTTGGTGGTTCAAACCTACTAGCCACTCCATGGAAGAAAAACAGGGCAATCTATTTTCATAAAGATTTATTGCCTTGGAAACCCAATGGGGGTTGCTATGAGTCAGTATTGACTCAATGGCAGGGGGTTTGGTTTTTTTGATTTAGGTACTATAAAGAAAATCTGAGAGAGTAAGGAGCCAGAATTACAAAGGACAGTCACCTAAGCCTACTTTAAGAGTTGGAGTTTGGACAGCCATAACCCCCAACATCTTTTTAAATTTGCATTTTACTTAGAGCCATAGGAAAAATCAAAATTCAGAGATGAGGTTTGACCATGGTTCTTCAGGGATCAAAACAAAACAAAACAAAAAGACCAAACGCACTACCATCGAGTCAGTCCCGATTCATAGTGACCCTTCCTTGGGTTGCTGAGGCAGTATCACTAGGGAAGTAGATTGCCCAATCATCTTTCTGAGGAGTGGCTGGTAGGTTTGAACTGCCAGCCTTCTGGTTAGCAGTCAAATGCCTTAGGCACTATGCCACCAGAGGTCTCTCCTTAGGGATAGCTGGTGATTAATAACAAGTGATTGTCTGAAGAAAACCAGATTCTGGACACCTTTTTGTGGAACCAGACCCAGTAGAGGTACACCTGGGATGCAGACCATTGAGGAACAGGGAAATGCGGGAATGGGGCTGAGAACACCAATCAAACCAAGTAGCAGTGAGGTGAGGCAAGGGGGAAAGGAGGGACTGGGAGTATTCAATGCGATCTCCCAGGGAAAAGGAATAAACAACATGGTCTCTCAGACAAAGTTCAGTTGGTGTAGAGTGAAAGAAGTTGGTAACATCTGAATATTAACCTGCCTGAAAATTTCTCTGTCTTCTCCTAGACTCCTTGGCCTTTATTCCACATTTTTGTTTGTTTGTTTTTTGTTTGCTGATTCAGATGTCATATTAAAAAAAAAAAAAAGAAGAAGAAGAAGACGATGAAGAGGTTCACTGCTGCTTTTCTTCCAGACCATTTGTTCATCCTTGCTTCAGGAACCCTAATCCATAATTATTGTCAGCTGAGATGAAACTCACTGCTTAACTACTCACCAATTTATGCAGTCTCCAAGATATTGATCCCAGCAGAAATTTAGATCAGCTTTTCCAGGGAGAGGCTCCCTCCTGAACAGGAGATGGTAGGCCAACAGTTGCCACTTGGAGGAAACTTGGAGTGCTCACCTGGTGTGCAGGGAGGAGTCGAGAGAGTCACAGGGGCACTGACAAGGCAGTTGACACACATAGGTAGATGTCCATAGCCGTCTGCTGCCCCCAGGAGGTCTTCATTTTTTTTTTTTCCCCCTCTTACCCACTAGAATTCAAAAGGAACCCAGAAAATGGAGGAGAGAGGTATGGAGATCAATTGCACCCAATTGTGAACAAAAGACCAATAGCTAGAAAATAGCATCATGGTTGGTAAAAGAGGGTCAGTGAAAATGAGAGAAACCCTCTATGAGACCGATTGACACAATAGCTGCAACAACTGACTCAAACATACCAAGGATCACAATGGTGGCACAGGACCAGGCAACATTTTGTTCTGTTATACACAAGGTCGCCATGAGTCACAGCCACCTCAACTGCATTAGCAACAACAAATCATTGTCACATTGGCAGAGCTGTGTGGAAGATGAGGTGCATTTCAGCCCCCCAAAAAGTGCTACCATCAGAATCTTAGGCAACCATCAGTCTAGGTCCACGAGATAAACGGAGGAAGAGGAAACAAAGGGTGGAGGAGCTTGGGACTTACAGACACTCAAGAGTCAGTGCTCTGCTAAAGTGAACCTTCTAGTTCACCATTTTTTTCTCCTCAGATTAGCCTTGGCAATCGCCCCCAAGACAGGAGGGAGCCCTGTTGGGGCCACTCTGCAAATTCATGAGACGGGGCAGACACAGGCACTGGACAAATGCATGATGATTACTGGAAGAAGGAAACTGTTGAACTATTTAGCATCTCAAGGTTTGAAGGGGCTACTGTGAGGCACTGGCAAAGAGACAAATGGAGTGGGAGAAACTTTCTCATTTTAATAAGATCTGTTTGCATTTTTCCAGTAAGGAAAGGATTGAACGATTACATATCTGACCCTGCTTTAATACCATCAACTGGACTGAGAAAGAGCTGAAAGGGAATATTTAGAAAAAGACATTCTATATTATGCCTTGTCTGTGTTAATATATTCTCTGGTTAGTGATAAGCCAATTCTGTATAGACATCATGTTCTCAGCAAGCAACGACAAGTTAATAAGGTATGCTTAACACTCATTAGAGCTTGCATATTTGAAGAACATACTTAAAGAGATATTGTGGCATTCCCAGGGGATCAGCACATGTTCCAACCAAGAATAGGTACATGTAGCAAAGTCAAGAGCAAGTCCCCTCCATTTCAATCAGCTCCATTTTTTAATTTCCACCGCTCAGTAAATAAATAAATAAAAAGTAAGAAAAGTAATTATTCAGGCTACACCTGGAAAAGGAAAAGATAATACATCTAAAGTTGGGCAGAATATACCACAAAAGAAATCCATTGTTTTTTCTAAGTGATGTTTGTGTGTGCATGTTCAGAAAGATGGTTTAAGTTTTTATTGTAAGCAGATATAACTTTTGAGAAGGGCAGATAAGTCACCTAAGTTTCAAAAACATAAGTCATTGTTAATTGGCTTTAGTTGTCAAGGTAAGTTTCTGCAAAGATCTGCTGACTTATTCAACCCCAAATTGGACCCAATTGCTTTCCTTTAATGTGACACTTCCCAATCAGCCACAGTGACTGGTGTTTGACATTAATTTTATTTGCCTTTTGTCCAAAGCTTGTTAGACCTACACTGGAAGATTATTTCTCTATCCTCATTCAATTTCATGTCAGTACTTCTATGGGAAAAAGTGACTAGTGTTTTGGGGGGGCGATTAAAAGTACAAAGAAAACTCCTCAGTTGTTCTCCAGAATTAATAACTTGGTGTTTTTTATAACAATTCTTCACTGAAACATGTATCGATAGAGTTAGAATTGTTACTGCTTATTTCTTTCACTTAGATTGTTAACATTGTTGTTAGGAGCTGTGGAGTTGGCTCCAACTCATAGTGACCCTGTGCACAACAGAATGAAACACTTCCTGGTCCTGCACCATCCTCACAATCCTTGCTATGCTTGAGCCCGTGGTTACAGCCACTGTGTCAATCCATCTTGTTGAGGGTCTCCCTCTTTTTTGTTGACTCTGTGCTTAACCAACATGATGTAAGCGTAAAATCAAACGGCTTAAGGTCAGCTTCTATTTTGGAATAATAAAAATGATTATTTACGAAATTCTTTGTAATATTACACATGATTTAAAGTAAAAATCTATACTCGTCTGAGAAATAGAACAACTAAGCTCCAATGATTAATTTATATACATGTAAAGAAGCTATAATGGCATAATGGTTAAAGCACTCATTGCTAGCTGAAAGGTTTGTAGTTTGAACCCACCAACCTCTCTGCAAGAGAAATATGTCTGCTTCCGTAACAATTCACAGCTGTGGAAACCCTAAAGAAGTTCTACTCTGTCCTATAGGGTCGCTATGAGTCTGAACTGACTGATTTGGTTTTTGGGAAATGCCTTAAAACACTATTATAATTGGCACTGGAAATCAGCTACTCATCTGGATCTATGAAGAAAGTATTTACACACAATATATTATAGGAATGCTTTCTATTGATCAAAATTAGATCTAGATTTAGATTTCATAATAGATATTTACCTGTATCTTAACTTACCTCCTTTTTCCTTTTCCTTATGAAAGAAATTGTTTTGAAAAATGGGATTTCCATTCCCAGGCTCCCCTATATAACCCATTAAAATCAAAATGACAATCTCATTAGGTTTCAGTTTAGCTGATTTTATGCAATCAGCATTTTAAGTTGATAAGTAAATTCACTTCTCAATATATTTCACTTTTGAAAGATTATTTTGATGTCTGATAAAAGTAAAATAGTTCATTTGATTTTAATAAACTTTTTTCTCTCTTCTTTTATATTTCCTCTTTCTGTTTCTCCCATAATATGTTATATTTACTGTCAGTATATTTAGAGTTCCAGTAGGCTATGGTTGACCTATTTATTTTTAATTTGCAGAAAATCAAAATATATTTTGAGTTGAAAGTTCACATGCTTCAGAAAACTCAGTATACTTCAGTGTGTCACAAAATCAGAATTTCCAATCACTCATTTAGGGACTGATTTCATTGCATCGAATGTTGTGTCCAAATTAGGATTCCTCATCTCTTCTTAAGAACACTTTCCAATATTCTGATGCTTTTAACAGTAAAATTGTATTTGTAGAATTATATTTCTACTAATTTAACTTTAGAGCCAGAAAAGATTATCTAGCTCAAAGTTATTATTTTGAGGATGAGAAATGAAGCTCCAGGACATGCTACATATTATACCTTAGAAAAACAAAATGTAATACTGATTTAAAAGATATGCAGGGGATTCACAAACAGTATTCTGTGTGCAACAGAAGAGCTATAAATAGGTTGTCTGCCTCTTTTGTTAATTCTACATCAAGAAAAAAACAAGTACCACTGGGTAGAATTTTAAAAGAAAAACATTAAATTTTACATTCTGATTTAAAATATAGACGCTCTTACTGTACCCATGATTTGTTGTAACTGATACCTAAAGCAAGAGTGTTTACTACCATTTTTTTTCACTTTTGGCACACTTCATTTCCAATTAAATTATTATCAACAAAGTGTCTAAAAGTCGATATCCCTTTACCACTCCAAAGGGAACATTCACAGTGATCATGTGCCAAATACTTGTAATTATGTGATTCTGACTTTTATTCATTTGTTGTCTACAACTTTCACTTTGACCTTCTTCAATTGGGCTCAGTGCAGAGTTAAAAGTGTGATTTGTTTATTCACTTATTTGGTCCATCTCAGCCTTCCACTGAGGGTCTGATATATCTAAAACAAAACAAAAAGATAGTTGCCATGGAGTCCATTCTGACTAATGGTGACCCCATGTGTTTCAGAGTAGAACTGTGCTCCGTAGATTTCAGTTGCCATGATCTTTCAGGTGTAGATTGCCAGGCCTTTCTTCTGAGTCACCTGAGTGGATTTGAACCACCAACCTTTGAATTACTAGCAGGGTGCTTAACTGTTTGGACCAATCAGGCATCATAATATGGCATGGAGACTAATAAAGCAAATATTGCTGTAAGATACATTAACAGAAATATCATGTCTTCATCCATATGAGTTCTGCCTCAGCTACTGCTGCAGTAATGTTGTCCATGCTGTCCATGTTGTCCATAGACTGTACTCTAGCAGGGATGTGCCCAAATGCCTTAAGAGGTAACTAACTAGAACTTGTGGAGCTGCAAATTCTAGATTGACCTAGGATGTGTGACCCAAGACTGGGATCATAATAGTCATTTTCACAAAGTTGGGTAGAAACCCATGGAACATGTTAAAATTGTCCAGAGTCTCCAAAAATATGAACCAGTAGCAATGGATTGATTGGGGCTGGAATCATTCTTATTGCATCATTCCATTGCTATTGGCTGGTATCTGAGATACCCATGGCATAGCTTCCAGCATCATAGCAACATGCAAGCCATCACAGTATGACCAACTGACAGACAAGCAGCAGCAATAATAGTGGGGACAATAATAGTGATCTCAAACATTTGTTCTGAGAGTGACATGAGATCGATCTTGTTATAGAAAACTCTGTACCTAGCATATTATAGGAGCTCTGGTAGCTTAGTGCCTAAGGCACTTGACTGCTAACCAGAAGGTTGGCGGTTCAAACCCACCAGCCACTCCTTGGAAGGAAGGTTGGGCAATCCTACTTCTGTAGTGATACTGCCTTGGAAACCCAAGGAGGGGTCGCTATGAGTCAGGGCCAACTCAACGGCACATAACAACAACAAGCATATTAGAGGTCCTCAAGAAATGGTTTTTGTTGTTATGTGCCGTCGAAATGGTACTAATTATGAAAGACAAACATAAGCTTTTAAAAAGCTAAAGGGTTATATTAATTGTAAGAGAAAACTAAAAGAGCATTAGTTTTATAACAGATATTAGAAAAATGGAGGAAATAAAAAAAAACCTCTCAACTATAAGCACAAGATAAGACAATTGAAACCGTTTCAACATGGTGAGAGCAACACTGGAATCGAGACTGTATATTGATATTCATTGACATTAAGTCCTATCTAATCCCCAAAGGAGTACCTGGGTGGCTGTTAAATGAAAGGCTGGTGGTTTGAGTCCACATAGAAGTGCCAGGAAATATAACCTGGTCATCTACTTATGAAAAATCAGCCATTGAAAATTCTGTGGGACACAGTTCTACTCTGGCATACATGGGGTCATCATGAGTTGGAGTTGACTCAGTAGCAACTGGCTTTGTGTTCCACTAGAATTTGTTGGCAGCTTTCTTGGGTTAGAATGTCCTTGGATCTTTTTAAATAACCTTATAGGTGCTTGTCCATTGCTTTTCTCTTGAAATCCATGGACTGTATAGTTTAGTTAATGTTTCCCCTATTTTTTTTGTAGCTACCTCTCTAAGTTATTTGTACTTTTTCACTTTTCAAGCATATATAAATATGTTTATTCTATTCCCCTTCCCCCTAGTGGAGGCACAATGCTACAGGATCTGATAATGAGATCAATGTTCTGACATTTTTAGTTTAACATTTACCAATGGTGAAGAGTACTTTCTGCTCATTCGTCTTTATCTTTTTTGCTTCTCTACTTTCCTACCTCTCATGTCAGAACATTTGGGATACCCAAGCCTCAGAACTGGGTAATGTATTCCTTTATCTATTTATAATATCTGCTAAGTTTTGCATCACTTGCTTAAATACCAAATGAATCATTCGTTATTTCTTGAAAAAAAAAGGAGTCTTGGTGGTGCAATGGTTAAGAGATCAACTGCTAACTTAAAAGTTGACAGTTCAAACCCACCAACCACTTGGCAGTATAAAGACGAGGCAGCCTGCTTCCATAAAGATTACAGCCTTGGAAACCCTATAGGGCAATTCTACTCTAGCCTATAAAGTCATTATGAGTTAGAATTGACTGGATAGCAGTGGGTAATTTCTTTAATTCTCATTGTCTTTAAATAAAAATGGAGGAAAAAAATGTAATCAGATTGTGAAGTTTATATCGTAAAAAATAAACTGACTTTTAGATTTATCATTGAGGTGAGTTGCTCAGAATGATTTTGATCATCAGTCTCCATGGTTAAGGTGCTCAACAGCTCATAAAATTTCCCAAGCTTTCCCTGAATTGCTAGAACAATGTTCACATTATAAACCAAGAAATCACGTGTTTTCACCTTAATAATTTTATCTTGACACTTATTGATAAACATGAGAAATCTTCCCGTGCCTAAGTCTCTCCTAGAAGAGACCAGGAAAGAGAGAACCATATAAAAATCTTTCGGTGCCTGCCTCCTCTATCTCCTCCCCCAATCCCCAAACAACAGTATACTCATCGACTCACAAAGTTTGTCATTTGTGGAGAACAGAGAAAGGAAAAATAACAGAGAAGGCTTTATATCTCACAGAATAACTTTTTATAACTTTTTTGATGTACTTCATTTAGCAGTTCCCAGGTCCAAGTGGAAATTCACCACTATCCTCCTAATAAAATTTCATGTTGGCAAAGTTTAATGTAATGAGCCATGTTTATTATGTCCACAGATTTTTTTTTAATGGCCAAACTAAATGAATAGCATCATATGTGATTTACCATAAAACCTTAATGAAACGCTCAGGACTGTTTAAAAAGCTGCATCAGGTTTTTAAGGAAATTGGCTGTCTATATTTACTCTTTGAATTAAGTGTTAAAGGAAAACAGAATAATAATATATAAAACCCGGGTTTCCTGTAACAACAATAATTATGATAACTAACATCTGTGTACAGCTTTACAGTTTGCAAAGTGCTTTCTCATACATTACCTCATTTAGGAAAGTGCAAATGTTTAATGATCCTAGTTTTAAACTACATTTCATTAATAGTATATATAT